>NC_135662.1:81896982-82198591 GCF_964188315.1 Podarcis muralis
CCCTTGGCAAGGAGTTGCATGACCAGATTGCTCTGCCGAGGCACCCAGAGGATCCCGGTTGCCCAAAGCAGCGGAGGAGCAGCCCAGGGAGTGTGCAGATAGGTATGTGGGTTCCTGGCCACTCTGAACCAGAGCAGAGATGCTCAATTTTTGCATCACCCTGCGCCTGCATACCTACGGGACTGCCTCTCCCGGTATGCCCCACGGAGAGCCTCAAGGTCCATAAATAGCAACACCCTAGTGGTCGTGGGCCCTAAGGAAGTTAGATTAGCTTCAACCAGAGCCAGGGCCTTTTCAACACTGGATCCAGCCTGGTGGAATGCTCTGCCTCATGAGACCAGAGCCCTGCAGGATCTGATTTCTTTCCGCAGGTCCTATAAGACAGAGTTGTTCCGCCTGGCCTTTGGCTTGGAGCCAATTTGATTTCCTCCCCCACTTTCTTTTTCCTTTTTCCTTTCTTCTCCTGTGATGAGGCTGCATTTTAATATTTTAATGTTTCAATATTTTAATTGCTGTATTTTAATCTTGTTTTTAAGTTGTATTCATTCAACTTGTTTTTATTATTGCTTGTTAGCCGCCCTGAGCCTGGCCTTGGCTTGGGAGGGCGGGGTATAAATAAAAATTATTATTATTATTATTATTATTATTATTATTATTATTATTATTAGTGAGGGCCAACCTAACCATCCCCTAGGTATGCCCCTGAAGAGTGGGTTTTTCCTGGGTAAAGTGGCGGTGCGGGGGGGGGAAAGAGTGCTCGGACATGGAGTTTTAAAGTTCGGATGTGTGCCTAGAAAACGCAAGGCAAAAGGTAAGGCTGACAAAAAATGCTGCCATCTTCTCTGACTGTAAGTAAGAAGGCAGGGAGATGGGGTCTGGCTGAGGCTGGTGGGGCAGTGCATCATTTGCCCTCATAACCCGCCTCCACTCCGTTCCTTCCCAACCTTGAAGATATCCAAGACCTATGGATCCTTCCCTTTCTGCCCTTGAATTTTCATTGCTCCCCTCATTGCCTCTGAAATGGTGCTCCTGTGGAGTAAGCCATTCTAGAAACAGGATGAATAAAATACATTGCGTGTCCTTGTAGGACTTGTTTTCCATGGACAATTTTACCTGTACCTTGGGCCAGCCAGGTACCTTCATCAAAGCAACCAAAAAACATTTCCTTCATATCTCAGTGTGACATTTGGGTGTGATTAATATCCCTAGGTCTCAGAAGGGGTGGAATTAAATATTTTCCCTCCCAGGAATTTGCATCTGCTGAGTCTTCTACGCATCGTCAGAATGAGACAGTTTCATCACTTCTGAGCAAATTCAAAGCTGGAAGAGTTATCCAAGCAATGGGGCAAATCATTTGTTTGGCAAACAAACAAACAAAAACAATTGAAATTCAGCAAATTAAAATCATGCCTATTTACATTCTGTTGTCCGCCTCAAAATTTTCAAAATTGCTGACTTTGGTTCCCCCTGCTATGAAGGGACCTACTACGACATTTGTTAAACGCTATTTCACGTCAGTTGCTTACTGCCAAATGCTGGCTGCCTTGGTAAAATTGTTGGATGCCAAAACGCAGGCAACAAACATGGAACATTTATGGAATATTCAAACATCCAGGGAATATTTGCTATCTCAAAATTAACAAAAGATTATGGCTTGGATCCAAATATTTTATGAGCACAATTGCTTTCACTTGGGAAGTAGAATTTTATCTCTGTCTGCAGCATCCAAACCCTTGGGGGTGTGGGAGACTGAAATGGCTTGCCTACCACTGTGGCGATCACTGCAGATGGTGACAGCAGCCACAAAATTAAGAGACGCCTGCTTCTTGGGAGAAGGACAATGACAGGCCTAGACAGCATCTTGAGAAGTAGAGACGTCACCTTGCCAACAAAGGTCCGTATAGTTAAAGCCATGGTCTTCCCAGTAGTGAGGTATGGAAGTGAGAGCTGGACCATAAAGAAGGCTGATCGCCGAAGAATTGATGCTTTTGAATTATGGTGCTGGAGAAGACTCTTGAGAGTCCCATGGACTGCAAGAAGATCAAACGCATCCATTCTTAAGGAAATCAGCCCTGAGTGCTCACTGGAAGGACAGATCGTGAAGCTGAGGCTCCTGTACTTTGGCCACCTCATGAGAAGAGAAGACTCCCTGGAGAAGACACTGATGCTGGGAAAGATGGAGGGCACAAGGAGAAGGGGGCGACAGAGGACGAGATGGTTGGATAGTGTTTTCGAGGTTACCAGCATGAGTTTGACCAAACTGCGGGAGGTAGTGGAGGACAGAGGTGCCTGGCGTGCTCTGGTCCATGGGGTCACGAAGAGTCGGACACGACTAAATGACTAAACAACAACAACCACTGTGGCCACAAGGAAAGCCAACTGGTGGGGACATGGGATGCTAGTAGGTCCTGATAACCCAACTCCATATTTATATCTATGGCCTGCAGACCAAATAAACCAATATAGGCTGAGAAAGTAGATTATAAATTAAGAACAGAATCCATCTGAAATGATGCTCTTTTCAAGTTTTCTTGATTTCAACAGGAGAATTAAAGAAATGTTTCAAAGCCCTCCATTGAAATCAATGGTCTTAACAGTACAGGGGTACCTCGGGTTAAGTACTTAATTCATTCCAGGGGTCCGTACTTAACCTGAAACTGTTCTTAACCTGAAGCACCACTTTAGCTAATGGGGCCTCTTGCTGCCGCTGCACCGCCGGAGCAGGATTTCTGTTCTCATCCTGAAGCAAAGTTCTTAACCTGAAGCACTATTTCTGGGTTAGCGGAGTCTGTAACCTGAAGTGTATGTAACCTGAAACGTATGTAACTCGAGGTACGACTGTACTTTACTTCGGTTGAATCCCAAGTAAGTAAAAGATTATTAATTGCAATACTTCACAAAAGTATACAAAGTGAGTTTAGAGAAAAATGAATATGAACCATTCTGATGGGTTTACAGTTAGGTGATGCAGCCAAAGTTAAGTATTTTTTTCAGGACCTATTGCATTATATACATACGTAACTCTCTCCCGTTGATATTTGGTGAATCATTCTTCTTGTTTTTATGCATGCAGTGAACACGTTTGAGAAATTACACACATCATTATGTGTGTAAAGAATGTATTAAAATGTGACTGTGTGTGTTCTTGATTTTTTAATGGCATGAATAATTGTATCTTTATTAAAATATTACAGCTGTGTCTGGCATTAAATAATCCTTTACACCTCCTCACCTTTTAGCCATAATTACATTTGTGGAGCATATCACCAGACTGTGTGTTTGGCTGAGCGATTCCCATTCTCCTTTTGTTTTTGTTTTCAGACTGAGAGACGTGGCCGGGGTTTCACAATGCCTTGAATATCAACACCATAAAATCCCTTTACCAATCGTAAATGCATAAATGCAATCATGCATACCTTTCTGAGTTATGAGGTGGTAGCACAGTTGGCAGGCTGGCTTGATGCTTTCTTGACAGGTTAGGTTAAAGGATTAAGTCTAGTCTGTCTTCACTTTGCCCTGGTTCTGACACACTCTAAAAAAAGTTACCGGCTGCCCGCGTGCTTCGCCTGACCTCTACATCTCCCTGGAGTGACAACACTTTCCTTTTTGCTCTCCAAAGGTCAAGGCAGATAACTTGTTGAGCCTCCCAGATACTGCCTTATCAGTGGCTTTTCCCTCCTGGCATCACACTTTGAAATAAATGCACAAACTACTGGAAGGAAAGAAAGGGCGAGATCCAGACAGAGTTAGGCACTTTTAAATGCCGCTGGTTTCTGCGGTTGAGAACAGAGCATGTGCTTAACGCTCCCCGTGATGTGTTTCAATTGCTGACTCCAAGATTTATGGTCAGGGAAGTTCTCTGCCAAAGCCTCTATTCCAGGCATGTCCAAAGTCCATTTCGGGGGCCTAATCCGGCCCGCTGGTCGGTTCAATCCAGCCCCGTGGGGCAGTTTATTTTCTGGGGTTAAATCCTAAGAAATCCTCACCAACTTCAATCCTAAAAAAAAGCTTAAGAACTTTGGGGTAAAATTATAAAAAAACACAACAACTTCAATCCTAAAAAAAGTTCAACAACTTTGGCCAGTCCTTTGGTCGGCCCCCATGGCCCTTCACTACATCAGATCTGGCCCTCTTTGAGAAAAGTTTGGACACCACTGCTCTATTCCTACTCACTCTGTGGCAGAAAGGGTTAAAGCATTCTTGGCTTGGCTTGGCTTGGCTTGGCTTGCAGGGGAACGGCATCAGTGTTGCTGAAGAGCCGGACCTTGCTAGATTCAATATATGCAGCAGCCTAGTGTGGTTTGCTGGCACCCGGGGTGGGTGTGGGTGGGTGCATGCTGGGCGATGGCAGGACGTGAAGAGTGAATGGAGCCAACTGTGCCAGCCCAGCCCTCACCGCCAGTGCTGCCAAAGCAACCCCCTCACCCCAGTGGAGCCAAGCAGGGCCATGCTGTGCCACCTGCCCAACCAATCAGAAATGCTATGTGTGTTTTCCCCAGTAAGCAATTCTTTGTCCCTCTGCAGCCTCCCTGGCTGCTACCCACACATTCCAATGTGAAAAAGCTCCATAGGAGGAGTTGCCTCATGATGTCTTCTCCTACGCTATAATTGTGGTGTGGTCACCTGGGAAGGCCTCAGAATTTGCATCACTGGCAAGTATCCTTTTATTTCATTCTACAAACACCCGTCAGCTGCCTCCATAGTAAGGTAAGAGGATCAAAAACCTTATACCAAACCCAAGAGAATTTCACTGAAGATTTATTTCCCCTTTGATTTCTTTCCTCAGCAACTGAAGCAAAACAAACAAACTAAAAGAGGAAACCTTTTTGACACAGCACGGGTATTACTAGTGGAATTGCATGGGCAGGGCCAATTATGCAAATCTTTCCCACCCAATTGTTGTCATTCCTACCAGCAGGGCAGTGATTGGATGGGAAAGAACCACACAGTTGGTTGGGTTGAGGTATTCGCAGACATCACAGCATTGCCACAGCATGGGGCAGCACCTTTCATGAGGCTGATGGGTTTGTGTGTGTTAAGTTGTGGGTGAACATATCAGACGACACAGCGATTCTTCAACAGCTCTTGTTTATTCACAGGCCAGAACAGAACTGAACTGAAGGGTTCAGCCAGCCTGCTTATATAGAGCTCCAGTACAACGTAACTGTAACAACTTTCTGTAACTATCCAATCACTGAATGTCCCTTTCGGTCCCTTATTTACATATGTGGACCTGAGTAAAAACTATCTACAGTATCCCCCTGCTGGCCCAGGGTGAGAACTTCAGTACATAACAGTGTGACGTGAAACCAACCCAGGACACGTTTTAACTTTCAGTCTTTTGGTCTTCAACTCCTGAGCAGTTCCTAAGCAGGTCTGAAAGTAAAACAGACACAGGAACACAGGAACACACACTTCTCTCTCTCTCTCTCTCTCTCTCTCTCTCTCTCTCTCTCTCTCTCTCCCTGGGTTTTGTTATAAGACAATTTATAGTCAAGTGAGAGCACTTCTCTGAACGCAATGCAAGTATGCTTGCAGCAGCCAAGAGACCAGATGGTATGGGAGGTGTTGACAAGCTGGAATTCTGCGTTCCATATTCTGCCCTGAACAAAGGCAAAGATGACCTACTGGCTTTTAGGATCGGGCATTTTGGTAGCCAATGTGATACTAGCCTAAACATAGTTACTTACCGATCAGACGTTAGCAAAGAGAGGCCATGTGTGGAGCTTTGGAAAGGACACAAGGTTTCAGAAAACAATGCAACGAATGTGCATGTTTTTGTTACTGTTGTAGCAACTTTGATGCTACCTGAGTAGAAAGGAGATGTTCTCAGCTATCAATAGCTGTTAGCCACAATTGCTGCTTCTTACCAGCTCCTGGCTAAAGTAGAATATATAAGAACTTTCAAAATGATAGCCCAAACTATGTAATGCATTAATTTCAGAGGGAAAATGAAAGAGGTTCTGTCCATGTCTTTCATTAAATTCACTTGTGGATGGTTTTTGGTTTTTTGTGGGGGGAAAGGCAGGTGCTCCTGAGAAACCATCATGTGACATCTGAAATGAGCTGTAGGAAGAGGCAACCTATCCATTATCACCTCTACATAGTGCCCTTGTAACAACAGAACTGACCAGGGAAAATCTTGACGCTAATCTGGAGATATTCAGATATACTGGATAGATCCGAGAAGACTAAGCAAATACGGTGGCAATGCAAGTGGAAATTTTAGATAAAAAGTGAAGATTACATGCTAATTAGGTTGTGATACTGATCACATCTTTCTTCCCACCAATGGAAGATCTGATACAAGGCTCAATCAATCAAGTTCTAAAGAAAGGAAAATTAATTACTGCTTCTCTACAGTTACTATATGGATGGAAATTAGGTCTTGTTGAACAGGTTTGGTTTTGTTATTTGGATTCAAGACAACTCCTATAAAACATGTTGCTTACGTAAAGCATATGACTCTGTGCCACGAGGTGTTGCTATGTGTTTTTAAAAAGCACTTGGGAATATTCATTCAATTTGGTTAGGAATGTATTTCTTTCAGCCATTGGTTACAACCACTTAGAAGCAGAAAATAAAATCAAAACAACCCCACGCTAAACATAGAAATGGATTAATAAGGAGCATCATTCAGCAGGAAATTCTCCCATGCAAGTCCCATTGAAAGGAACAGCGTGCATTCTTAGTTCATGTGGGGCAAGGGTTAAACCCAAGAAGCCTGTTCACATTATCAGTATATGCAGGGAAGGGCCATAGCTCAGCGGTAGAACATGCAAAAGTTCCTGGATCCCATTTCCAGGAATCTCTGGTTAAAAGGATTAGGTGGCATATGATGGTGAAAGACTGCTGGACATAGGCGCCGACACCATGGGGCCTGAGGGGGCTCGAGCCCCCTCAAAAAAAATTTTGGGGGGGCTCAGCCCCCCCAATAATCTCGGGCGCCCTTCCAGCAGAGCGCCGCCGCCGTCCCCCGCCTCCTCCCCACCTGCTCCCTCGCCAGCCAGCCAGCCAGCCGCGCGCCCTAGTCGGAGAGCCCCGGCCGTCCCCCGCGAGATTAGGGAATCCCCGGGGGCGGGGGCTCCTGCCTCGCTGCTTCGCAGCACCACCGCCACTGCCAAGGCACTGCCGGGGGGAATTTCCTTCCTCCTGGCCCCCGCGAGAACAGGGGAATCCCGACTGGCCACACCTCCCAGCCAGCCGATTGGCTGGCTGGGGGGCGTGGCTTGCCCTATTTAGGGCCGGAGCCACTTTATTTGCATATTCATGAGCTTATTTATTATTCATGAGCTTTCCCGGGCCCCCCCAATATTTTTTATAAGTCCGCGTCCCTGCTGCTGGAGACCTGAAAAGGCCATCATGGGTTAGATCAGGCATCAGGAACTACAACTCAGCAATCTGATGATGGCACAGAGGGAGAATTTGGTAGCCTCCTGTCCAGATGGAGGGAAAGTAGCAGATCTATGAACTTTATATCTGTCAGTCGGGCGGGATTGGCCCTGCAGTGTCACCTGGTTCCCCCAGAGGATTCTGGGTTGTTGTGCTGCAGTCCCAGCAGGAAACTGTTCTATAATGAATGTTTGCCATTCATGTTTATCTGTTCACCTAAGCTCCCTGTTGTTTTAATGCCCATCTTCCATTCAGAGTGTTTCAAGATGTGTGCGTATGTGTGTAAGGCAATATCGGATAGCAAAGTAGCACATTTTGGATCGGACTAAATTCAGAAGGATGCATGTATTTTTAATGGACTTAAATGTGACATAAACCAGAGCGCAGCTGTATACTTTGATACATATGGACAGGCGCATACATTTACAAAGCTTGCTTAAGTAGTCTGTTCATCTTCTTCTAGGGTACTCTAAGGATTAAGATGACATGTGGCAAAGGATCTTTTAAGGTAATCGCATGAGGCAAACGAAACCAGCAGAAAGACATTAGTTGTTGACCGCGAGGTCTACATTCCTCCAAGGCAGGGTGGTGAAAGTTGTCAGGAGAATCCCAAGTGAAACAGGCCTGGAGTCCAGTTGTAGCCTCTTTTCACATTTGTTTTGAACAAAAGAGTAAATCATTGATGCTGTATTAATGAGATGCACATATGCAGAAAGTATTCGATGTGTCTGGAAATGTGTTGTTGTCGTTTAGTCGTTTAGTTGTGTCTGACTCTTCGTGACCCCATGGACCAGAGCACGCCAGGCACTTCTGTCTTCCACTGCCTCCCGCAGTTTGGTCAAACTCATGCTGGTAGCTTTGAGAACACTGTCCAACCATCTCGTCCTCTGTCTTCCCCTTCTCCTTGTGCCCTCCATCTAAGGCAGCGACATCCCCACCTGTCATGCCTTATGACTTTCTGAGTGCCTGGCAAGCTCTTATTTTTTGCATTTCCTCTGTAGGCTGCAGAAACAGGAGGCTTGATCACAACCCTGGTGGGCCACATTTATATACAGGTAGTTGGCTGAATTCAGTGTCATGAGCATGTCGTGTAGGCATGCAACAAATAACGCATAGGGCTGCAAATAAAACGTTTTAAATGTGTGGTAAAGTGCAATAAGGGTCCGTATAAGGTCCATATAGTTAAAGCTATGGTTTTCCCAGTAGTGATATATGGAAGTGAGAGCTGGACCATAAAGAAGGCTTATTGCTGAAGAATTGATGCTTTTGAATTATGGTGCTGGAGGAGACTCTTGAGAGTCCCATGGACTGCAAGAAGATCCAAGCTATCCATTCTTAAGGAAATCAGCCCTGAGTGCTCACTGGAAGGACAGATCATGAAGCTGAGGCTCCAATACTTTGGCCACCTCATGAGAAGAGAAGACTCCCTGGAAAAGGCCCTGATGTTGGGAAAGATGGAGGGCACAAGGAGAAGGGGACAACAGAGGACAAGATAGTTGGACAGTGTTCTTGAAGCTACCAACATGAGTTTGACCAAACTGTGGGAGGCAGTGGAAGACAGGAGTGCCTGGCATGCATTTTCACAGTGTTTTTAATATGTGTGTAGATTCCACCACAGTGAGGATTTTATTAAGTGAAGGCACTGCCCCAAATATTCTCCCCAAACCCCACTTCCTGAAGACCAACTCAAAACCTGGAGGTCTTAACTGGACATTATGCTCTATTTCATAATCTTCCACATTATCCAGTGTGAGAAGGCTATCAGTGTGTTGCACATCACCGCAATCTTATTGTAGGCTGTCAGCTGAAAGGATGGGACAATGCACAGCATGATGCCATTATATTCTACTTTGCCTTTAACTAGATGTTATGAGGAACTACCCTGTGATCTTTGGATGACGGGTGGTATATAAATTTAATAATAATAATAATAATAATAATAATAATAATAATAATAATAATAATAATTTTTATTTATATCCCATCCTCCCCAGCCGAAGCCGGGCTCAGAGCAGCTAACAACAGTAAAAGTAACACAGTTTACATAAAATCAAAATCAATTAATTGAAATACATTCTAAAATCAATTCATTCTAAAATCAATTCAGAATCAAATTACTGGCAACCATTGGGCTAGAGTTCTATGAGGATTACCAGAGGAGTGGGTCAGACTGTGCCTTGGCCAAAGGCCAGGCAGAATAGCTCTGTCTTGCAGGCCCTGTGGAAAGATGTCAAGTCCTGCAGGGCCCTAGTCTCTTGTTACAGAGCATTCCACCAGATCGGGGCCACAGCCCAAAAAGCCCTGGCTGTGGTTGAGGCCAGCCTATCCTCCCTGTGGCCCGGGACCTCCAAGATATTTTTGTTTGAAGACCATAAGGTTCTCCGTGGGACATACTAGGAGAAGCGGTCCTGTAGGTACGAGGGTCCTAGGCCGTATAGGGCTTTAAAGGTTATAATAATAAAGGAACAGGGGCCAAAAGGCATGGAGTGACAGCAGTTCCATATCTTCCAGGTAAGACCTCAAATCTTCCAAAATCTGAATTTAGTTTCAGAAGTCCCAAAAGGTATAAGGACCCATTCTGTTGATTTGGGTCGCATTTTGCTGATTATTTAAGAAGATGAAGCTGCTGCTTTGTGAGCTAAAATTATTTATCACATTTTTTCCCTTGGCTCCATCCCACACCACCATCCTTTCTGTGTTGTCTCAAACTGAGTAGAATGGAGTCTGTCACTTATTTCCACTCACAGAAATTATACCAATGGAATGGATGCATTTGTGTAAGAGGATACAGAATTCAGATTTTATTGGTGCAAGGTTTGGATTGCCTGGGTGCAGGATTCATTTTAAATTTTTTTTAGGTCAGGGTATACACAGCTCTGGGCAGAACCTCGGAGGGAGTGATCTTCAGAGACCTGTCATTATGCATTCTTCGTGTTTCGTTTCTGTCACTTCCTGGCTGCGGCAATCAAGCCCTTTTCTGCGAGGTTGGAACTAGTTGGGAAAGTATGTCATTTTCTTCATGTTTATGCTTGTAGTACCAGTAATTCCTCCCAGCTGTGTTTTTACCAAAACAACAGATAGTATCTCTTGACTAACGTAAGTGCCTCTAAATCAATAATTCCACAGCATTTCCCATTGTTACCTCCCCGATCTGAAAAAAAAATGAGCGCTCTAGATGTGCCAGCAGTGGAATGGCAATAGATCTAAATGGAGTTGGTTTTAAGGTGCTTTGAGAACATGGTTAGAGGGTGGCCCAATAAATAAAATAAATACAGAGTGTCGGTGGCAATTTCTCAAGCAAATTTAAGGACACAACCCAGCCAAAGTTAAGTATTTAAGGTTTAATTGATTTCAGTAGGAGATAGTTAAGCAAATGCTTTAATTGTGGATAAGTGTAATCGTAACCAGAGCAGCCAATGATCTTTGAATTCTAGGGCACTGTAAGATGAAACCAACAAACAAGCCCAGATGAAAATAGAGGCTAGTTAGTAAACATCACTGCAAGGACCTGAAACTTGATTAAGATCTGGAACATCTTCATTGGGCTTGATCCAGGCGAAGGTAAACATTCCAGGGCCTCGTTAATTTCTGTACAAACGATTTATTTAAAATGTGCATTGTCCTTCCATTAGAATAAATGGGGTTTTGAAATGCTGGTGTTGGCAAGATTGTGCCCACTGTAAATTCACAAGGATAGCTTCCTTCGATGGGAAGGGATTTTTAATAGAGAATTCTTAGCACCTTGCCAAACTACCATTCCCAGGGTTCTTTGGGAGAAGTCCTGTTAAACTAGCGTGTTTGTACTGTAGAGCTACACATGAACACACACTTTATAGACTGCCTCCCCCCTCAAAATACTGGGTACTGTAGATTGTTAATGATGCTGGGAATTGTAGTTCTGTGAGGGGTAAGCTGCAGTTCTAGGGATTCTTTGGGGGGGAAGTATTGTGTTTTAAATGTGCTTTAAATATACATTGCATATGCAGCATTAATATGCATGTAGAATACAAAGCTGAGGCTTTTGGGATATTTATTTAATGCATGTCTACTAGAGATGCTGCCTAGGGTCCCTTGGGAGTTTCCACAATCTTTTAAAAAAATCTTTTTTATTCAGTATTACACTACACATTTAGATTCAAACATTAGACATAATCATCAATATTTAGGATTCCCTGAATCCTTAGACTTCCCTCCATGGTTTCCATTTTCAATCTTTTTAAACTGCATCATATATTTTCTCTATTTTTCTTTAAACAACCCATTTTTACCTTCGTTTATAATACATTGCAAGTGTTACTCAAATCCTGCCAAAGTTTTTAGTTGTTTACAATGTTCTCTTTGATAATTTGTACATTTCTCCCATTCCTTATTAAAGTTTCTCTCTTCCTGGTTTCTGATTTTCCTGGTCATTTTCGCCATTTTGGCATAGTCCATCATCTTCATCAGCCATTCGTCGCCGGTCGGGACTTTATCTTCTTTCCATCTCTGGGCCCTCCAGAGACTATCTTGTATTGATTTACAAAGCCCTGAACAACTTGGGTCCGGGATACCTCAGAGATCCCCAGAACCCTTATGTTTCTGCTCTGATATCACTGAGATCACCTGCAGGAGCATTTTCAGTCATTCCCCTAGTTGGTGAGGCTCATGTGACAACAACAAGAAGCCAAGTCTTCAGTGTCATCAGCGCTGTCCTGTGGAACACCCTGCCAATAGAGATTTGGGGGCCCTTTCTAACTTTTAAATTTCTGCTGAAAACTTTTCTCTTCTGCCAGGCCTATGCAGGCAATTAAGAGTTTGTTGTTTACAATTTCTTTTTGCTTTTAACTTCTTTAAAACTTTTTTATGATGACATTGTTTGGTTTTTATGTTTTTGTACTGTTGTAAACCGCTGTGGTATATTTTAGGGTACAGCGGTATATAAATATTTTAATAAACAAAAAAAAAAGTATTGATTAAATTCCCAGGTGTTACCCACCTCTTCTCCAAAGTCAGGGGCGTTCTTCCATAGATAACCTAATTCTACGGGCAAATCCAGGTATCTGCTGATTTAAAGCAAAGCACCAACATACCAGATTGTGCTAGTAAAATGACCAGATGCAAGAGGACATTCAACTCTGTGCAAATTTTTGTCATTGATTCAAACCTGATTACCGGTATGTACTGTCAATTTCTAACCCAGTGGGTTTTGTTTTATGACTTCTTCAGCTGCAGATTGAATAGAAAATAGTTATAATCTTTGGTCCTTATTACACCACAAGTCAGTCTATCAAACACTGAAGGTCTTGTTGATTCATCGTTGGCCTTTATATTAACTTTACCTGTAAATGAATCAGTGCATTGCCCAAACTTCAATACAGGGACCGTTCTGAATGCTGAAGGCCTTGTAAGATAAACGTTGTTTCAGAAAACAAAAGAAAAAGCTTACCATACCATGTCAAATGCAAGCCTGTTTTAGTTTTTATTGAGCAGTTGCAAATTGTCTAGAAATTTATATGAAAGGCAATTCATACATTGATGGTGATGATAATAGCCAGGCTAAAACCCGTCTCCCTGTCATCTATATTGCAGGTGGGGAGAATGTACAAGCCATCTAGTTTAGTATAGTTGTGGGTGGTTTTTTAAATGATCCGTTTCAGTCAAGTAGCCAGGGAAATAATGTGCTGAATTGTAACATTTTAAATTTTAAATATGAACATTATTTAAGGTGCCAACACAAAAGTGCCTTGTGTTATAACTAGGGCTTTTTAAGGCAATATGACTGTAATCCTATACCCAGTTTCTTGAGAGTAAGCCCCATTGAACTCATGAGGTTTACTATGAATGTGTATACATCAGATTGCGCTGTTTATCTCTTTTGAAATCTGCACGATTAACATCAATATTTCACAGAGAAAACAAATTGCAAAGACACAGTCTCTGGTTCTGCTTCAGAGAAATTAATTGGCAAAACTCCAATTGATTTCAGCTGGAGACCTATTGACCCCTGAAGTGAAATCAATAATTATTTGGCAGCTTAAGGAAATTAAATAAAGTGGTATCACTGAGAGAGAGAAAAAAAACATTCTCAGCACGCAAGACTCTCATCCTCAACCAGATACGCTGATCTGGGGGCAGCAGATTTAGTAACTTGTTCCAAATTTGTACGAATTGCTCATATTTCCTGAGCTCTGTTCACAGAAAATATGTAAAATATGTGTTGGGGTGTGGTTTTACCTTTTTTTTTTTTTAAGGACAGAATTGTGTGCCTGAAACAATCCTACATTCCCTGTCCAAAAATTGTTTTTGAGAATAAGGGCAGTGAAGAGAAACTGCGAGCATGCTTTAAAAAAATGGATGTGAGAGGCTGTGATGGATGTTGCTGGACTCCAACTCCCATCAGCCCCAGTCAGCATAGCCAGTGGTCAAGGGGTATGGGATATGTAGTCCAATAATATCTGGAGGGTGACAGAATCTCCACCCCGGCCCTGCTTCAAAGACACCCAGTAATATGTGCGACGTGAGGTTCTTCAAAACAGTCACTGTGGCACTAAAGCTGCTTCTAGACTGAGTGAGATTGTCTGAATGTTCCCCTGTATGTGTTGGATATTTTCTTTCTCTGTGTGAGAATGATTTGTTCCAGAAACAGAGAAGAACAGAGGGAAAAGTTTCCAGAAGCAGCGGAAGGCTGGATGGTTTTGTCTATGCAAGCAAGTTTTCTGTGGGAACTGTTCTTTGGACATGCGCAGTGTGACAGGAAGTACTGGTAACAATGGTTCTGTGTAACTTGTTGTTGTGGGATGTGATACATAAGTAGCAGTCAAGTACAACATTCCTTGTTTTCCTAGAGAAGACATGAGGAGGAGTGTTTGGTCCAGCCAGTAGAAAACTTCCTGTTTCCTCCTGGCCTGGAGCATCCTTCTTCTTGCATGTGGTGGGTGTGACCTTACCTGCCCAGGTAACAAAAAGGGCAAGGCACGCAGTACACTTTCTTCTTTTTGATTCTTCTCCCTCTTCCTTTCTTTGTGTGAACTGCAGGACTGCTAGCCTGCAGTCACTGGGATTATTCCTCCATATGGGGTAGATCCAAATGTATATACTTTGTAACTAAGTCTGCCTTCAGGGATCATACTGTGCTCTGCCTGATGTAAGTAAACTTCTTTTATTTACTTATGAATAAGACTGTGGTGTCTTTATTCTTTTGGGAGGGATTCAAAGGGGTCTTACCAGGAAAATATTAGAACACATTTCAATCTGGACAAGCCAGATTGAATTGCGTATAGTCAGAGGTTTACACAAGAAGAAGAAGAAGAGTTTGGATTTGATATCCCGCTTTATCACTACCCTGAAGAGTCTCAAAGCGGCTAACATTCTCCTTTCCCTTCCCTCCCCACAACAAACACTCTGTGAGGTGAGTGGGGCTGAGAGACTTCAGAGAACTGTGACTAGCCCAAGAGCAGGGACCGAGCAACGGGAGCTCACCCCATCGCGGGGATTTGAACCTCCGACCTTCTGATTGGCAAGTCCTAGGCTCTGTGGTTTAACCCACGGTGCCACCCGCATCCCGTGAAGTGGAATAGAAGCCCCCAAACAGCCCCCCCCCATTGTTGTGAGGTCCTTTGAAGAAAGGCAGGCTGCAAACTGGTGAAGGAACAAAATTATGTCAGTCTATTCATTCATTTATGTATACAGTCGTACCTCGAGTTAAGAACTTAATTCATTCTGTGGGTCCGTTCTTAACCTGAAACTGTTCTTAACCTGAGGTACCACTTTAGCTAACGGGGCCTCCTGCTGCCACTGCACTGCTGCCGTGCAATTTCTGTTCTCATCCCGAAGCAAAGTTCTTAACCCGAGGTACTATTTCTGGGTTAGCGGAGTCTGTAACCTGAAGTGCCTGTAACCCGGGGTACCACTGTATAGCCTACTGACCTTCATCCGAAGATCACAGGGCAGCTTGCAATCTAAAATGTGTGTGCAGAAGTTCCTCTGGGATCAGTGGGATTCCAAATGACTGTATTTAGGATCCAGTAGTAAAAATGAGGGACGCGGGTGGCGCCGTGGGTTAAACCACAGAGCCTAGGACTTGTCAATCAGAAGGTCGGCGGTTCGAATCCCCGTGACGGGGTGAGCTCCTGTTTCTCGGTCCCTGCTCCTGCCAACCTAGCAGTTCGAAAGCACGTCAAAGTGCAAGTAGATAAATAGGTACCGCTCCGGCAGGAAGGTAAACGGTGTTTCCGTGCGCTGCTCTGGTTCGCCAGAAGCGGCTTAGTCATGCTGGCCACATGACCCGGAAGCTGTACGCCGGCTCCCTCGGCCAATAAAGCGAGATGAGTGCCGCAACACCAGAGTCGGTCACAACTGGACCTAATGGTCAGGGGTCCATTTACCTTTACCTTTAGAAAAAATGCAATGAAGCCCGTGGTACTGCTTTTGAGAAATTGTTTTCAGAACTATTTCGGTATGTGCCCGTGTGCTCTTGAAATGTTAATCCCCTGGTTCTAAAAATATCTCTTGGAACTAAGGGTTGCTTCCAACATCTACTTAACCCATCTTGGTCTTTCCTATCTCAGTGGGTTGACTTTCCCACCACTGACATATGATATGAATGGGCTGAGGTGACTTATGCTGAACCCCACTGTTGAGCTACCAAGCCCAAAACTAGCTCTTTCCCAGCCTTCTGCTCCACCCATGCCATATATATGGCAAGAACATTCTGCTACCACTGAGCTGTGGCCAGACTTCCCATGGTTTTCATATGCTGCTGTGCTGAAAAGCAGCTAATATTTTGTTGTTGTTGTTGTTTAGTCGTTTACACCGAGGGCACAGATGATACTCTGCAATCCATTTTCATGGCCACTTCTCCTTCAATACACACTCCCATCAATTGGTGGTCATCACACTTTGTTGTTGTTGTTGTTTAGTCGTTTTGTCGTTTTGTCGTGTCCGACTCTTCGTGACCCCCTGGACCAGAGCACGCCAGGCACTCCTGTCTTCCACTGCCTCCCACAGTTTGGTCAGACTCATGTTTGTAGCTTTGAGAACACTTTCCAACCATCTCGTCCTCTGTCGTCCCCTTCTCCTTGTGCCCTCCATCTTTCCCAGCATCAGGGTCTTTTCCAGGGAGTCTTCTGTTCTCATGAGGTGGCCAAAGTATTGGAGTCTCAGCTTCAGGATCTGTCCTTCCAGTGAGCACTCAGGGCTGATTTCCTTCAGAATGGAGAGGTTTGGTCTTCTTGCAGTCCATGGGACTCTCAAGAGTCTCCTCCAGCACCATAATTCAAAAGCATCAATTCTTTGGCGATCAGCCTTCTTTATGGTCCAGCTCTCACTTCCATACATCACTACTGGGAAAACCATAGCTTTAACTATACAGACCTTTGTTGGCAAGCTAATATATATTCTAAGAACATAAGAAAATCCCTTCTAGATCAGGCTGAAGACTCAACATGTCCAACATCTTATTCTCACAGTGGCTAACCAGATGCCTATGAGAAGCATGCAAGAAGGACCCGTCCAAAACCTGCCAAAAACTATCCACATCTCTGACACCTGGATTATTGATAGACATGTACATTTGGGTACAGTTGGGTACCCATATCCCATTGAAATCAGTGGGACTTCAGCACATGACTCTGTCTTGGGCTGTGGCCATTAACATGAAAGTAAGCTCTCGCTGAAGGGACGCGGGTGGCACTGTGGGTTAAACCACAGAGCCTAGGTCTTGCCGATCAGAAGGTTGGCGGTTCAAATCCCCGCGACAGTGTGAGCTCCTGTTGCTCGGTCCCAGCTCCTGCCCACCTACCAGTTCGAAAGCACGTCAAAGTGCAGGTAGATAAATAGGTACCACTCCAGCGGGAAGGTAAACAGCATTTCTGTGCGCAGCTCTGGTTTGCCAGAAGCGGCTTAGTCATGCTGGCCACATGGCCCGGAAGCTGTACGCTGGCTCCCTCGGCCAGTAAAGCGAGATGAGCGCCGCAACCCCAGAGTCGGCTACGGCTGGACCTAATGGTCAGGGGTCCCTTTACCTTTAAGCTCTCGCTGTTATCTGGGGCTCCCAAGCATTGTAAGCTTTTCTGCACAAAGTTTTGGATTGTCCAGTTTCTTGTCTTTCCCCGTTGGTCTACAGGGAGAGGAGCTGATGAAGCCCCATGCGCTGGAATCGGTTAAAAAAAGGAAGGTGAATGATAGACTCTAAGCATTTTTTTTCAGAGAGAGATGGGGGTGGGAGCACTATGAGGTGCTCCCTCCAACCACCTTGATGCTTTCTTTAAGCTGTCTTTTCATTAGCAATATAAACACTTGACTGACTGCCGCAAAAGAGCTTTTTCTTCATCATAGTCCATGGCTTCTTAATGTTTCATGGTGTTTTTATATATGTTGGAAGCCACCCAGAGTGGCTGAGGCAATCCAGTCAGATGGGCAGGGTACGAGTAAATAATAATAATAATAATAACAATAATTATTATTATTATTATTATTATTATTATTATTATTACGATTTTTGTACTTAGCTCATTGCTGATAACAGATACCTGTAACTAGTTATAACAGCTACAACCCCTTTTCTTTCTAATTAATGTACACACATATTATATTTAAAGATCTGCCTGTATTTGCAAGCCTGTGTGTAAGAGGGACTTCAGACAAATTTGCCCTGAATCGTGGACGGATCCACTCAACCACTTAAACGACACATTTATTAAAGTGACTAAGAAAACAGAGGCATTGGTGACTTAAAGCAGAACAGAAGCGGAAGCGTTTTGCTTGAAGCCTTTCGTATCTCTGCTTTCTTCGCCACCGCAACGCGGGCGCTGCAGCCCCTGCCTGGACGTGGCGAGGCGAAAGAGGCAGCGCTCTGCCCCGACTCGCGATTTTGCATGCATGCGTGGGGAAAAGACGAGGCCGAGAAGAAAGGAGCAGGTGACATTAATCGCATGCATGATCTCAGGAGACAATCATTTGAAATCTTAATTGGCTGCCTTTTAAATATCATTTAAGGTCTCGTTTGGCCGGCTCCCCCCCCCCCTCTCCAGTTAAGAAGGCGTTGTGTCAAAGCCTATTTGCTTTCCTGGACGGCTCTCTCGCCTCTTAAGTCTCTCCCCCCACCCTAAAAAAAGAAAAAAAAGAAAAAAGGAGCAAAGACAAGAGAGAAAGAAATAGACCCATCATCAGCCGAGGTTTGCGAGGTCGATAAAGCTTTTAGATTTGAAGATGTTTTCAGGAAGCCCATTTCCTGCGGCTAAGAGTTGTTAATGGAGCTTAAGGAATTATCTTATGACTCCGACCCGGAGAGCCCCCAGTCTCTCTCTCTCTCTCTCTCTCTCTCTCTCTCTCTCTCTCTCTCTCTCTCTCTCTCTCTCCTTCCCTCCCCCTCGCCTTTTCCCTTTCTCCGGCTCCCTTGTCGAGACTGAAGCTCCAGCCGCCGCCGCTGCTGCTGCTGTCAAAGTCTCTTAATGAAATGTAACGCGCCGCTGATTACAGTTTTATTTGGGCCCTATGTAAAAAGGCCATGTTAATTTCCCCTCCTCTCCTCGGAGGCTGGGAATTTGCCACGGCCCAGTGCGCGACAGAGGCGCTGCCTTGCAAGCCCAGAAAATGCCACCCCCCCGTGTGTGTGTGTGTGTGTGTGTGTGTGTGTGTTTAGAGAGAATCCCCAATTTCCGGTGGCTTTTTCCGCCATCGCCTCCAGGTAGATGCTGGGTGTTGGGGTTTCATTTGTATGTAACGCTATCGGTATGTACGAGATGTATTGATCCAGGCTCGCTCGAGATTAATTTCTCGCAGAGCCTGATGCCCAGCTTGATGCGGATTTGCTGGGGGCTGCCGGGGGGGGGGAGGGGAGCGCACGGCGCTGGGTGATCTGAACGCAATCCGCGAGGAAGTTCTCCTGCGCGGGCACCGCCAGGCAAGCGCAGGATTGCCCGCAAGGCTTGTCCCCCAGAGGATTGCCGCTTGGGAGAAAGGCCCCTCCGAAGTCACTTTCGTTGGTTCGCAGATCCTGCTCATTTCGACGCGGTTTGCGCAAGAGAACTTCCCCGCGTACTCTATCCCCGTTTATTATAAGTTGTTTTATTTACAGGGAGAGCAAAATTAAAAATTATGTATTGTGCCATAGGACTTATTCTGTACACTGGCTGCGGGGTGTGTGTGTGTGGATTCCTATCCTCTGCTGTGCGGAGAAATTATCCATCTGGAAACCTTGAGCCTTTTCATATTGTCGGTGACTGGGAGGGAAAGTTGTCCTGTTCGTTTCAGAAAAGCTTTCACTCTCTTGAAATTCACGGGACTGGAGAAGAGGGCTCCAGCCTTTCTTCACCTATTTGCTCGCATTGTTTTTAAGGATAAAACAATCAAACCCACCAAGTAATAACAGCAAGTCTCTATTTAATCGCCCGTTCCAAAATTCCGCGCGTAAAAATAAAGGAAACGGTGAGTAGGGAAGCTATAAAAGTGGCTGAGAAACGTTGGCATCAAATCATTATTTTTTTTAAAGAAAGAAAACAAAAAAATAAAATAAAAAATCCTGAGATACTGTATTTGAAGTTAGCTAATTCTCTCCACCTTTGACCTTTCGAAACTCTTTTTAACGTCCTTATCTATTATTGCATGGACTGCAAGAAGATCAAACCTATCCATTCTTAAGGAAATCAGCCCTGAGTGCTCACTGGAAAGACAGATCCTGAAGCTGAGGCTCCAATACTTTGGCCACCTCATGAGAAGAGAAGACTCCCTGGAAAAGATCCTGATGTTGGGAAAGATGGAGGGCACAAGGAGAAGGGGACGACAGAGGACGAGATGGTTGGATAGTGTTTTCGAGGTTACCAGCATGAGTTTGACCAAACTGCGGGAGGCAGTGGAAGACAGGAGTGCCTGGCGTGCTCTGGTCCATGGGGTCACGAAGAGTCGGACACGACTAAACGACTAAACGACTAAACAACAACAACAACATCTATTATTGCCTGGCTGCAGGAGTGCTGGAAAATTAAAAGGCTGGGGTTGGTGAGAAGAGAGGAACTAAATATGTCCTGACAAAACACAAAACGCGATTTCTTAATAACAGGAAATAATTCTCGCGGGATGTGTTTCAAAGTCTCACGTGGGCTTACTCTGCGCGGGCACAGCTAGAGCCACAGTTTAACGCGCGGAGGAAGCTGCTTTCCCTCCGTCTCCCCTGCGCACCCACCAGCCCTCCATCTTTTGAGGTCCCTTGCCCTCTTTGCCTTTTCCCCGAACCCGGAGCCGCTGCCCCCCAGCTCCTCACTGCGTCGGACTGCCACGATGGTGTGCTTTGTCTGTCCGCGGGGTCCGTTTCCCTGCAGCCGCCCGCCCAGACGGCATTAAAATTCCTCTTGGCCCAGCCTCTGGCTGCAAAGCCATCTCCCCAGAGGCTCCACTTTTCGCTATTACTGTCAAGTACCCTTGACTCTTTATTTTGTGCCCTTTTTATCTATTACAACTAATTCGAGTTCTTCTGCCCTTTTCAGCTCCAAGACGTGCCTTTCCGTAAGATGCCCCCCTCCCCTCCTTTCTCCCCACTCCATCCTCTCCCCGCCCCGCCCCCCCGGGTGCAAAGCCTTCTTGAAATTGAAGAGGCTGGTCCCCCCCCCCCCGCGTTCCCTCCTCTCCCCCTTTTACTGTCAAAATGAAAATTTCACTTCAAATTATCTTGGCTGATGCAACGGGTTTCCTCGGCCCCCCTTCCTTCCTTCCCCTTCTTCTCACACCCCCGCTCTCCCCTCTTTCCTTTCCCCAGGCTGGGGGCCTCCTGTCTCAGCCTTTTGACAGCCCCCATCAGCAGAGAGGTTCACTCATTTCGATAATATCATCCGAGGGAGCGAAAGTCAATATAATGACAGGGGGGAATTTAAGGAGGAGGAAAAGGGGGGGCGGGTAGAGTGCGTGGGGGGAGTTGCAGTCCAATTACAGACGTTTGCAAGGAAAAAAAGAGAGAGAAGGGAAGGGACGGCGGCCACACCAGCAGCACAGCCACCGCCTTTCCTCTGCCTCGGTCCGAGCGCCTCTCGGTTCAGTTCCAGCCCCAGCGCATCTCCTTCCACCTGGGCGCCCTTTGGCGCACCAAAGCCAGCCCAGATCCGCCACCCGCTTAAGCCCTAAGCGCTTGTGTTTTTCTTCTCCATTTGACTCCTATCAATAACAGAGGATGTGGCAGTTTCTAATCCCTTCCTGGCGCGATCCGTTGGAGAAATCTAGGGTGCCCTTTCGGATTTATCCTGCACTGCAGGGCCGGAGGTGGTGGTGTCGGATGGTTTTGTTTTGTTCGTTCGTTTCTTTGTTTTGGATAGTGAGAAGTATGTTCTGTTGTTGTGTTGCCTGGGACCAGTAAATGCGCCCTAGCAGATTATTTGCGCCACCCTCCATCCCTAACGGGGCGTTTTGGAGATCTGTGTTGTGGCGGACTGCATTAGGCTGTTCGGCCATAAGAACAAGAAAAATGCACTGGCAGCGCGCGCGCGCGCGTTGCCATTTATTCTTGGACACCCCCACCGTGCAGAACCGTCGCAAGGTCAAACAGTCAGTTGCCGTGCGGGGCGGAGAGAAGCAAAGGGATTTGCGCCCTTGGCATGCAGAGGCCTATTTAATTGCTCAGAACAAGGTTGCGTAAAAGCACCAGGCGCAGAACTGAGCTGGCCAGAGACGGGGGTTATATCTGGAGAAAGAATCACATGTGGCCTGGAGGAGGAAGAGGAGGAGGGTGTCCTAGAGAAGCCTTAAATGGCACCCTTGGTTCTAATCTCATCACTTAGACCTAACTGGGCAACTTGTGGAAAGGGTGACATTTGCGCTTAATTTTTAATTATTTCTATTTTACATAGGTGTCCATTGGAGCCTGGTTGGGGGGAACAAATCATTGCCTTTTCACCTTGGCTTTTGGGGACTTAGAGAGAGGCGATGAAAGACTGGTTTAAAAACACTTTCTCTCCTCCCATCTCAAACTCCCTCAACCCCTTAAACTTTTCTAGATTGTGGGTACAGATCTCAGGCGAGTTCTGTTGGTGGCTCTCTCCCCGCATCCTGCGGAAAAGTTTACACCCCCGGACTTGCGAAGAGAGGCGAGATCTTCAAAGCCCTGTCTGCCTTCTTCTAGCTAAATGGTAAATCGCCCGAGCCTTCTCCTGAATCGCGCGCGGGGGCGGGCGGGCGGGCGGGCGGAGGGAGAGAAGCGCTCGCTCTTTCTCTTGGCTGAGCTTCTATTTAATGTCAAAACGGTAAACCATCCGTCCTGAAGTGCTGAAATATTCATAGAGAATCCAACGATTCTCTCTCCCCGTACCAGCGAAGAAGCTTCAAGTTAAAACAGTAGTTAAATCATCAAATGTTCCATGTGAATCAATTGCTTCGCGCACATTAAAAAAGAAAAGGACCTGCGTTAGTAAATGGGATCTCTACTCCACCGGTGACTTCGCATCCCTATAGCCCAGTTTTTATACAAAACCATTTATCGAGATCCATTCTAACTTTTCACAAAGTTTTAGCATATTAACACACACCCCTTCTAAAAATAAATAGGCAACTTGATCCACACCACTTGTATATAGCCTTGCAGTTTCCTGGGGAAACCGAATTCCCTTAAATTCTCGTGCAACTCAGTCCTGTGCATGTTTACTCGGAAGCAAGTCTCCCTGGCTTCAGTGAAAAGCAACCCTGCAAAGGTTCTCACCCTTAGTCGGGAAGAAAACAAAGAAACGAACGAACCCCAGTTTAAATCACAGCAGTCCCCGCTTAAGCTGGACTGAGGATCGGAACTCTCCTTTGAAAATTAAGATCTACCGGGTTTGCATACACACATACTGTATATCAGGGTAAAAGAACCTTTCAGGGTGCCTCGCCCCTCCCCCTATTTCAGACCACACGTGATTCTTCTGCACACGGAATAACTGTTGCAATAGAAACAATTGGACTGGCTTGTGTCTTTTTTGCTTAAAAGACTGTGCCATCTCTGTTTTGATAGCATAGTGGGGCAATTCAAAAAGAACAGAATAATGAAATTCTCTCCCCACCCATTTGCTGCCTGCCCTTATGTCCCAGAGCGAGCTTTGGGCCCTCCTTGCGGATGTGGCCTCGCGATTTACTGAACCCGGAACAGGCGCCTGGCCAAACTGCACCAACGCCTGCAGCTGTCCAAAGGGAAGCGCAGAGAGGGCAGGAAGCGCTGGCCGGCATTCACTGGGTAGGTGCGAGGGAGGATGATCGTTTGATTGAAAAGCCAGGAGAGGATTATTTTGGAGTCCCCCCATTACAAACTAAGATTACAGTCGGACAGGTGAAAATGAACACATACATTTTAAGGCATAATGAGAAGTCGCCAGCCTCTTAGAGATTCTCGGTTTCGGCTGCTAGTGATGCAGCTGAACCAGGTAAAGTCAAGGTGGCCGGGTCTCAAGCTGGTTTAAGGTCCAGAACCACATCAGCGCCAAACGCACCGTTGATTTTAGAGGGGGCGGTTTTCCTCTCGTGGGTTCCTACTGAGGTCTTTACCACTCGGGAGTATATCCCGGGTGTCGAAAGTGCAAACGCACTTGCGCGTGGAAAAGAATGCCACCCAGATGCGCAAGGCTTTTATTTCCAAGAGTGCGCTCCGCCCTACATTTATTGACTGGGGAATTCCGTACATCTCCACGGGACGTGAAATAGACACGCGTCTTCCAACGCGTTTGGGACCCAGGCGTCGAAGCTCCACTTCCTACGCAGGCAACGCAAACAGACCACAAATCATAGGGTACCTCTGAGAGACAGACAATTTATTTGGAGTGAACATACCTTTTCGACATAGCTTATTTGTCAAGTTCAAATTCGGTGTGTGCGCGTGTGCGGGCAATGGTGTCAACTTGGTGGAAGAAGTGCTGTTTTTGTGTGTGGGTGAGATGCTAACGATGAGAAGGGGAGGGCGGGGTGGGAGGGTAGGGAAGTTCGAAGAAGAAACTAAAATTGGCATGCCACAAATCAATTTTTTTGTTTTTTAGAAAAAGGAAAAAAAAGGGAGGGGGAAAAACAGAATAGACAAACAACTCCCTCCCTCCCCAAGAAGCTGAATTCGAATCTCGCGCCTGGTAAACTTTGCAAGGTAAACGCAGAAGGACGCCTCTATAAACTAGTGGAACGTGCTATGGACTTAAATAACCGTGAAGACATTGATCCCTTAAGGCTGCAGCCAAGTGACAGTCTTTTCGTTCTCTCTCCTTATACCAGCAACTTTTAAAATCCTTGCTCGGTTTTTGCGACGGAAAAAACGTCTCTGGTTTGGAACGGAAACTCTCTCCCAAGTCTTTCTCTCTCTGCGTGTGTCTCTCCACCTCCCGCCGCTCAGTCCCTCGGGGCCCAGCCTGTCTGCCCTCCCATTCCACCGTCTTGCCTCCCTCCCCCGGCCTGTCCCAGGGAGGCGGACGGGGCGGGCGTCGGTCGTTAGGAGCAGAACATTTTGCTGCCTGCTTTGGGGAAAGCCAGAAAGTCTTTGCCGGAGTCCTGGGGCGCAGCCAGGCCTGCCAGCTGCCCTTTGAGCACGGCGGTGGCGCCGCCGCCCAGCGAGCGCCCCAGGGCCCCCGTCTCCAAGAGGGAGCCTTTGGTGGTAGCCCAAGACACTGCGGTGCTGCTCAAGGCCTGGTTCAAAGTACTGTGCCGGAAGAGCGGGTCGTGGAACACGCCGTCAACCCAGTTCCTGAGGTTGGTGACGGGGGAATCCTTCGGGTGCCTCTCCAAGACGCCCCCAGCCGTCGGGGCCGGCGCGGCGCTAGAGGCACTGGACGCCCCCTGCTGGCGCTTCAGCATGCACGACGGGTACTCGGCCTGGTTGAGCGAGGTGGCCGTGTGCGCCAGGGACCAAATCCTCGGCTTGCTGGACGCCTCCAGGAGCTGCTGCTGCTGCTGGTAACACGGCTTGGCCTCGCAGCTCCTCTGCCGCGCGCTCAGCAGCTCCGCCGCCTCGCAGCCCTCCGCGCCCGCCGTCGGGTCCTTGAGGCAGCTCTTTGCCCGCTCGAGGGGGCTTTCCAGCGGGGCGGCGCCGGCGCCCAAGGAGGAGGGATCCTTGCAGGCCTCGGTGGCGCACGCTTCCCCCTCCGCGTGGCCGAAAGCCGCAGCCTTCAGCTCGCCCTCGGAGCTCTCCGACTCCAGCGGGTCGTAGTCGTCCAGGTCGCTGAGGCCCAACTCTTTGTCCTCCTTGCTGGCCGGCTCTGGGCAAAGGAGGGAAAGGAGGGCACGTTACAAACGAGACGGGCAGGGCGCGGCAGATACATTTGCAATTGAGGCTTGTTCTTGGCTAGTAAGCCATGGGGCTTACGATTCTGTGCAATGGCTTTAAGGCTAGGACTTCTCCACCCATTCTCTGCCTCTGTTTTGCTTCCCCTCACTCTTCACAACAGCTCTGTAGCATGTGCGGTTAACAGCAATCCCATTTTACTAATGGGAACCAGAAATGGGCAGTCACTTGTGCTGGGATATGTATAGGGGGACGTGACCATCTTATATAGGCTGCGCCCCTTTACCTGGCTTGCTGGACACAGTGGGCGTGGCTCTCAAAGAGAGGATTTCCTGTAGACCCTGTGAGATCCAACTTCCCCTGTGTGTGCCTTTATAGCAAGCACGCATTGTGGGTTTGACTCTGTCGTAAACGTCCCCCAACTTACCCAAGGCAACCCAAGCACTGCATGGCTTCCAAAGGTTTCGAAACCCGAATGAAATGCCAGTGTTGCGCTCAGGCCTAGCAAAACAAGCGCTTTTCTACGCGAGGAAGCAAAACTTTTAAAGGTTTTGGTCGGGTGGAAACCGATGCAAAGCCCGGCAGGCGCACCTCTCATTTGACAGCCCCCTTCCCCTGTCAAAGCAGAGCAGACTCAGAAGGGACACTGGCCGCCTCAAGACATTCTCTCGAAATCCCCAGCGCAGCTCAGCTGCAAATCCAGAAGCCTCTTTATTGCATTAAAGGCAACACACCCATACTTTTTGTCTCCTGGACACCCATCACCCTCCCCGTGTGCCCAGTATCCTCGTCCCATGGGAGGGCGACAGGGCTAAGATAGCTCCTGCCTCCAGTATACTTCTAAGAGACTTGGAAGATACCCTCGAGTTTCTCATTCTTCAGGCTCTCCCCTTGACCCTCTCCCTCGTCCTCGTCCTCGTAGGGTCTCTTTTCGTCCGCACACTTGTTCCTGGGGGGCCAGGTCATCTTGTTCTCCTTCTTGAGCCTCCTCCTGGCGTTGGCGAACCAGGTGGAGACCTGCGTGAGGGTCATCTTGGTGATGATGGCCAGCATGATCTTCTCGCCTTTGGTCGGGTAGGGGTTCTTGCGGTGCTCCTGCAGCCAGGCCTTCAGCGTGCTAGTGGTCTCCCGAGTGGCGTTTTTCCTCCGCGTCCCTCCATCCATGGTACCATATCTAGGGCGGGGGGAAGAGTGTCAATGAAAATGCAGCGCCAACGAGCCGGAAGAAAGCACCACCCACTGTGCCCACATGGTCTGATTCACCGACGCAATTCCATTTCCCGCGAGAAAGGGATCCTGGTATCCAAGGTTCACCTTTAAATATTTCCCCTCTTTCTACAAAACCCAGAACGCGCTGGTCTTACCAGGAAAACGGTTCAGTTAGTTAAGCCAAGCAGCTAGAAAGACGGAGCGTTTGGGTACACAATTGGTGATCAATAGGACCTTAACCAGCTTGCTATCCTGCCTACACTTACTTGGGAGTAAATCCCCCTTGAAAATGGGGTCGCACAGTTAATCTTGGGATTTAGGCTCGCCTCGATCATGGATGGAGTCTTTGGGACTTGCCTCGCAAATAGGGCAAGACCAATGTACTCGGGGCAAGACCAATGTACACCTGATCTAAATCGGGAGTATGGACAGCCTCAAAACAACGGCACTCGGGCTCCTGAAAAGCGTGCTGCGGATCTTGTACACGCTTACTCTGAAGTGAGTCCCGGTGACTTCTGAGTTTGCACCGGATTGCAGCCTGAAAGCATGTCTACTTCAGAAGGCAAACAGCCGCCCTTGGGAGGCGTCCAAAATTCAACTCCTGCGAAATGGATATGCTAAAATAATAATATATATATATATATTTAAAGTCTACTCTTGCTCCAGCGCTCTGAGAGAGTCCACCGAAGTAACCTCAGGGCGCAGTTATTAATAAAAAATACTTATTTTATTATTAGTAAATTTCTCTCCTACCCATTCCATATATATATGCTGCACAAGACACTGGGCTATACCTGAATATTTAATGCACACCATCTAAGGAAAGGTCATCGGCACCCAGTAGGCTTAAAAGGTTGGAACAGCGTAAGGAGGATTCTTGGTGTGTGTGTTTTAAAGCAATAACCGCACCAAAGATTAAAAAAAGAAGAAGAAATATAAAATTGATCGACACACTTGTAAACGTGGTGGGGGAGTGCCAAAAAACGGCCCCCAATCTGCCCATGTAATAGTAAAAAGAGAAGCCAGTAGGAGATGAGCGAAGATTTTGGTTCACACGTGCCAAATGATGAGTGAAAGGCCAAATGATGAGTGAAAGGTCTTGCTCGTGTGAACGAACCATCGCGAGCTCAACAGAGGCAGGACTTCCTGGCATCTTAAACGCCGTGTTGTTCAACGGGACCAATTCATACTTTTAACAAGGGCTGGCTCATTTGAGGTTGGCTACCTCAGGGGCTAAAGAGTCGTCAAAAATAAAAGTCTCGGAAAGAACTTCTCTTTTCAGCAGAGCCGGTTTCATGCGTTCAGATCCCAGTTAATGAAGTGTGCCCTACTCAAGCGGAGAGAAAGGATGCGCGTGCACGTGTGATGTAGCCCGTGGAAACCAGTCGAGAAGAGGTATTTGTGATTAAATCCATACGGATCTATTGCTGTGATAGCGCAGATCTTATCGCATAGATCGAGCGCTAAGGCAACCACAGCGCTTTCCTACTATCCCTGGACAATAACCACCAGCTTATAGGGATGCTATACTTGAAAAACGCCAGTGATAGGAGTAAGTCGCTAGAGGATAAAACGCCAGTGATAGGAGTAAGTCGCTCGTGTGACTTCGCCTTGCCTTCAGATATATTGCGTTCCGCCAGGGAAGGCGTATCTTCCTTTCTCACTTCGTACTTTGGGTATCAAAGCCCACCATTGGACTTCCGCATGTGCAGAACCAGGCTGTATCCTGGCATACGAGAGCTAATTGAGATCGACTCCGTGAACTCTTTCATCAGGTGTAGGGAAACCTCCCCCCCCCCCGCGCGCCAGACTACAACTCCCATCAGCTCCAGCAAGCATAGCCACTGACCAGCGATGATGGGAGTTTAGCAACACCTGAAGCAGAGTTTCCCAAAGTCGGGTCCCCAGCTGTTTTTTTGGGACTACAATTCCCATCATTCCTGACCATTGATCCTGCTAGCTAGGGATGATGGGAGTTGTAGTCCCAAAACAGCTGGAGCCCTAACTTTGGGAAACCCTGATCTGGAGGACCAAAAGTTCTCCACACCTGATTAAGATCAAGGATGGAGACGAGGCTTTCCCCAACCGGATGATCTATAGTTGTTGTTGAACTACAACTCCCATTATCGAGTTGGCCGGGCTGGCTGACGCTGATGGGAATTGGAGTTCAACAGAGTGGAGGGCCGCAGGCAGATCCGCTTACTCCTTCGTAAAACGGATCGGGTCGCAGTATCGATCTCCATTAATCAATGAGGACTTGCTTCCAAAGAAATATAGCAAGGAGAGGAGGGGTGTCATCCAGATTAAGATCGGGCTGGCAGACGAATGAAAGAGGTCAAAAGGAAAATTTTCGCATTTGCTGTGGGCTCCTCCAAAACGAATCGGAGATTAGAGGCGCAAAACTAGCTCCGGATCCGTGCAGAAGAACGAAGAACAGGTTCATTTCGTGTAGACAACGCGGAAACATAACTTGTTATTGGCATTTATAGAGATAAAGAGCGGACGCAATTAAAGCTCCATTTAAACCCATTTCTTTCTTTCGGGAATGCGCTGGCTTTTAGGCGCCTTGGTTTCTCGCTGGAGTCAATGGGGTCTGAGCCGATGCAGGGCAGGTTCACACGTGCACGCTACACCGATTCCTCGTGCCTGATTTGGTGAGCAGCCTCTGCTGAAAAGCGCGGCCTTTCTCAAGGAGGCGCGCTTCGATGCTTGCTTCGGATGCGTTCAGGATCCCGGCTTGCAAGGGCTCCATTGGTGAGATCAGCTGACTCTGATACAGGGGCGGCTTATTCTGGCCACACTCGTTTCCTACTGGTCCTTTGAGGAAAGCACAAGCTGAAGACGTTTCCTGATTAAGAAGCGCAACTAACCTCCTCTCCTCTCCCCCCCCTGGCCCCCACCGCCTTTTCCTGCCCCTCAATGAACGGCTGATGGTTTATTTCTTACCTGTCATATTGATACTGACTGAGCGTGTGGTCGTATGGATAGTAGGCAGCCGCCTGGGTGATTCCCGCATGCGCAGATCCGCTCCCATCCTTCGAATCAAAGCTGTTCTGGAACAGGAAAAGCAAAGGCGTCTTCTTATCAGCGCTCCCCTCCCCCACGGGCAGTGCGGGTGGGGGGGCAGGAAGGGAGGCGCAAATGGACACGTTTTTATTTATTTTTGCAGTGGAGAAACACATCGAGGAGCAAAAAACCCAAAAATCCTCTAGCACATTTTCAAAGCTAAACAGGATCCGGCTTGATTTCAAATGGGATGGGAGGCCACGTGTTGAGATTCCTGCATCGCAGGGGGTTGGGATAGATGACCCTCGGGGTCCCTTCCGACTCTTCACTTCTGTAATTCTATCAGGGGGTTAAACTTGGGCTGCAATCTTGGGCACAAGTCCCACTGAACTCAGTACAGCTTACTTCCGAGTAGACTGGCATCGCTTGTATTTCAGCAAGTGCTTACATTTCTCCAGTTCCTGTATAATGGACTCGCGCTTAATTGGAGAGGAACATTAAATTCCTTGTACTCTTGTCCACTGACTCAGTGTTAGCATCTCTTGGCCCGATTTGATGCAGGTTGACTCAGAGGAAACCTTATTTTCCTGCAATGGAATTTACTCACAGGAAAGCTGGTTTAGCCTCGAGTCCACTGGAGTCCACTGCTTTCCTTCATCCGACTAAGAATGGTATTTTATGCACACTGGGCTCCAAGAACAAGTGACTAGGGATAAGCAAGGGTCAAATATCACCTAGGGCAGTGATGTCCAAACTTATTTTCCAAAGAGGGTCAGATTTGATGAAGTGAAGGGCCGTGGAAGCCGACCAAAGGGCCGACCGAAGTTGTTAACTTTTAGGATTGAAGTTGTCGAGCTTTTCTTAGAATTGGAATTGTTGAGGTTTTTTTTTAAGGATTTTACTCCCTGAAACAAGTGCGAAACAAGTGCCCTCTTAAAACTGCAATCCTCAATAAACATACTTTCCTAAAAAAAAGGGGGGGGCAATTGCAATAAATGGGACGTGACCTGTTTGCCACACAGGGAAGTATACGAAAAGTTAATTTCTCTGCCAGTACACAGAAAGTCAGCAATGCCGCGATATCTTAGCGTTTATCGTTTATCTCTAATTAAGTAGTTGGATCGCAGAGATCAGCAGACAATAGTTTCTCAGCGCTTATTACCGTCTATCTCTAATTACATAGTTGTAGGCTGATCTCCGTGTTGTTAGACACCTGAATTAGCAACGCCTATGATTGACTGAAGTTTCTCACAGCCCCGATTCATATTCGCTTCGGATTACTCCATGGCACATAGACAGGTTACATAGCCGTTGGCTAATTAAACAACCCATGGCCTTTTAAACTCTCTCTGTGGATTATTGTTATTGTTTGTTACTACGTTTTGTGTTTTTATATTGTAAGCCGCCCTGTGCTCCTCGGATGAAAGGCGGCATAGAAATTTAATAAATAAAATAAATAGGAAACATTTTGCGTTTCCTCCAGCTTTGCTTGTACTAGTGATACATCTCTAACTCTATCTACACCTACACACACGTGGGGATGCACAGCACACACACGTTGCTATTAAAAAGTGCACAACTAGAAATTAAGTCCCGCTTAACTTGATGAAGTTCAGTCGCTTAGGGTCTCAGCCTTCCTTAATGTCCTTAGGGACTGGGTTGAGCGGTGAAGCTTCTAGCTAAGCTGTGACTCTCTCAGTTTGCTGACTTGGAAGAGCAAAAGTCCCTTGGTAATGGGGCAATGGGGTTTCCTTCTTGGCCAGTCAATGCGTTGAGGTGGAAGTCGTGCTCGCTGCGCAGAAGACTTACCAAGGAGTAGAAAGCCGACGCCTCCGTCCCGTAGGTCACGTAGTTGCCATAGCCTTGCGTGTTCGTGTAGGGACTCCCATAGACTCCCAGGGCAGCTGCCGAGTTGAGCTCGTGCCTGGCCGTGGCTAGCAGCCTGCTCTCGTACACGGGGCAATAGACGGGGGTCTGAGCCGAGGCTGCGGCCCCAGAGTCCGTGAGGGTCCTGCCGGTGGTCTCACAGCAAGTGGTCAAGGAGTTGGTGGTCATCAGGAACTAGGACGAGAGAAGACAGGGCAGTGATCTTAGAAGGGGCAGCTGACAGCCATGGCAACCAACAGGCCGATCTACCAACCAGTTCTAGCGAAGGCCGTTTTTGGTCCCAGATCAGTGAGCTTTCACACAACCCTCTGACTCCCGTGTCCATTGGTTTTAATGAGCATCTCTTCTTCACGTTAATTAATCCGGAACAACCGCCACCCCTCTATCCGACCTCACAAAGGGCACAAACTCGGGACAGCGCGGTCCATCCGTGTTATCACACAGAAACGCGCGATGAAACGGTCGTCTGCAACCGCCCAGTCACTTGCAGAATCCTCAGCTCCCAAAATGGAGGGGGAAGGGGCACCCAGGCCGAATAGCGGAAGGGAAAAGCAGTGGAAGGAAGTGGCTGCAATCCTATACACGTTTACCTGGGAGCAAGTCCCATTGTGCTCAATGGGGCTGACTTCTGAATAGACCTGCATGGGATTGCGCCGTTAGTGATCTTAAATAAGTACCTTATATATTATGTTAAACCCAGTGGCTTAACTGGTTTGTGGATCGGGGAGAAATTTAAAGATCGGTTGGGGAGGGGGGAAACCTAGTTCCAGTTCACACTTGTCAACTAAAGAGAAAGAGAGAAAGAAAATACTTTTCAGTTTTTAATGCATTCTTCCGGCGAGCTAGACCGCTCATGTTAACATTAATACATACATCCGTCTCGGTTATAGAACACATTTATTTCCAAGTAAAAGTACTGAGAATGTTAATGAAGATCCTCTGCGAGAGCTACCGTAATTGAACATTTGTTTTAACTGCAGATTCCAACACCCACTTCTGTCCCAGAAGTTCGGTCCTGCTCTCTTTTAAGGGTACGATCCAGAAAGGAGCTGAGCCGAGGCCTCAGCTGATACAAGGCCCCTGACTGCACCCCACCCAATTTCCTGCTAAACGAAGTCTTTGCCCGTGAATCTGGCTTGAACCGGCCAGTTGTTGTGGTTGTTGAATCCTCTTCCATCCACCCGCTTACTTCAGAGTAGGTCCGCGGACCAGGGGAACGAGCTGCTTCCTTCTTATCCCTTGCCCCAGTTCACCTCTGGGCAGTAAGTGAAAGCCTCTGAGATCAATGAACACCGGAGATCTTTCCGTCTTCAGCGCGCTGCGGGAGTAATTTGTTGCAGGCTAGCTAGCACCCCTCTGAAACTAGAGACCTTCCAAATCTCAGGACGGGGCTCTCCAACCCAATCCTAAACGTTACCCCGCCCCTTGACTCCAATTTAACTCCCCACCCCTCACTGTTAACATTCTCACTCTAGGTCAAGGTCCTTCGATGAATCCAGGACAGGTGGACTTTCTAAACCAATTCGTGGTTAGAGCACAGCAGCGTTAGGATACCAAGGCGACAGTCTCCCTTCTACCTGGAAGTAAGTGCCTTTGGTTTCACTGGGGCCTTACTTCCGCGTAAAGATGGCAGTCGCTGCTCTTGGGGAAGGGGGGGGGGGTTCCATCCCTTCCCCCAGCCCCCAGTTGATCTGAAGCAAATCAGGTCCCTACAAAAGCGCCTTCCAGGAGCTGGGAATTCTCCTGCGCGCCTTCACAGCGGAGGGCAGCGAAAGGAAAGGGCGTAGATGCGATGGGAGTCCGGCAGGACTTACCTGGGGTGCAGACGAGTAGGGGTATCCGAACTGGGGGTAGGACATGGCCACGAGGGGCTCCCAGGCTCCAGGAACAACCAGGAGAGGCGCTGGATCCGCGAGCTCCGCAGGCTGCCTCGCTGTGCCGTGTGGCCCCGAGTGATGGATAATCCGAGCTTCCTAGGGGCTTAGAGGACCAAGCATAAAACCATCTTGAATTCATCTGCCTTGAACCTGAAACTATTTGTGCGTGTGTGTTGGGGGGGGGGGGAGAGTTTGTCTTCCCTCCCCCGCACAACACACACACACACACACACACACACACACACACACACACACACACACCTCGCGATCTTAAAAAGATCTGCCTAGGCAGCGTGGCGCTTCTTCAACACGAACAACATAAAAGGCACGGTTGTTCTGAGGTTTCATGGGGGGAAAATACATATTTTGCCCACACACAGGCAGCGGCGGAGGGAGGGGAAGAGAACCACTCCTAGCTGAAACACACATGTCAAATCAAACATCTGACGTCAAGAAGAGAAAAAACAAACCCTACAGAAACTGCCTCTCGCTCGCATATTTGTGTGCACCTTTGTGGTAGACCACGGCCTGGAATTTAAACCAAATACCCAGGATGAAAGTTTGTTTTCCAACGCCTCAGAGCACGCTGGCTGATCGCTATTTCAGGGAGTTCTCCTGCGCTGATAAGGAAAGCGAACCTCGAACGTCCAACATGGCAAGTTCCTGGGTGGTTCATAACTGCATCTCAGATATCAGTAGTTTGGAGAGGAGAAATCAGTGTCGTCTCTCTCTCCCCCCCCCCTCGAATCACTGAAGAGTGGTCAGCACTTTTAATTAGAAATTAATTAATGAGCAGCTGCCTGCTGCTTCCTCCCACTCCTCCCTGCCCTGGAGTCATCAGTCCCACTTACAAACGAGGCCGCTGGAAGGGCAGGCGCGCAAGCGAGGCTTTTAAATCAACAGTTGAAACGAGCTCCGGAGCTGACAGTCAAAGCACGTGGATAAGGCGACTCTTGAAGCCCCGCCACCAAAGTGCACGTTAGGAAAGGGCAAGGAATGGGCATTTGCGCTGAACGGACATTATGTTAGACGTTTTAGGTTTTAAAAACTTTTTGAGGTGGGGAGATATGGAAAACCAAAGTGAGGAGGGACCACAACTTTGAATAAACTTCAGGCCATTGAGTGGCAGGGGGAGAGTGATCTTCAAACTCAGGCCAGATCTGATTTGCAAAGCGAGAGCATCTATCCATACTCAAAACAACAGCGGACATTTATACAGCATTGTACAATCTTCAAACTTCTTCGCATGCATTATCTCAGGAATCCTTACAAGAGCAATGAAAAACTGAGTGTTTCCAGGTACTTTAAAAAAAAATTGGGGCACGGGTCCAAATTCACATTAAAATTGCATATGCTAACTTAAATGTCTATGTGCAGATATAGACAGCAAAGTCAACTAATTTCTCATCCAAGCCACTCTACTTAAAAAATCCAGTTAACTGGTACCCATTTCAGATGTGTTCCTCTTTAATTCATTTAGCCAGTAGTAAAGTGAATTTCCCAACAGATCCTGCTTCAAATCAATTAAGCGCCCCTTCAATTATCCCATTTCATTGCCTCCAACTCATCTTAAGAGAAAGTCATCTTCAACTGATGTAGTTCCCCAAATTTACACCCTTATACCTCGAATTAATGTCAATTAAGACCAACCCTTTCATTTCCCCCTGAATTTATTATCCACTAGAAACACTTGGGGGATGGAGAAAAAGATCTGGGATCTGAGATACTTAGGCTCACCACTAGCTACAGCCTGGTCAGTATCCTGGTCTTGCAGTATAGGACAGCTGCTGAGAGAGTGATTGGCCTAAAACTTCTTAGCAAGTTCATAGGGGAGGGGATTTTCTGGTTCATAGTCTGTTTTCCCCACTACCTGTGCTAAGGTAACTCTCAAACTCTCTCTTAATGGTTTTGATTTTTTGTTGTGTGGGAATATACAAGTTTTCTAGGTAGGTAGAATATGAAAACTAGTTCATATTTTTTTAATCAGGAGACTGACCAAAGAATGCCACCCCAATTGTAGTTGTGATTTCCTGGAATTAATATGGCTCCCCATATTGTCAAGCACTCTACCCTTCCTCTGGTGTGCCCTCTCTCACATGTCCAATGATCCCCTCAGATCTCTGACAGAGAAACAATAAATCAGCTTTGTCCCACCTGGCTTTCAGTCCTTAATTTAAGCCACATTTTCCTGAGTGGCAGCACAGAAATAGATGAAATAAACGTGGTTCCCTCTCTGTGTCATACAGATTCACTACCTGTGACAGTCAAACTTCCATACAGTTTTATCAAACTGTGCCCCTTTCTTTCAATGTCCAGCTGGTATCCATTAGCTCCCCAGAATCCCAATGTCCAAGAGTCGCTAGTTTATAGTATAACATGAGATCATAGAACAGCACTACCTCTCTTTAAAAGAAACTCTGATATTTGACCAGAGATTCTGTTTGAGAGCAGAAGGCAGAGCTAGGCCTTTCCTTAGTCCCTCCCTTTTCGCACCTTTGGATTATCTCTGGCCTCTTGTCCAAGATACATTCACAACAAGCCTTTTAAACTTCACATGAATTGGTCAAGAATAGTCATCGCTCCCACTTTTGAACTGGAAGAGAGGGGAGGGAGAAAAATCTACCTTTCCTGAAAGTATGCATAAAGTGTTTTAAGAGGTGGCTAATTTACTATGTGATCTGTGTATACACTCTTATTTCATTTTATGACTACAAATATAAGACTACACCAGAAAGTCATTTTCTTGGAGACTTATTAAACTGTAGATCGCAGATTTCTGCCAAAGCCTCTTGTTAGACCTTTTTATCCTACTAGGGAAGTTTAAGTGTTTAATGGGAGTGGTGCTTTAAATGTTTAATGAGAATGATATTTGGTCTTTCTTGATTTCTGTCTCTCGTTGTTAGCCCAAGTCGCCAGCTCCATCGCTGGAAGGAGCAATGCACATTTCATTGATGTTAGTAGCAAAACGCCAATTAATTTTAATGGAGCTGGAATTTCTGTAATGCTGAGTGCTCTCTAGGGCTTAAAGGCCCACCCTCGATTCTTCAGGCAAGTCGGGGATCTCTCATTCTCAGTGTGTGATCCTAAACATTTGGATCCTTAAAGACTTTTCTGTAGTCTTCCTTCTAAGTGAACATCTTGGCCTTATCTGGAAAGAGCTAAATGCTCAGTAGGATGGTTTCAGATACTGCCATCAGTAAAGTGGGGTTAACAGAATACAATATTCTGGATGAAGGAACAAGGTAAAATCAGAAAGAATTTGGTACTTTAGAAGGTTCACCACAAAGATGAAAACTGCATTCAAAAGGCAAATACGCTGCAAATGAAGTTTTGTTTGGACTCGCTCCCCATTTATGGAAGTCAGTTGCACGGAGGGTCATGGAAGCCCTAGGTGAAACCTATGAAAAGTATAGGACCCTATGCAAACTCTTGAGGGTTTGGCTGGGCTGAAGGTCTCTCTCTTTCTCTCCAGAGGATATTTACCATCTGTCCCATTTAGAGGGTAGTCCAGGATATAAATTCAGCAAAAAATGTTTGCTTTGAAGACAGTTCCAGTGTGATTGACTTCCGGCATGTTTATTAATCCTAAAGGATTAATTTACTTATAGTATTACTCTACTTAAATTCTAGTTCTGACCATAAAACAGCAGGGAATATCCAGCAGCAGTCATACTCAGGGTAGATAGAGCCTTAAGTCCAATGACTTCAATGGATCTACAATATTACTGCCATTGGAAATACCCAGGAAATCTATTTTTTGAAAGTAAGTGATTTCAGGGAGATGAGCAAAAAGATTATTTTTAATCATTTTTTTCAAGGTGAGAGTAGACTCTTACCCTCCTTAGTAGCTCTCGCTAAATTCAGAGGAGCATTTACTTTGGGTTAAAAGAGAGAAGTTCTTATTAATAAGTTGGCATACCATTACTACTGGTTTCACCACCCCTATCAGTCCCCTTCACCTTGTCACCTTTATCTAGGCCTCTCCTGGGAAGTCCAGTACATATAATTTTCCTCCAGGACCTTTTGTGTATGTGTTTGTGTTGGGGAGCGGGGAGGGTAGGGGATATAGAAAAACCTCAGTCTCTGAAAATCGGGATACTCTGCCTAGAGAGGAACTTGCAGTGGGGAAGTTAGCCAGACCCAGGGCGGGCGAGTTTCTGTGCGTATTTGCGCGCGTGGAGAGGGGAGGGCAGCTGTGGCGGGGGAGGGAGGGATGAAAGGAGTGCAGACTTGCTCGGAGAGCTGCCTGGGTTCAGACATGTGAATAGCCCCAGGGTCACACTCTAATTAATGATGATGTTCCCTTCTTCTCCCCAGCTGGAAGACTTGGTGCCTCCCAGGGACGAATCTGCCCGCTCTGACAGCTCGATTGAGGGTGATGGATGACTATCTGGAGACCGCAGTACACCTAATATAATCATATCTGCTGCGTAATTGCTATAATTTACCGAGGCAAAGCCTTGGCTCTAGGAGGAGCGCGTTAGAAGGCAGCAAAGGAGCTCAGCAGCCCCTTCAAAAGAGAGGGCCACCCTGAACCTAGTTTAAGCGCGTTTACCTGGGAGTAAGAGGCACAAGGGATGTCTTCAGATTACCTGTGCTAGTTCCCTGGAACTTTGGTGAGACACTGGGCTCATCCATCCTGTCCTTTGATGTGGATAGTATGAGGGAAGGGAAAGTCTGGGAAGGCAGTGATTTTGGGGAGAGCGTCATATGGAATGAATGGAGGTGTTGGAAACTTAACCAGTTACATTAAACGACAGTGCGGACGACCACCCCTTTCCACTCGCATTGTATGTTTACTCAAATGAACAGGCCCTACTTCCAAAAGCCCAATTCCACGTGTGTGGTTTTTTAAACTTTAAAGCAAGTCCCACTATGGTTAGTCAGGAACTGAGACCAAACTGGGGAGGAAAGAGTTAACACCCTCTCAACCCCCCCCCCCCCCAGGCTTCTGCTATCTCTCTCCGCTCCGCCTGCGGCTTTTAAATGAAAATAAATACATCTAGCACATGTCCAAACACAGATGTATCGCGCGCAATATGTGGGGTGTCCCACCCTCTAGTCCGCAAACCGGGTTGTGATCCTGCGCACGCTTGTCACGGAGACAAGTCCACTTCTGGGAAGCTATGACCAGAGTTGCACTGTAAAGTTTATTTGGGTAGATCGGAGGTCGCAACACACATGGGTGGAACTTTTGCGGAAGGAGGCATAAGATTGCAGCGGTTGTATAATATTTGCAGGGCGTATAAGCGTATCAGACCCCAGGAATCTCCGGCACGCAGATCACTTAAAGCGGCTGAGCGGTTCATGGCGGGCAGCTCCAGTAGTTTAGGGATCGCAGACGCTTTACAAATAAATGCATCGGGGGGGCGGGGGGGGGCTGCTTCAAGGACAGGCTGTGACAATAATTTCTCCCCCCCACTGCATTGCTAAAACTGTTTCTCCTCCTCGTAGCCTGCCTGTAGTTGACGAAGGAGCCTTCCAACCAGCCAACTGGATGGAGGAACCCTCTTTCAGAAACGAAAGCCAAAGTTTGCAAGTACTTCATGGAGACTGGGGATGGTGGCAGCTGCAGGTCTAGCCAGATTTACTCAGAAGGCACAACCCCAGTCGATGGAAGTAACTTCTAGGGAAATCAGCTTTAGAAACCGTGATCCTAAACAGGATGCAATCCTGTGCTCGTTTACCTGGGAATAAGACTTACCGAAACTCGATGGGACTTACTTTCGAGTAGACCCGCTTTTTAAAAACTAATAAATGATTGCACGAGGACCATCTCTGAAGATAAAGGGAAACCCGAGAGCCACGCAGCCTATACATTGCAGGTATACAATACCAGGAGATGGGGGGTGGGGGTGTTTACTGCAACACGCAGGCGCGTCGCCCTCCAGGGGACGTGGGCGGGGTGCAGCCTCCCAGATCTCCAAAGGAGTTCAGCGTTAAACGTTGCAATTAGCTGACTGAAGCAGACGACTTTTACAGAGGATGGTGCAATGTTTCCCCCCCCCTTCCGCCAAACCGCAACGTTGCAAATCCATCTTCACACACACACAAACACACACACACACACACACACACACACACACACACACGCCTTTTTCAAATACTCAAACAATTCCACCGGGATCACCCTGCACTGGCAGACGGAGCAAAGAAGTTTCTCGCCCGTTTCTGGATCCATAACATAGCGTCTTCACCATGATCCATGCCATCCTATCCCGCTTCTAGACGAAATTTCCTCCCTGGGACCGTTTGAACTGCAATCCTTTACCCACGATAAACGCAACAAGTCTAGGATCGCGCTGTTGGTTAGGTGCTCAGCAGAAATCAATGCGTTTTTCCCTCCTTTTTTTGCTAGGGACTTCCATAGCGTTCTACTACAAAGTCATGGTGGGTTACTAACTACTCGCCCTCGCCCTTGACTTCGGAGTAACAGCACGATCCGTGCTGATTGACTTGGGAATGTGTCTAATTAGGTGCAGTGGCGCCCCCCCCTCCACGCCCCCGGTAAGTATCCATAGGATTGCAACTTTAGGTTTGTATCCTGAAGCACGCTTCCTTGGAAAGTTGAGGCGTTGGAATGAACGAGTCTCGTGCCTGAATAAACACGCGGAAGATCGGCAGGACTGGCTTCAACGCGCCTAACAGCAGGATGCATGGCTCCAGCGCCACACACTCAATCGGAAGTCAGCCCCCAAAGCACAAAGTGGGATCATGATTCCCTCGAGTCCCTGAAATAGTTCTCCCCCATACAGCCTAAGTTCCCCTCTCCTCCAGCAAACACCACGCCAAGCTCTGCCCTGTTTCCAGGCTCCTCATAAGGGAGGTGAGTTTTCTCGCAAACGCCCCACTTTACCAGGAAAGACATTCTGATGAATTTCATTAGCTCCCCATTCAGCAGCAAAGCCAGAAAGTAACAGTGTCCTAAAGGCAGTCCCTGCATTTAGCAGCGTACCTCGCTCGCGGGGAGATCCAGGGACAGGAGTCTGAGCGCTATCCTGTGGAAAACAACAACTTTTGCGCATAAGGCAACAAGCTGACTTCTACACGTAACAGGGAGCAGCCAGAGCGAAGCCCTTCTTTTGCCAAAGAGACCACCCAGCGCAATTATCACAACGCAGCTCCCAAAATCAGAACGAGTGGGTGCTATTTCTTGAAAAACAACAGCAGCAGCCGCAACCAATACGCAGCATAGCAGAGCGAAGTGTGCAGCGTCTTCAGGGTTTAAATCTCTGCAGATTTTTTTCATCGTTCTTCTCCAAGAAACAAAAGCCAATGTCTGGTTTGTTTGTTTGTTTGTTTTTTTAATCCTCCCCAAGAAAACTTGAAAGAGGAGTGCAGGAGCAGGCCCTAGCAGGTTAGGTAGCTGCTCTGATTGAGGTCGGCAGGAAATTGATCTGGACACGTTTTGAGCAGTTAGAGAGACCATCGGGTTATTTTTGCCCTAAATTTCTCTGCCTGAATGGCCCAGGACTAACCACTTCCTCTGGTTCCGAATTACAATTTCTCAAGACACCCCTGATAAGGAAAGAATACGCCGCATCTTCGCCCCCAACCCCTACAAACACCAGCACCCAAAAGGCGACTAATAAACTAAGTTGCACTCCTGCGCATATTAACTTGGAGGCGAATCCCAAATAAAAGGAGTGGGACTTCCTCCCGTAAACACTGTTTGGATCGGGCCAGAAGGCTGTTAAAGAATCTGGAGCCCGCGACCTTGGAAAAACCTTTCCCAACGCTTTGGACTTCGGAGCTAGCGGCGCCTCTCCTGCTTTCCAGTTTGTAAAATGGATGAAAAAGCGTAAACTAGAAAACTGAAGGTATATCCTTGCCGGCGACCTCACCAAACCTGACACTGGACTTGAACTAGCCGGAGACCTTCAGAGGGTCTAGGATCAACCACTGCGTGTGGACAAACTGGTTTTAGACAGGCGCCTGGTCAGACCTAACACAGAAGCCCCCTATTTTCACGCAAATATCCTCACGGACGTTTTTTTACCGTTTTATTCTCCCGGCCTGGCTAATAACCAAGGCGAATTTACTCTTGTTACCAACAACAACAAATCAATGGGATTCATTTGCCAATGTGTTTGGCTCCCCCCATTAAATCCCCCCCTTTCTTCGACTTACAGTAAGGAATCTGTGGCGCTTCTCCAAAAAAACCCCTCCCCAGAGGACCAGGTTAGAAGGAAGACCCACCCAGTTCTTGTCAGCGCCGAAATCTTTGCAGTCGTAGCCCAAAGCTGTGAAACCGGAGATTTTAAAAGTGTGTCGTCGAACATGTGCAGAGTGCCTTGCAGTCACTCCTGAACCATGCACAACCACACGATTGGGATGGGAGGGGGGGGGAGGTGACAGAGTTTTCGGGCTCGATTTCTAATCAGCCCCACTTCTCAGGCTAGAAACTGTGTCTGAAATCCTGTACCCACTTGGCTGCGACTCCGCCGCGTTGAACTCCGTGGGACTTCCTACGCAGTAAACAAGTACAGGATTGCACCGACCAGCGCCGAGTTTACAGAAGCGATTTAAAGCAACCCCCCCCCCCGCCAAACAGAGGAACTTTACACCCGCACTTCCTTCATAGGGGTGCCCTCCCCGCGCCTTCACGGTCCTCCAAGCTTGGGCTCCTTTTCCATGTCCACCAAACTTTCTTGGCCAACGCAGCCTCCCTGCCCAAAGTCTCCTAGAGCAACCGACCAAAGTTGCACTCTATGCATGACCGCGAACAGCCTTTCCCTTTCCCCATCCCCGTGCCGAGAAGAGAAAAAGCATGCGTGTAAGGCGGCTTTCCTCTCAGCCCTAGGTAAACACTGCCCAAGCCGCATGATGGATCGCCCGTAGTTTCTCTTCCATAGGCAGCCCGAGATTTCCCAGCCGGCTGGCTGCAGAAGGCAGGCTATTGTTGGGGTGCGCGTGGATGGATGGACGCCTAGATGGGCGGAAAGGAAGCCGGGGGGGTGCAAGTGCACCGCCAGCAAGGAAGTGTCTCTCTTTCTTGTTACCTGCAATCACGCCGGGCTGCGCCTAGGATCTCCTGGCGAGAGCTTGTCCATGGCAAAGGGTGGCCGCGTCTTTTCGCCTCGCTCGCAGCGGCTCGCTTTGGAGAGAGCAGCAGCCACAGCAGCGCGCTAATGGAGACATTGCTCAGTGTATGGAATACCTGACTGGAGTCAGTCCGACGAGTGAGTGCCTCCAGTCCCCAGGCGCCACAGTCACTTCACTAACCCCCTGCACCGGAGTGACGTTCGAGTGCAGAGCTGCGCTTACCGCGCGCCTTTTCCTCCTCCTGATTAACACTTTCCAACGCTGCCCTCGCTCGCTCGCTCGCTCGCTCGCGCGCTGCTGGTGCTGCTGCTGCTCCTACACCCTCCCCCCCGCTCGCAACTTGCGCTGCTGGCCGCTGCCTGCGCAGGTCACAGCTCCGCCGGTTCGAGTCCGGAGGGAGGGCAGTCCTCTTGCATCCCTAAGACCAGCAAACGCGCTCTTTAAAAACCAGGCGCCACATTTCTATAGCTCTTTAGATTATCTTCCAAGTTCTTCAGAACCGTCGTCGTAGTAGCTATCCCCCTACAACAGCCCTGGAAGGTAGGTCGATTACCTGCGGATGGAGGTAGGGGAGGTGGGGGGGGGGGAGAGAGAAAGCACCGAGGCTTGTCATCAAACACTAGTTGGGGCTTGAGATGAGATCTGAACCCGGGGCTTCCTAGATCACTGCCCACTGCCCTCTTAGCAACTATGCTATAACTATTGGCTCATTTCTGCAGCACTTTCATTGTCCAAAGCTATTTCTGACCCATTTCCAGCTTAGCATTCTTTGGGACCCATTCCCACGACTGGGAAAGATGCTCACACCCTGTGCCCCTGGCAACCAAGAAGCTGACAACAATATCAAAATTTGTGAAAACCATTTAGCCTTATAGTGCAATCCCATGCAAATCTATTAGGTCAGTTCCACTGGGATTTGCTCTCAAGTAAATGCCCACTGAATTGCAACATTGCAACATAGGCCTAGGTATCTTTACTCAGAAGTAAGCCTCACTGTGTTCAGTGGTGCTTACTCCTAGATATGTGTGCCTAGGATTGCAGATTTATAGTGTGATTCCCTATGTTGTCTGCTCAGAAGTAAGTCCCACTGAGCTCATGGGATTTACTTCCAGGTAAATTAGCACAGCTAAAGGTAAAGGGACCCCTGACCATTAGGTCCAGTCGTGGCCGACTCTGGGATTGCGGCGCTCATCTCGCTTTATTGGCCGAGGGAGCCGGCGTACAGCTTCTGGGTCATGTGGCACAGGATTAGCACAGGACTGCACCCTTAATCTTATTCCAGCCCTCCGAGCACTGTCCAGATTTTATTTACTTCCTCTCCTCCTAATGGGCAATTTAGGTTGGGCCATACAACCCACATCCCCCAGTCTGAACTTGCCAAAGTGCCTTCTCCTGGCACACCAGGTGGATGTGGAATCTGCAATTTTAAATCTATCCAGAAGGAATCTTTCATTCAGGGTCCAGATCCAATTAGATGGGAAGTTCCTCAGCTTTGGAAGAAACAGGCAGAGGAGCAGAAAGAGGGAACACTAAAAACAGATCCACAGGGACAGGAGGAGGGAACTCTAACTGAGGCCTGGAAATAAAGACCTTATATCTAATGCCTTTATATTGGGAGGAAGATAAGAAATTACCCCTGGGATCTGAATGCTGTTCTTTATTTGTGCTTGGGCGGTTCGCGCGGTTGAAATATAGGTCCCCAACCTGAAACAGACTGCAGTTCAGTTGATGCATTCGGTAGAATTAAATGGCAAAGCTCTTCCTTGGCCTGTATCACTTCAGTCTGCAAAGGAAACTCCATCTTAGGAAGAAAGAACCTCCTTCCAGATTCAAAACAAGCAGACGAGGGAGAAGAATGCAGCCGGGAGTCTTCCTCAAGCGCACTCCCCACTGCTGCCTTCGAAAATTGCAATGCTTAACAAAGTAGTTCAATCCAAAGGGAACGAAAGCTTAGCCCACGTGATTCTGCCTGCTGAAACTATAAACAGGAGTGAAGTATGTGCTGGCTGGCTAATAACAGTTCCCTGATTTAAAGGGGTTTGCCATAATCAAGGCCATGATTGCCAAAGCCACCTAACAGGGCTGAATTCAACAGAAAGCAAGGCAGCTACAAGCCAAATGACCTTGTGAATGGCTACCTCTGAATTAATGGCCCTGCTTACCTTTACAGTGGTACCTCGGGTTAAGTACTTAATTTGTTCCGGAGGTCCGTACTTAACCTGAAACTGTTCTTAACCTGAAGCACCACTTTAGCTAATGGGGCCTCCTGCTGCTGCCACGCCACTGGAGCACAATTTCTGTTCTCATCCTGAAGCAAAGTTCTTAACCTGAAGCACTATTTCTGGGTTAGCGGAGTCTGTAACCTGAAGCGTATGTAACCCGAGGTACCACTGTACTTGAAGGGAGCACTACTTATTTCAATCACACTCACAATTGAGAATTCCCAAAGACCGGTCTTTTGCAAGAGGCTGTGCGAGTCTCTTGAAGCAAAAACCACAGAGAGTCTTGTGGCACCTTCAAGACTAACACATTGATTATGGGATAAGCTTTCATGGAATCCGGCCCATTTCCCACCCCGCTGGATATATGCACCTGCAACTCAGGATAACACTTCGTGCATATGACGAAGTGGACTGCACTCCACAAAAGCTTATGCCATAATGAATTTACTTTTGAATAAATCGGCTTAGAACGGCCGCCTTTATTGTGGAATTGAGCTTTCATATCGCTGTAATCCCTGCAACCTGCTAAAGTCTTTAAAGCTGTTGCTGGTGTATACTTCTGAGTAGAAGGGCAAACAACTTTTTACAGGCTGATCCGAAAAACATTTACTTGGAAATAAGCTCTCTGGCCTGCTACAAACCTTACTTCCAAAGATCAAGTTTCTTTGCCTTTCTTGTTGCCTGTTACATTTAAAGGTGGAGGAGCAAGAGAGAAAGTGAGGGATATCAGTTGTTTGGACTGGTGATATTCAGAATTGTAAACTCACTCAGAGGTCTATTACAGTCAGAAGTGTGGACTGGAACTTTTCAAAAGGAAAAAAAATAGTTACAGTTTGTATCATTGCACATTATGGTATATGAAATATGAAAAAAAGATACTTTATATTTATATAGCACTTTAAGATTTCCAAAGTGGTTCACAGACAAAATCTCTGAATCCTTGCAAGGAATCCTTTAATGTAGGCCAGTAGAATGACAGTATTTCCATATTGCAACATGGGTGAGACTTCACTCCCTTTTCTGCTTGAAGAATGAAGGAGCAGACACTTCATATTTTGAAACTTGAATTCCTGTTCCTGAACTCAGACTTGACATTCTGCAGGCTGTATTCTAGCACTGACATTGGAGTTTAATCACCATCTGCCCGCAAGTAAGGCAAACCTCCAAGTTTTGTGCTGAATCAAATCCAGGAGTTTCACTGTGAAATCTGAAGATAAAATGTTAGAAATTCAGAATCAGAAACTTAAACAAGAATCCCAAATGAAAAATTCACACGGTTTACAAAGTTGTATGGTGACAAAGAAGGCTAGCTCTGTTAGCTCATCAGTCTTCCTATTTTAAACATAGAAGCCTTGTAACTCATACAAAATGTGTGTGATGGGGAGGGGAAGAAGGAGGACAGTTCAAGGGGGGAAAAATCTAGCCCTCAAGTAGTGCAATTGCTTAAACAGCAAGAGTGAAGACGAGCTTGTTTAGGGCATGAGGAGTGAGTAAGCCAACCTTCATCACCCTTGCACCCTCCAGATGTTTTAGACTACAACTCCCAGCAGCTGCACATCTGGAGTGCATTCAGGTTGGCGAAGGCCGAAGTAAGTCATCAAATTTCCACTGCATCTATTTGAGTTCCCTTGTGGTTTTGGTACACTGCTTCTTGCTCATCTCCAAATAGCAAAACATTGAGCCTAATGTACAAGGACCTGCAATGGGGGACGCTTCTTTTTCCTCACGCTGAATTCATGACGTGATGTTGCAAGGACTGAAATACATTAGAAAGCCCTCCAGGGCTTTCAGAGTGAAAGGAAAGTTATTAATTTGAATTATGGCAGCGCATATATTTAAATATTAACTATTTACCTGGCACTGACCTGCATTTATCCAGACCTGCAGTTGTACAGAACTGTTGCAGAGCTTTTAAAAATGGGAAGAGGGTTAGGGGAAATACAGAGGACTGCCTGTTCTGGCCACTTTCCCAGTGAGACCAGAGCTCCCTTTCTTTAATGCAGCCATTTGAAAGATTTTGAGATGGAAATTCAGCATATAGATCCTTCAGAAAGTTCTGGGCTGTGGTTTTTGAACAGAAAATGCCAGTTCACGCACATGAAATATATCTTAGATTAGAAGCAACCACATGTGAGAAAAAGCTCGTGGCTTCTTACCTCACTGCAAAGCAACATGGCGAGGGGGAAGTTTGGAGCAGAGAAATGACAGGGGAAAGGGGTGTTCACACATTAAACCTCAAACGGGGTGGAGTAGATTGGAAAGTGGCAACACAGGAAGGCAGGGCAGGATTAGAACCTGAATCAATGCTCTTTGTTTTATATTGCCCCCGCTTAAACGGTCTCGGTCCAGTATATCTGAAGGAGCGTCTCCACCCCCATTGTTCTACCCGGACACCGAGGTCCAGCACTGAGGGCCTTCTGGCGGTTCCCTCACTGCGAGAAGCCAAGTTACAGGGAACCAGGCAGAGGGCCTTCTTGGTAGTGGCGCCCTCCCTGTGGAATGCCCTCCCATCAGGTGTCAAAGAGAACAACAACTACCAGACTTTTAGAAGACATCTGAAGGCAGCCCTGTTTAGGGAAGCTTTTAATGTCTGATGTATTACATTATTTTAATATTTTTTTGGAAGCCGTCCAGAGTGGCTGGGTATAAATAATAAATTATTATTATTATTATTATTGATGCTGCATTTTTCTCAAAGAACTGGCTGCCAAGGTCTATTAGTTATTTATTTATTGCATTTGCTTTATATCCCACCTTTCTCTCCCAGTGAGAAAAGGGCACCTAACCCTTTCCCCTAATCTCTCATTGTTCTTTGGACAAGAAATATGATGCTCAGGGCCTGAAATGGTTGGAATTTGTATTCCAGAATAATTTATATATCCTTCATAGGAGTCATGCAGATGTTTTGAAGGGTTGGTGTACGTATTTGAACAAAAATGGTAGAAGTGCTGTCAACCACATTATAGTGGTTCATCTTTGTGAACACCTGCGAAGTGTTAGGAAGAATAGAAAGAGATCACTTTCCAGTACGGTGGTACCTCAGGTTAAGAACTTAATTCATTCTGGAGGTCTGTTCTTAACCTGAAACTGTTCTTAACCTGAGGTACCACTTTAGCTAATGGGGCCTCCCGCTGCTGCCGCACTGCCGGAGCACGATTTCTGTTCTCATCCTGAAGCAAAGTTCTTAACCCAAGGTACTATTTCTGGGTTAGCGGAGTCTGTAACCTGAAGCGTCTGTAACCTGAGGTACCACTGTATCAGTCACCACAGGTCTTCTAATATAATGCAGAATGTGACTGCAGAAATACAGAGCTTGGTGATATTCAAGAAACACCATATAGTAATCATCTGATGATCTTGCGTCAACCTTTTATGAGCAGATATCCAAATCTTGTTGATGTCTTCCAGCAAATTGTCACAGAACTCAGGCCCTGTTCCATAATTTCTACAATTATAAACTACACACAATCAATACGCCTACGCTGGTTTGACAGTCGGCGCAAAGAGGCCTAGAAAGTTCTGGCTAAGACAATTAGGGATTCCTGTAAGATGAATTCATGGAAAACTTGATTACATGTAGGTTGACACTGCAGAAAAACAAGAAAGCTGAATATATGAAACCCCAGTGGCAAGAATTGGGACTAGCAGTAATGGAACAGAGGGAAGACAAATTCTGGGAACTGGTGGCTGTATAAATTCAGTGAGATCATCATAGGAAGACTCAATTCTTGCCTCTGAGTGGGTTAAATGTTTCTCCAAAATAATTGGTGGTCAATCTGGGCAATCACATGTATCAGCAGTTTGTAAGGATTTCTCAAACCTACCTGAATGGCAACCAGTCTCCCAATTGTTTTCTAAAGAAAGCTCTGTGTAGAATGGGTTGAATTTGAACTTAGTCATACATAGAGTAAACCCACTAAAGTCTGTAGGAATTAAGATAGTCCTCAAGATTGACAATCCCAATTGATTTCAATGGGTCTACTCTAAGGCTGTACAGTGGTACCTCGGGTTAAGTACTTAATTCGTTCCGGAGGTCCGTTCTTAACCTGAAACTGTTCTTAACCTGAAGCACCACTTTAGCTAATGGGGCCTCCCGCTGCCGCCGCACCGCTGCAGCACGATTTCTGTTCTCATCCTGAAGCAAAGTTCTTAACCTGAAGCACTATTTCTGGGTTAGCGGAGTCTGTAATCTGAAGTGTATGTAACCTGAAGCGAATGTAACCCGAGGTACCACTGTATACACATTGTACCTTTACAGCACATTCAAAACACATTATTTACCTCAGAGAATTCTGGGCACTGTAGTTCACCCCCCTCAAGTTACAATTCCCAGCAGGCCTTAAGAAACTGCAGTGCCCACAACCCATTGAAGGGACAGAATGTGCTTTAAAGGTTTAGTGTGTACACAGCCTTAGTAATTCTGGGTGAATTACTTTGTTTGGAATGTAACCTGTCATATAAATGAATGAAACTCAGTTATCCAAGTGTGGATCCTTATGTAGCCATAAGATGGTGGGAACTGAACCTGGGACATTAGACGCACAAGCCATGTGCTCTTCAACTGAGTGATGCGGTACATATGGAATTGCCAGACTGTAGCTCATCCACTGCAACGAGAATTGAGAAATCAATCCATAGAGTCAATGGGATTTCCTCTCAGTATGGCTAAGTATGGATCCATCCCAGTTCATTAGCCTGATGAAAGAAATTCACACCACCACCTCTGTCTTAGCCAGAAGCCCACAACCATTTGCATGTTGTTGTTGTTTAGTTGTTTAGTCGTGTCCGACTCTTCGTGACGCCATGGACCAGAGCACGCCAGGCACTCCTGTCTTCCACTGCCTCCCGCAGTTTGGTCAAACTCATGTTGGTAGCTTCGAGAACACTGTCCAACCATCTCATCCTCTGTCGTCTCCTTCTCCTTGTGCCCTCCATCTTTCCCAACATCAGGGTCTTTTCCAGGGAGTCTTCTCATGAGGTGGCCAAAGTATTGGAGCCTCAGCTTCAGGATCTGTCCTTCCAGTGAGCACTCAGGGCTGATTTCCTTCAGAATGGAGAGGTTTGATCTTCTTGCAGTCCATGGGACTCTCAAGAGTCTCCTCCAGCACCATAATTCAAAAGCATCAATTCTTTGGCGATCAGCCTTCTTTATGGTCCAGCTTTCACTTCCATACATCACTACTGGGAAAACCATAGCTTTTACTATACGGACCTTTGTTGGCAAGGTGATGTCTCTACTTGAGGCAGGAACTGGCAAGCCACTCCAGTATCCCTCCCAAGAAAAATCCGTGGACAAAGACAACAAACCATCTGCATACTTGTTCCTGAATAAACATACATATGGTCAGGCTGCAAGCATTCATTCATTAAAACCGATGTTTTAATGTATTTTTAATCTTTTGTTGGAAGTCACCCAGAGTGGCTGGGGAAACCCAGCCTGATGGGCGGGGTATAAATAACGAATTATTATTATTATTATTATTATTATTATTATTATTATTATTATTAACATTTTAAAGTTTTAAATAGGACTGTTGCCAACACGCTCTTGCTTCTGAATCCAGTGTGAGGCAGGTCATTGTAGGGTGAATTAACATGGCGCCTAGTCAACAGAGTAGAGCAGTTGTGTATAAGTGAGGAGGTCACTCAGAAAGTGATCCTTGTTGTGGGGATAACATGGGCATGACAAGTCTGCAAGTGTCCTAAAGGTAAAGGTAAAGGACCCCTGGACAGTTAAGTCCCGTCAAAGGCGACTATGGGGTTGCGGCGCCCATCTCGCTTTCAGGCCAAAGGAGCTGGCGTTTGTCTACAGACAGCTTTCTGGGTCATGTGACCAACATGACTAAACCGCTTCTGGCACAACGGGACACTATGATGGCAGCCAGAGCGCATGGAAATGTTGTTTACCTTCCCACCCTGGCATGCTTTTGAACTGCTAGGTTGGCAGAAGCTGGGACAGAGCAATGGGAGCTCACCCCATCATGGGGATTCGAACTGCTGACCTTCTGATTGGCAAGCCCAAGAGCCTCAGTGGTTTAGACCACAGCGCCACCTGCATTCAGCCATTAAAGGTAAAGGTAAAGGGAACCCTGACCAGTCGTTGACGACTCTGGGGTTGTGGTGCTCATCTCACTTTATTGGCCGAGGGAGCCGGCGTACAGCTTCCGGGTCATGTGGCCAGCATGATTAGCCACTTCTGGCGAACCAGAGTAGTGCACGGAAACTTCCCGCCGGAGTGGTACCTATTTATCTACTTGCATTTTGACATGCTTTCGAACTGCTATGTTGGCAGGAGCAGAGACTGAGCAATGGGAGCTCACCCCGTCATGGGGATTCGAACCGCCGACCTTCTGATCGGCAAGTCCTAGGCTCTGTGGTTTAACCCACAGTGCCACCCGCGTCTCAATTCAGCCATTACACAGAGGCAAACCCAGGTTTGGTGGATGCAGCCAATGAAGAGCTCCCAGATGGCTGGATGTGCTGGGATATCATGCAAGTTTCCAAACATGTTGCTGCATTTACACTGTACATTTTTAGGCAGTCACTTAACACATCTTAAAGGTAAAGGTAAAGGTACCCCTGCCCGTACGGGCCAGTCTTGACAGACTCTAGGGTTGTGCGCCCATCTCACTCTAGAGGCCGGGGGCCAGCGCTGTCCGGAGACACTTCTGGGTCACGTGGCCAGCGTGACAAGCTGCATCTGGCAAGCCAGCGCAGCACACGGAACGCTGTTTACCTTCCCGCTAGTAAGCAGTCCCTATTTATCTACTTGCACCCGGGGGTGCTTTCGAACTGCTAGGTTGGCAGGCGCTGGGACCGAGCAACGGGAACGCACCCCGCCACGGGGATTCGAACCACCGACCTTTCAATCGGCAAGCCCTAGGCGCGGAGGCTTTTACCCACAGAGCCACCCGCGTCCCATTTAACACATCTTAGGTGACATAGAACAGTCCATTCTCCATAAGGGCTCGCCATTGGCTTGACCCGAGTTCATTATCTTTAAATGGGGTTGATAGCATGTGAGAGTTAACAAGGTAGTGACAATTATGCTATTATACAATAATTAATGCAACATTTACATTTTACTGTTAGGAACTGCTTGAACAAAACTGTCTGCTAATGATTTAAATTAGCATTTTAAAAAGACTTCTATTGAACACTCACAACTATCATTGCTGCAGAATAACATATATATATATTTCACTGATTATAAATACAGAGAGAGAGAGAGATGGGGAGAGGGAGAGAGAGAGAGAAATGAGGGAAGCACAATTTACTGTAACAAACATTTGTTATTCAAATGTTTCTGACATGGAGTCTAATTGTGTTTGCATATCACTGTCATGTAAATAATATCACTGAACCTCAGCCTAAAATGGTGCTAGGATTCTGGAAAAAAAACCGATACATAAAGAGAATGAGACAATTTTGCTTGGCTTGACAAGTCTTTCACATTACCCATATATGTTTTAAGTTAAACCAAAATATAGCCAGGGGCAGACAGGAGTTTCAGCAGTGACCACTGTAATACTGAGTATTTTTAATTACTGTAACAATAAATCACAGAGGAATGTCCTCCAGGAGTGAAATAATTTTCTTTTAAAAAAAGAGAAAAGCCCAACATCTTGGAATATTTCTGAAATTCAATTAATTGAAGGCACCAGATAAAAGGTACAAGTTCTTAATGGTTGTAAAGGAACCCTAAGGGATGGAAGCGAGCTCTCAGCTCAACTTCAAAGTGTGACAGAAATACTTACAGTATTACTTTAAAAAGTATTCAGATCAATGAATCAGTTAAAATTACTTATACATTTAAGAGCCTTTTCATTTTCTCTTTTTGAGCTGGAGAGGCAGAAGTGCTCTCATTTCCCGTGATACAAAAAAGAAAAAGTCTGTTGAAACCTGTAAGAGAAATTGTAATTAAAGCCAGCCTTCAGTCAAAAATTGATATTATGGATTTCCAGTTGACACATGATAAAGAGGCCAGGGAAACATAAAAGTGGCTTGATGAGACCTACATTTGCAGGCATTATACTCACATTTCACAGGGTTGTGTAAATACTTCTTTCCTGAACCATTTGAGGTGCACCCAGTGCTGTCTTCTCCACTGACATGAGAGCTTCCACTCACCAACGACCATATTGTACCATTCCCCCGACCCACCGTCATGATGTATAATTTCACAAAATGGCACCTTCATGTGTAGAGGCAGCATGCTATGACTACTAGATGCTACATACAGCGGGGAAGAGCTGTTGCTTTCATGTTGGTGAGCTTCCCAGAAGCATCTGGCTGGCTGCTTTTGGAGGCAAGCTGCTAGAGTAGAGTTCTTTTTTTATTATTATTCTTTTTTTTAATTAAAGATTTTCTTGTTTTACAGAAGTATGTGTAATGTCTCTCGTATTTTTTCTATGTAACATTTTTACAGATCAGTTTCATTTGTTGAGACATGGGGGGGAAGGGGGTGGAGGGGGGAAGATGGGGGGGGCCCGGGTGTCGATGTTTCTATTTTGCTTAATGTATGTAGGGTTTGGTGTCAGCCTTGCTCGTGCTTGGCAGGGGGTTGGACTCGATGACCCTTGTGGTCTATTCCAACTCTATGATTCTATGATTTGTGTTTTATTTGGTGGTGAAAGAGGCTGGGATTGACCTAGGGTGTGGTTGTTTGTTTGTGATTGGCTGTGGTGATCTTTGTTTTCGTGTGTGAGTGGGGTGGGTGGGTGTTTTGGATCAGGTTAGCCATATTGATTTGTATGCTGTTGGTGGATTATTGTCATTGTCTTGTTGGGCTGTGTTTGTGATAAAGGGGAGCCATACCAGGGTAAAGGCGTCTTCTTCTATTTGTCCCCGTGTCGGTTTCAGTTTATTGGTTAATTTTTCTAGTAGGGCTGTTTCCCATACTATTTGGTACCATTGGTCCATGCTTATAGAGTTCTTGACTTATGAAGGTTGATGGGCTGCTTTGGGGAGGTACGGGGCTGGCCTAAGATATTTTTCTGTCTGCTGTGAAGGACAAGATGGTGTTCCTCCCCAGAAGTAGACTCTGTCTTCAGTACTAGGGATGGGCAGTGTCCTGTACTGTGCTTAAGGGCAGCAGAGAAAACAGGACAAGTTCCATGGCACACACAACTCTTATGTGGGAGATGGATTGAGGATTCAATATTTACATTAAAATTTAAACCTCCTATTCCATGTGTGTGGGAGAAATACAAAAAAGTAAGCAGACTGTGAAGCCCTTATAGTTTTTGCAGCTTACAAAAACTTAGGAATTGGGCAGTTATACCCCTTTCCATCACTTTTATTTGTGGTCTATTGACCTTCCTGTCTGCACCCCAATTGCAGAGAATGAACCACACTTTTTAGTAAGATAAACAAAAATGTTTACTTACATTTCAATGCAGGCAGCAAATACAAGACAGGTAAGAAAAACTTATTAGGTACAAAATAAAAAAGTTGGCTTCAGTATAGGCTGTGGGTCACCCCCCCCCAAAAAAAAGGCTGTGTGTGTTTGAAGCCCCCAGATGCATGTCTGATTAGTTTGGAGGCATGGTGCAGAGAGGGTCTCCTCAGACGCAGGAGGAAATATAAAAGGTTTGTTACAGAATTCCCACTCAGAGTAGGCAGGGGAAGTAAGCACACAGAGCGTCCTCTCTAGGAAGTTTAAGAACTCTGTGTACTAGCCCTGTTCTTGTCTAGCAAAACATGCATTTGTGTTTTGGCTACAAACCCTACAGCTCTGATCTCCAGCTCCTTAGCACAGCTCCCTGCCTGCCTGGTTGCTGCTACCTGAGGCAGCTGCTCTACTCTGCATAATGGTAGGGCCAGTCCTGGGGACACTATTATCCTGGAACAAGGAGGTATTTAGGGACACGGGGAACCACCTTATACCAAGTCACATGATTGCTCCATTTAGCTCAATATTGTCAACGCTGAGCTGGCTATGCCCCTGTCTCCAAGTCAGTCTAAATGAGAAAGTGCTCATTTGCTTGCCCAGTCCCTGAACTTAGGCTGCTCGCTTCACAAATAGCTGTGCCCATCCTGCTCTTCAAATAGAAGATACAGGGTGTGTGATGCTTGTTGGATTAATGTCCTAGTTTGGGCTTAGCCACATAACTCAGTTTATGATGTAACCTGACACATGTAGCACTCTGATTTATGCATTAAAGCCTTTGGTGGAAACAATGTCAAGAGTTCCTACTGTATTATAAGACCACATATTATGTGTATATGTGCATGCCAACCTTTTAACGCTCATGGGCAAATTTGGACTTTTGAGTGAGTTCTGTGGGTGCCACACTTCTTGCAACATCTCTTGCTCCTCTGGACCCTCATCCCACCAGGACAGAAAGGGAAATTGCACACATGCAGGTGTTTCACTTTTCAAGGGATCTGGGTAAAAGTCGGATCCAGTGGAATTAATCTGAGCCTTGAAAGGCACATAGAGCTGAAACAGGAAGTGGCAAGGAGCGCCACTCTGCCAACTTCCTCCTTGTAGTTTTCAAGGGAGAAAAAGGTAACCACCCTGCACCCAAATGGGCAGTATGAATGGTGTTGGTGGTGGGAGTTCAGAACCTTTGTTGGCACCAGAAGCCCAAGAGAGCACTTTGTGGCCTCTGGATGCAGTCTCATAGTGGTGTCGCTGGTGTGTAGGTTTTTATGTGAAATAGCAATTAAAAAAACCCCCCTCTCCTGCAGCTTGAAGTGGTCTAATTCTTTTCTCCATGACTGAGTACTCCATATAAATGGCTGAGTCCTCATTTGCAACCAGAAGTTCTGTGGTCCAGAAACAAGTTTGCGGGTTCCTGTTGTTTGCAGGAACTTGGTGTAAAAGAAGAGAGTGGGATGGAAGGAATTGCAACTTGTTGTCAGGAGGATAAGCTATGAACACCTGCTCAGAAGTGCATGCATCCCAGAGAACTCCTTTGAACTAAGAGTTATTATGACACATTTTTGATAACTCTGTGGACTGCCCCCCCCCACCTACTGTGCTGGCAAAGGGGAGCGCTGTGGGTCACTGAGCAATGAGAAAATTCACAGTGGATTACAATCACAAAGTCAACTGTGCTAAGGTGTCTTATGATGGTTTATTCTCCAGAAACCAGGATAACAATAAGAAAGAAAGTTGATTCCCAACAGACAGTCGAACAGAGCAACGAAAGTTCGTGACAGTGACCTATAAAATATATGGATCACCATCTTGCAAAACAATTTCCCTGTATGGAATTGTAATGCAATGTGTATACAAGATGATAAGAATGTGCTCACAGTCAAAATATAATGCAAGCCCTGCAGTCGTTTCAGTTTGTAATGCTGTCCAACTTAAAACCTGCTTTTAGGCTGATGGTAATGCAAGTTGTTGACGATGCTGCAAAGAGCTAGTCCGGTATAGTGTCTAAGAGACTGAGTTGCCTTATTATGATTATTATTACCTCCTTCAATAGCATTTCCAGTCTAGAAGCTAACCATCTCCTCAGTGGGAAGCTACTCTAGTTCTTCATTTCAGCTGATGCCCTACCCAAGAGGATTCGGTGGGGAAAAGAAATGGACGCCATCAACAATTCACGCCCTTTGGAAAGTTGAAAAGTCATACTTTGCCAATATGAATGAAAGGAGGACATACAAGTCCTTTCAAAACACCAGAAGATATCAACCATTAATGGTGAAATTCTCTTGGCCCGAAGTCATAGCTTTCTGGAGGGGTCCAGCATTGTGTAAGCAACTCAGATTTTAACACATCTGATGGAGGATTTGCTTTCATTACATGGTTTCCTTTATCCAGCTCTTCCTGTTGTTCGAGTTGTACAGTACTGATAGCTTTCTCAGTATTTTCAGTTGGGATGTTCTCATGCACTGCCCCAGTCTGTACCAGGATTTTTTCTGTCTCTTTTGCGGCAGACACACTGGGTGCTGCTTGCACAATGTTTGATGAAGTAGTTTCTTGTGTCTGGGATTCACTATTACAGCTGTCTTCTGCTTCTTGATGCTGGTGTGGTTTTCCACAGCTAAACAAACAGAAACAAGACTGCTTCTTTGCTTTTTTCTTCCTCTTGAAGCCTTATCTAGAAAACCCCTATACCTTTTCTTCAACCTTCAACCATTTGAAACAGTAGCACTACATTCCTGTTTCCCAATTAAAAAAATATGTTTACAGTGGTACCTCGGGTTACAGATGCTTCAGGTTACAGATGCTTCAGGTTACAGACTCCGCTAACCCAGAAATAGTACCTCGGGTTAAGAACTTTGCTTCAGGATGAGAACAGAAATTGTGCAGTGGCGGTGCGGCGGCAGTGGGAGGCCCCATTAGCTAAAGTGTGCTTCAGGTTAAGAACAGTTTCAGGTTAAGAACAGACCTCTGGAACGAATTAAGTTCTTAACCTAAGGTACCATTGTACTACAGTGGTACCTTGCAAGACAAATGCCTCGCAAGACAAAAAACTCGCTAGACGAAAGGGTTTTTGGTTTTTTGAGCTGTTTCGCAAGACGATTTTCCCTATGGGCTTGCTTCGCAAGACGGAAATGTCTTGCAAGTTTGTTTCCTTTTTCTTAACACCGTTAATACAGTTGCGACTTGACTTCGAGGAGCAACTCATAGAACGCGGTGTGGTAGCCTTTTTTGAGGTTTTTAAAGACTTTGGTGATTTTTTAAGCTTTTCCAAAGCTTTCCCGACACTGTGCTTCGCAAGACGAAAAAAATCGCAAGACGACAAAACTCGCGGAACGAATTAATTTCATCTTGCGAGGCACCACTGTACCTATTTTCTCAGAACTGTGTCAGCACTTTTGGCTTCTGTTCTTCTGAGTTACTTTTGGTTTCTGTTCTGAGTCATAAGCACCCCACCTGCCCCTCAAAAAGCAGAGCACTCTGAAACTCCTCACCTGATCATAGAAAGGCACCAGTGCTCCTTTGTGTATATTATCATTGCATCTCCCAGGTTTTCAAAACTTGTAACATTTGCAGAAGCAACATCATTAGATCAGAACAACCCACATTCATCTGAGCTGCCTGCTGCCCCAGGGACATGCAGAGAAGCTGAGCTGGGCAGCTAATATCAATAGGAATAGTCTTAGAGATGACTCTAAACCTCTTGTTATAATAAAAAAACTGTAGAGTTGGACCAGGAGGGTCGTCTATTCCAACCGGGGGCAATGCAGGAATCTTTTGCCCAACGCAAGGCTCAAACCCACAGCCCTGAGATTTAAGAGTCTCATGCTCTACCAACTGAGCTATTTAGCATTGCTTCATGACATTACAGTCCTGGGTGTGTCTATCTGCGTGCGTGAAAGGAAATACACTTCAGATTCCAAGGGGAGCAAGTTCTCCTGCCCCCACAAACAGACACCCATGGCTCCAGGACCATACTGATCATTTGCCAGCCCTTTGGGGGGTCACATGGGCCAAAAAGTGTCTGGTGTCACCCCACACTCTTCCATGCTCACACATAGGCACTCAGCTCCCCCTCATTGCTCTTCAGGTGATTAATCTAATGGCTGTTTGTGTGTGTTTGTGTGTGTGATTTGCATCCCAAATCAGGATGTTTGGTTGGGAAGAGGAGTTCAGACATCTCTGCCCGTGCCAGAAGTGTGTCTACACACTTCTCCCCAGCTTTTTGCTACCATTGCCAAAAACATGACGTTTGGAGGGGGGCGGAAATAGTTGCTTGAATCGGGCACATCAAGTCCCCAGTCCAATGGTTAAATACCCTGTACAAACCCCTTTCAGAGCGAAATGTGCCTCCATTTTTTTTAGAAGGGTGTCTCTGCTATCAGAATTTTGGGCAACGTTGCTGTAGATAGCTACTGGAGACATCAGAAAGGCTTGTTTGTCCTTAATATTGCATATTTCTCACTAAAATTGGCTTTCGTTCCACACATAGACTCCCCTTCTCCCATTTTATTTTTAAAATTCAGAAACCTATGAGAAGACAAACAATCAACCAATGAGATATCGTTAACATCAGATTTCCCATGCTCTGTTAATAACACTGTAATCCACATTAGCTATAAAAAACCTGTTCCATATTAATTCTTTGCTATTGCACCGACACCTGCATACTTTCATACTGGTCACGATCCATCTCTGTCTTATTCAGCTAATGTCGATTTTATAAATTGCAACACAGGATCACAGCTGTTTAATATTCCTTTGTAATTCTTAGCAGTTCTTAACACTACACTTAGTTTATTTAATTTGTTCCCATAGTTTACACAGCGATCCTTTTCTATCAGGACTCCAGCCGCTTTCCCACATTGTAGCAAAAGCTATTGTGGCTGCTATTGAAAAAAAAAAATCTAACTTACTTCTCCATGCAACATCCCCCCCCCCCCCAATTGCTTAACAACCCTCAATGGATTCTAAGCAGTCTTATTATATGCAGGATCTTACCCTTTGAACATTGTTGCTGTGGTGGTGATTGTTAGGGGAGGGGAAGGAATCCCACTCATCATATTAGCATAAAGTGAGACATCTGTTTGTAGTGTTTGAAGGAGGAGCGATGTTTGAAATGCAGAATTACTCTTGCTTGGAGTGGTGCAATTTGTTCCTGCGCAAACTTCCTTTTTTCCATCCTTTGTTTTGTTTTGTTTTGTTTAGAAATCTAGTGACTTTAGGAATTGTGGGTTTGCATATGGTGGACGCGGTGGTGGGGGGACGCCTAGGGCTTGCCGATCGAAAGGCCGGTGGTTCGAATCCCCGCAGCGGGGTGCGCTCCCGTTGTTCAGTCCCAGCGCCTGCCAACCTAGCAGTTCGAAAGCACCCCCGGGTGCAAGTAGATAAATAGGGACCGCTTACTGGCAGGAAGGTAAACGGCGTTTCCGTGTGCGGCTCTGGCTTGCCAGAGCAGCGATGTCATGCTGGCCACGTGACCCGGAAGTGTCTCCGGACAGTGCTGGCCCCCGGCCTCTTGAGTGAGATGTCCGCACAACCCTAGAGTCTGTCAAGACTGGCCCATACGGGCAGGGGTACCTTTACCTTTACCTTTATATGGTGGATAGATAGGGCTCTACTGGAGATAAATTTGGGGGAATGATAGTGATTCTCATCTCCAAAGGGTAAGCGATATACAGTGGTACCTCGGGTTACAGACGTTTCAGGTTACAGACTCCGCTAACCCGGAAGTTTGGCTAAGAACTTTGCTTCAGGATGAGAACAGAAATCGCGCAGTGGCGGCGCGGCAGCAGCAGGAGGCCCCATTAGCTAAAGTGGTGCTTCAGGTTAAGAACAGTTTCAGGTTCAGAACGGACCTCCAGAACGAATTAAGTTCTTAACCCGAGGTATCACTGTATTAATAATCAGGTGGGAGGAGAAAAGGATGGAAGAATGAATTACCAGGATGCAGTTTCCCTTCTGGAAAAGACTTACACCTGCAGGTAAAGTCATATCCCCAATGCCAGCCAACTTTTATTGTAAGGTTCCCATTGAGGCAGCATGATGGATAACTTCATTATACAACTTATGATGCCTTTATTTCTTTGTCTTGTACCCTTTCTGATTCCGTTTAATCACTTAGCTCTGGTAGTTTCTTTGGTATTCTATGGAAAACCAGGTTTTTAGCCCACCCAGGCCAAACAGATTTGTATCTACCTGTGAAGAGAGCGTGTTTTGTGCTCCCAAGTCCTACGATTTGGAGTTCCATTCTGGGTTCCATACAACTTCTGAAAATTCTTTGGACGGCAGCTTAGAGCATCTGAGAAGTTAAATATATTTATTCCCTCCGCTGTGCTCTGCTCTGCATGCGTTAATATTGAAACGCTACCTGTCACCAGCTTCTCCTGTCAAGTCTCCCTGTTGACTTCTCTGGCATTCAACACAGCTTCCTGGGGCCTCGACTAACCCGAGTTATTTCTCATATTGAATTTTGCCACCTCTTTGCCATCCTTCTCCCAAGACCAGTAATGCATGTTTCTGCATATTTTTATCTAATCTCTTAAATGACCTTGATGCAAAAGCTGGCATTATTTTTTTTAAATAACAGGTTTTTCAGTTATTTTGCTCTGATGTAGCTTATCGTTGTAGTTTATGTGTTTTAAATTTATACTATTTCTATATTTTCTTTGTTATATGTATTCTGCTGCTAGGTGCCTTAAAGGGCTTTGTGAAGCCATGTTGGGTGGGGTATGAATAATAATTTAAAAAAAATCAGCAACCTTTTTTTATTATAAAAAAGCTAACGCCACTATAATAATAGCGGCAAAGGTGTCTTCACACCTTGCAATCTGTGGTGGTGCTCAACACTCAAATCAAAAGGTCAGTCACCCATAAACCACACATTAAGGTTCTGTCTGCACTATCTATTCAAAGCAGCATCATACCATTTTAAACAGTCCTGCTCCCCCCAAAGCATTCTGGGGACTTTAGTTTTTTAAAGGTGTTGGAGAGCTGTTAGGATTTTTAGTGCCCACACAGAGCACATCATCATCATCATCATTTTTAATTTGGATACCGTCTTTCTATCTTACAATACTCAAGGTGGTTTACAAGCTGAAGAAACAAAAAATGTACATCTAATAACAATCTAATGCACTACAAAAATGTGATAATAAAACATAACTTTGAAATAGGCAACCTACATCAAAAAGTAACATTCAACAATCATTAGAATATTATATAATAATAACATATAAAAGTTAAACAGAAATCCACTCAACAGTTACAATAAATAATTTCTAAACTATAATCAATAAAGGGACGCGGGTGGCACTGTGGTCTAAACCACAGAGCCTAGGACTTGCCGATCAGAAGGTTGGGGGTTCGAATCCCTGCGATGGGGTGAGTTCCCATTGCTCTGTCCCAGCTCCTGCCAACCTAGCAGTTTGAAAGCACATCAAAGTGCAAGTAGATAAATAGGTACAGCTCCGGCGGGAAGGTAAACGGCGTTTCCGTGCGCTGCTCTGGTTCACCAGAAGAGGCTTAGTCATGCTGGCCACGTGACCCGGAAGCTGTACGCTGGCTTCCTCAGCCAATAAAGTGAGATGAGCGCCGCAACCCCAAAGGGAATTGTGTACAAAATGGGTGTGTATCAGGAGCAATCAGCACTAAAAGGGTGATTAATTTTCAAGAGGGTGTTGCTTTGAAAAATAGTCTCAAACTGATATGGAAATGGAGAAACCGGAATGGACCCAGGAGTGAACTTTGGTAATATGGAACCCTAAGGTAGGACAAAATCCCCCCCCCCCCCAATTTATTATTTTTGGGCTTCATGATCACTGCAGATGGTGACAGCAGCCACGAAATTGAAAGACGCCTGCTTCTTCGGAGAAAAGCAATGACAAACCTAGGCAGCATCTTAAAAAGCAGAGACATCACCTTGCCAACAAAGGTCCGTATAGTTAAAGCTATGGTTTCCCCAGTAGTGATGTATGGAAGTGAGAGCTGGACCATCAAGAAGGCTGATCGCCGAAGAATTGATGCTTTTGAATTATGGTGCTGGAGGAGACTCTTGAGAGTCCCATGGACTGCAAGAAGATCAAACCTCTCCATTCTTAAGGAAATCAGCCCTGAGTGCTCACTGGAAGGACAGATCCTGAAGCTTTGGCCACCTCATGAGAAGAGAAGACTCCCTGGAAAAGACCCTGATGTTGGGAAAGATGGAGGACACAAGGAGAAGGGGACGACAGAGGACGAGATGGTTGGATAGTGTTCTCGAAGCTACCAGCATGAGTTTGACCAAACTGCGGGAGGCAGTGGAAGACAGGAGTGCCTGGCGTGCTCTGGTCCAGGGGGTCACGAAGAGTCGGACACAACTAAACGACTAAACAACAACAACCACATTTATTATTTTCACAATAATTCCTTTTGACACAGTTAACCTGTATATTTACCCGTATAAATATAGGCTGCTGCTGCTGCTGTTCTTCTTCTTGTCCCTATTACTATTATTTTGCGTCCCCTTGCCCCTGATGCACCCATTCCTGATTAAAGCTCACCATATGATACAACACCTTTGAGTTGCTCTACCCTCAATTGAGCAGAGGTCAATGGTGTTGAGCGGGACAGGGGGCAATTAACAGTGTGATTAATCCCATATCATCCATTGAATTTCACTGGGCATTACAGAGGAGCAGCGGGGCCCTGTGTATAGGGATGCCATTTTCAGTGGCAGTTTTGCATCTTCAGTAACAGCTAGTTCTGCCATAACAAGGTTACTCTCCCAGAACATTGCGTTCTTCCAGCCATAATTCAGCAAGATAGCAAGGCAGGGTAGATTACAAAATAAAGCAAACACAATTAATTTAATCATTGACTCAGTCGTATAATTCAAGGGCACTCAAGTTTCTGCGAAACGCAGACTTTCCCGATTCGTGCAGTGAAATAAACTCTTAACTCCTAGACACAAAGTAATGAACATTTGTTATTTCTGTATGACACTGCCATGTCTTCCCTTCTTTTTCTACTTTTGTAGCCTACTTTAAAAGAATTCCAAGTGTTTCCACCTTTAATCAAATGAATCTTTCAGAGCTTTAAAAATGATTTTCTGGTGCTTTTATAACTTTAACATCTCCCGTGAAATCTTTAGGGACTGTATAAAATCTAAGTAAAAGTATTCCTAATCCTTTCCTATTATCATCTCTGTTTACTGTGCGGCAGCACCACAGATTTCTGAATTCTAAATACCTTAATTATTTAGCAGTATATCAGAATAATACGTAATAAAAAGAGACAAATCATCATGTTTTTTTCAAGAGGGAGTGCATCATACCTGAGCAAATGACCTGACTTTTCCATTAGAGGCGACGCTCTGAGCACACAGCTCACGGTGTTCACACTCAAATGAAATGCAGATTTCTTTTTGAACATCTGACAGACATTTAAATATAGAAATGGTTCTGTGGGCCCTTCCAGTAGCTTCGAAAAACCGTAAGTCAGACCAAAAAGGACAGCAAAGTTTCATCAATAGGCTGCAGTCCTAACCCCACTTACCTGGGAGTAAGCCCCATTGAATTCAGGAGAAAGTAGACTTAGTGAGGGTTGTGTTATATAGCTTTAGTTCAAACCCTGTGTTGGCCAGGTGTTTGGGACTACAATTCCCATCAGTCCCATGCTGTCTGGAGCTGATGAGACTTGTAGTCCCAAACATCTGGAGAGTGCAACTGTACTGTACAAGCATTCTTTAGTTTTAGCAATTTATTTAGATTCTGTTTTTTGCAGTCTTATAATTTGCCAAAGTCTGAATGAGGGACCTCAGGGATATGAGTGCTCCATCAGTGGAGAACATCTCTTCTCCTGGGGTGGCACCTGCACCCCAGAGCAGCCCTGGATTGGCTCCCAGAAAGCTCCATGGGTGAAGCAATTGTGCAGCAATGTTCTTGGGCATAAGCTTGGGATAGCTCAGTCGAGCTCCACGTTGGGCAAAAGATTCCTACATTGCAGGGTGTTGGACTAGATTACACTCAGGGTCCCTTCCAACTCTAAAATTCTATGATTCTATAATGCAGACCCCAATACCAGCCTTCTTTGTGTTACTGCTCCCACCAGCAGTCAACTTTGTGGAAAAGGAAACAAGCTGTTGGGGTTTGGGAAATTGCTTGGGCACCATCACATTCTCAAAGATGGTAACAGGAATGTGAGGAATCTCTCTCTCTCTCTCTATCTATCTATCTATCTATCTATCATCTATCTATCATCTATCTATCTATCTATCTATCTATCTATCATCTATCTATCTATCATCTATCTATCTATCATCTATATCTATCTATCTATCTATCATCTATCTATCATCTATCTATCTATCTATCTATCTATCTATCTATCATCTATCTATCTATCTATCATCTATCTATCTATCTATCTATCTATCTATCATCTATCTATCTATCTATCTATTATCTATCTATCTATCTATCTATCTATCATCTATCATCTATCTATCTATATCTATCATCTATCTCTATATCCATCTATCTATCATCTCTCTCTCTCTCTCTCTCTCTCTCTCTCTCTCTCTCTCTCTCATCTATTTATCTATATCTATATCTATATCTATCTATCTATCTATCTATCTATCTATCTATCTATCTATCATCTATCATCTATCTATCATCTATCTATCATCTATCTATCTATCTATCTATCTATCTATCTATCTATCTATCTATCTATCTATCATCTATCTATCTATCTATCATCTATCTATCTATCTATATCTATCATCTATCATCTATCATCTATCTATCTATCTATCTATCTATCTATCTATCTATCTATCTAATCTATCTATCTATCATCTATCTATCTATCTATCTATCATCTATCTATCTATCTATCTATATCTATCTATCTATCATCTATCTATCTATCTATCTATCTATCTATCTATCTATCTATCTATCTATCATCTATCTATCTATCTATCTATCTATCTATCTATCTATCATCTATCTATCATCTATCTATCTATCTATCTATCATCTATCTATCTATCTATCTATCTATCTATCTATCTATCTATCATCTATCATCTATCATCTATCTCTATCATCTATCTATCATCTATCTATCTATCTCTATCTATCATCTATCATCTGCAGAACTCTTTCTGAATTCAGGGGTGTCTTACCCACCACTAAAGAAAAAAGTGTGCACCAGGTATCAGAAGTCTGAGAAACACTATCTTAGATGAAGAGGTAACTGATTTTGTTTTTTCCTCAGAGCACTCAGAGAAAAAGAGGCCTTCACAAACAAAATTTACAGTGTTCTGAACATTAATGGTCAATAGCATGAAATTATATACAACTATAGCAGAAGGGAAAACAAAATGGAAAGGGAATCTAGGCCTCTCAATCAATATCTGTCCCTGTACATATTTTTTCATGGTTCAATCGCTTTTTGCCTTCTGCTCTTCAACATTCAAGCATTCTGTAGTATTAAAAACAGGTGAATGATTATAACTAAAACCCAAATCCCACTGGGGCCCAGAATAAACCTCCCCATTCAACGTGTTTCTTCAGTGCAGTTCAGTGCAGGCATTTGGGGAGCCTGTGGGCATTTTACTTTGAATATAATATTGCTGTTATTCCCAAAGCGTGTGCCAGAAATTACTCGCTCTCGTGGGATTCATGTTCCCACTTTCAGAAAAGCCTGCCCACTGTATCTCTGCGCCATCTACAGTTCTTTTCCGGTCTTTCTTCACAGTCTTCCGAGGCCCATTCTGTCCTCCATTTGCCCACTGAATGTATGGGCGTCTCTTCTGAAGCGGGCTAGAGATGCGGCATAACTGGCCGCAGATAAGTCCAGCTTGTGTTTTTGCATAAGGGATTGTTCCGTGCTTGCTGCGGCAAGCTCAAGAGAGCCCTGTTTCAGTTTTCCTCTTCCTCTTGCCAATGAGAGTATATGGGTATGCAGGCAGATAGCACAAGGAGCCATCACAGGGAATGGGGATCTCTGATATCCTCTTTCAACCCATGCTATGCTCTCTACCCATGCGGCATGCAAACTATTTGTGCTCTGAAGTTACTTGCACACGGAGGGAGGATTGTATGGGGACTTGGGAGGCATGCAAAGATGCTCAACACCCCCCACTGTGGCCCATTGTGTTGCCTGTGTGTACCCACAAATTGCCCAGTGGCAAATTGAACAACTATCCCAACCGCCAAGGCTCTATGACCCTTGTTGGACAATTCCCCATGTGGATGCTGTGCTCATACTCAACTGGTAGAGCCCTGTTGGGATTATCATCATCATCATCATCATCATCATCATCAGGGCAGTTCACAGAATAAAATCAAGATATAAAACTACAAAATACCTAATAAAAACAAAAACAACCCAATAGCGCCCCCCCAAACCCCACATTTTAAAAGGGCATAGGATGTAAACTGGATCAACCAAAGGCCTGGTTAAAAAGGCACATTTTTGCCTGGCGCCTAAAGGTGTATAATGAAGGCGCCAGGCGAACTTCCCTGGGGAGAGCATTCCACAAATGGGGAGCCACTGCAGAGAAGGCCCTGTTCTCGTGTTGCCACCCTCCGAACCTCTCGAGAGATAATGTTGAATCCACAGTACAATAGTTCCATGTAGGTCCCATTGAAATTAATCTGAAAAGTTTGTTCCAATTTCAGTGAAGCCCCAACCATTTCAGTGGCAACTAAATTCCCTCAATCTGGATCGAGCCCACTGGATATTCTCTAATGAAAATGTTTCTGGATTTCCAGGTAGCTATCCACTCGGCAATCTTGCGTCTTGGGGGCCGAGTCGTGAAGCATTAAAACCTACAGAAGGGATATTTTTAGGCCTGACGGAGTGCACCTTACCACCACAGGAAATGAACACTGATTGGACAACATCAGGCATGGCCTCCTGGAATGGTTGTCGGACTGCTAAGGGTTTTTTCAGGTGTAGGGAGTCTTGGCGGTGAGACCGCGATTTTGCGGTCTTGAGTGGCGGTTATAGGCCTTGGGCAGAATCTTTTAGTCTATCTTCCCTAAAGGGGTGTGTGGGCGAAGCGGTGACACATGACCCCCCATGGTGGCAATCCCAGGGTTCCCCGTTAAAGGGGTTGTGTTGAGGGGAGTCACTGGCCATATGCTCCCCTGTGTTGTGGTGAAATGGGGGGGGGGGGTGAGCTCTCTGCTTAAACATACGTCTTCCAGAGCCAGCCCAATTCCCAAACAGATTGGATAACCCCGATGTGCCCCAGATCCCCAGCTGGGGACTGGGAGGTATATACGCCCAATGCCTAAGCCAAGGTCTTCCTACATCTGAAAGTTTAATAAAGTTGTGGCCAATTTTAATCCCATAACACAGGCATGTCCAAAGTCCATTTCGGAGGCCTAATCCGGCCCGTCGGTTGGTTTAATCCAGCCCCTGTGGCAGTTTATTTACTGGGATGAAATCCTAAAAAAATCCTCAATAACTGTAATCCTGAAAGAAGCTCAACAACTCCAACTCTAAAAAAAGTTCAGCAACTCAACTTCAATCCTAAAAAAAAGTCCAACAACTTTGGTTGTCCCTCTGGTTGGCCCCCATGGACCTTCACTTCATCAAATCTGGCCCTCTTTGAAAAAAGTTTGGACACCACCGCCATAACATGTTGTCATGAGTCATTATTCCACCTGGGTGTTGCCTGGGGGTCTCCGCCTGGGTGCACAATATTTCACACAATGCCTCCTAGTCTTGGAGACTCTCCCCTGTGACTTTCTTAACGCAGTGTCTTCCAGCAATGAAATAATGCCGGGGGATGGAAATTTTCCAAGAAGAACATCACTGTTGGTGCCTCCAGATTGCCAGTATTTTGCAAGAGGTGTTCAAGGGCATTGTTATGTACTGAGTTGAATAGGATCCAAAATGCAGCAGTCTGATTGGTCCTAGAACAATAGGATTCAGAATGCAGCAGGCTGATTGGTCCTAGAACAATGCTGCAGTATGATTGGTCCACAGGAGCAGTCTGATTGGTCCTAGAACAAAAGGATTCAGAATGCAGCAGGCTGATTGGTCCTAGAACAATGCGGCAGTATGATTGGTCCACAGGAGCCACCCACTCCAGCTCCAGGTGGAAGTGAATCCACAACCTGATTGGCCTACAGAAGAATCCCGGAATTAGCCAATCACGTGGGGCCCATTGTGTAAATAATGTATATAAAGCAGACATCCTGGGGGAACTTCCATTCCTCCTCACCACTATGAGCTGAATAAAGAGCATGAAATCCACTCTCGACTCTGAGTATATTTCAGGCATCATGGAACTTTAGGTTTGTAGAATTAAAGCACATTGAAGGGGCTCTGTCTCCTTAACACAACAAATCAACTTGTAAAAAGAATCAGGCTTTTTGTAGTTTGGAAGGTGATGGGGAAATGCATTGAAAAGTGTGGAATGCATAAATGGCTAATGGGAAGATGTGTAAATACCTTGCAGAAAAATCAGGATTGGTGCAGGATGAATATAAGTGCCATACAAGCAAATCAGAATAAATGCTCAGTCAAGACTGGATATGTGGTAGCCTCTGTTTTGTCTGAAGGAGCCCTCTATACTTGTTTATAAAAAAATAAATTGTAATGGTTGAAGATGATGCAAGCAGAAAAATGGTTTACGGAAGGAATGGAAACTTTGAAACACAAAGTCAAGTGTATCAGTGATTTCAATAAGATGACAAATGATGACCTAGCTGATGTTATGCTAGGAATAAAATAGAAATATGCTGAGGCTAGGCCAAGTCTGGATGGGAGACAGAAAAGCTTAGAGAAACTATTACAGAATGATAGCTGAACATCATGTTAGCGTGACAGGAGATTCTGAGCACACACAAAGAAGTTACAGTGACAGAGTTTTTCAAGGGCTCCTAACAGTTCACTGAAGATGCAATGGCAACCAGTTCCATCCATGCAATAAGCAATGTTTAAAAATAACACCCCTCTTGAGCTGACAATCATCGTGGAAGAACAAAGATTTGTGTGGATGAAAGGAAGGAAAAGTTCAGTGATATACAGTGACTGTTCATAGTGAGGTTGACAGGAATTTCTACTTCAGTCCAGATGCTGCTTTTCCCAAAATCCTGATAGCTGAGGCTCATTTTCCCCTTGAATTAAAACTGGAGACATATTTTATTATTATTATTTTTAACACCTGAGATGGTTTGCTTTAAGAGCGTGGGAAGACAAAGGTTTACAGTACCTGCTTTCTGAGAAACCCACCCTCCTGTGTTCTACATGGGCATTTCACCAGCTACTTATTTTTGCAATGTATATACAGTGGTACCTCGGGTTACAGACGCTTCAGGTTACAGACTCCACTAACCGAGGAATAGTACTTCAGGTTAAGAACTTTACTTCAGGATAAGAACAGAAATTGTGTGGCAGCAGCGGCGGCGGCAGCAGCAGCAGCGGGAGGCCCCATTAGCTAAAGTGGTGCTTCAGGTTAAGAACAGTTTCAGGTTAAGAACGGACCTCCAGAATGAATTAAGTTCTTAACCCGAGGTACCACTGTATCCCAACTTTTGCATAAGGAAAACAAGATAATAATAAAAACAGTAATGAATAAAGAAGCAGAAGGAAAGGTAAGGATGCTCTGGTAACTCATAATCCAGGGGAGGGCAACCAAAATGGTCAAAGGCCTGGAAACGATGCCTTATGAGGAACGGCTAAGGGAGCTGGGCATGTTTAGCCTGGAGAAGAGGAGGTTAAGGGGTGATATGATAGCCATGTTCAAATATATAAAAGGATGTCATATAGAGGAGGGAGAAAGGTTGTTTTCTGCTGCTCCAGAGAAGCGGACACGGAGCAATGGATCCAAACTACAAGAAAGAAGATTCCACCTACACATTAGGAAGAACTTCCTGACAGTAAGAGCTGTTCGACAGTGGAATTTGCTGCCAAGGAGTGTGGTGGAGTCTCCTTCTTTGGAGGTCTTTAAGCAGAGGCTTGACAACCATATGTCAGGAGTGCTCTGATGGTGTTTCCTGCTTGGCAGGGGGTTGGACTCGATGGCCCTTGTGGTCTATTCCAACTCTATGATTCTATGATTCCTAACATAGCAGGCACTCCATTAAAAGCTGGAACTAGTTATCAAATGCCATTAAAAGCCAAAGAACAGGATGAACTTCCTGGCACCCAAAGAACAGGAAAGAAAGAAGCATGATGGGTCCCCCCCCCCCATAACTTGGGGTGCTTCCAGGTGACTTGTTACTGAGCATTCATCCTGATTGGATTAGGTGATGTGTGTCAAAGCAAAGGTTACCCCATACTTTTCAGTGCACCCCCCCTCACTTTCCTTATTGCAAAAAGTCCAGAATTCCTCAGCATCGCCTACACTGAAGGGCATCAGTTCTCCAGGGTCTCAGACTTGTGGTCTTTTCCAGCTGCACTTGGAGTTGCCAGGGATTGGACTCTGGGATCTTCTGCATCCAAAGTACATATTCTGGCATTGAGTTATACCTCTCCCACAAATATTTTAGCCATGGAGGGGTTTGAATCAGTGAACTCCTGGGTATATGTTTGCTTGCACCTCAGGGTCCCAACTGACCCAGTGCAGACATAGATTTTGTTCTGTGTTTTCTTCCAGTTCCAACTACACATTAATAGTGAGCCAGTGTGGTGTAGTGGTTCAGAGTGGTGGACTCGTAATCTGGTGAACTGGGTTCGATTCCCCGCTCCTCCACATGCAGCTGCTGGGTGACTTTGGGCTAGTCACACTTCTCTGAAGTCTCTCAGCCCCACTCACCTCACAGAGTGTTTGTTGTGGGGGAGGAAGGGAAAGGAGAATGTTAGCCGCTTTGATACTCCTTAGGGTAGTGATAAAGCGGGATATCAAATCCAAAAAATAAATAAATAGTAGCCTGAGTATAGTTAGCAAATTCACATGAGTGAGTAAATGTTGGGGTCATTAGATTCATAGCAAATGTATGTGTTGTAAAGGAGTTATTCTTTTCAGTCATGATTTTACAAAGTAGCATCAGAAAGGGTGGGCAGGAGGGGAGAGGATTGTTTGCCATTGTTTTCCTTACTTTGCCAACACACACTATAAGGTGACAAGTATATTTTTAATCTGAAGAAAGCCACTTAACATTACAACGCCCATTCATGGAATTAATGTATATTCCCATTGTTGATTTATAATGGCATGTCGGGAACAAACTGCCAGAGGTCCTAACCTGCTTTTTAAATGGAGTTAACAAACGAAATAGAAATACGAAACCGAAAGCGCACACAGCCCTCCACATTAAACTCGCATTTTACCTGTAATTTTGATCCTTTTGGGTTAAAGGAATGTTCAAATGCTTTCACAGTATTTTTTTTTTTTTTGATTGAAAGAATTTGTAATTGGATTTCCAAACATGCTGCTTTCATCTTGGGCAGTACAATATGCACTTTGATAATAACACGGCTATGTCATTAGAAAGAAATCCATTTACGAGCTTCGGCATAAAATGAGATACAGAAGGAGACAATAAAATGCTTTCTAACATAATGTACCTTATTTTTCATTGTATTCCATGCCTGCATTATGAATAAGTAATTTTATAAGTGCATCACCAATACGGTTCGCCTGATCAGTGGCTGCTGTCTGTGAGCTGTCAGCTTTCCGTTGCCACCAAAACCCTTCTCACTATCACATGAATATCTAATGAACTTTATGCAACTTTATTACAGATCAGAATCGGGGGCTAGAAACTTTTTTCATGAATTTTAAAGTCATCTGAATGAGAAAAATGGAGACTGTCAATACCAAAAGGAGGAAAAATGTGAACATATACAAATTGTTGCATTTCCCCATAATCCTGAACTGTTCCCGATTTTCATGTAAGTGTTCATTACGCTTCCATGTATTCACTGCAGCTTTTCTTTTTGTAAGTTGTCTACCTGCCAGTTGCTCTCAGCTTTAGGGATTTTGTCATATGTTTTTTTCTCCAAAGAACAGGAATGTAGGGGGTTGAATCAAGCTAAGACCATCTAGTTCAAGGGTAGCCAAAGTGTTGCCATCCAGAGGTCTTGGACAAGACTTCTCCACATCCCTCTGACCTCACCAACACCTTGCTGTGAAGATCTACTCATAACCCTGGCTTTTTAGAGTTGGTGACTTGAGGAAGTCAGTTGGTAGTTCACCACACCTCAACCAGTGTGATGCAGAGTCTTCAGAGATTTTCTGCTCCCAGCAGAACAGCTTCTTCCAGAGTCCTCAGTTAAGGGGAAAACTCTGTCGGAACCGAGGGATGAAAAGCCAGCTGGAGTGTCTCCCCTCTCAGCCTTGCTGCTGCGGAGATCCATCGACCTCTGCTCCCCGACGTGCGTCTGGGACTCAAGCAGAGCAGGCTTGAGCACACATTACTCAGCAGTGTAAACTTCACAACAGATGAGGCTTGAGGCGCGGACACAGTAATAAACTACGCATTTATTATACATAAATCAGGACAAAAGAAAAACATGGCTTCTCTCCTTTCCATTTTTCTCGGAGAGAGATTGAAAAACAAAAGCAATACAGAGCAGAAGTTCCGCTCACGCCAGCAATCTGTGCTGGAATGTAAACAGACATGTGACATGCAACCTCCACATATCTACAGCAAAGGGTGGAATGGAATCTCCCAACATCCTCCCCCATTACATGTAACCCATGGTGCAGCATTTCAGCCTAACTGCAACCGCTGTACATAAACCTGAAGTTGTTCCCTGTTAACAACTTTCGACAACGGATCTGCAGGAATTTCGTTTCCTGGCATGTAGGTCACCTGAATAAGTCCTTTCTGGGTACATTCCCTTGCATAATGTAATTTTATCTGCAAGTACTTGGTTCTTTGCTTGCAACTCTCTGAAGCTAGCAAAGTCAAACAGGACAGTTGCAACAACCATTCACAATCCAAAAGTGAATATGACAGTGCATTGAGTTCAGCTTCACAAGAACGTAGGCTCACTGTTGTCTGCTTCTTGCATGACCAGTCAAACTGTGCTCTCCCACACAGGTCAAAGTAACAGAGTGTTCATGGTCTCCAGACACAAGACAAAGCTGAAAACTGCTGTCTACTTCATAGAGTTATTCTGGTCTTTGAAGTATAGATATATATGTACAGAGAGATCTGCTAACAACTTCACCATGCTAGCTGTCAGGGACTGGGCAGAGGAGAAATGGTGGAGACAACCTCCTCAGCCTGACCCTTCCAGAGAAGAAGAAGACAGTTCAGAATTACAACAGGGGTTTGAGAGAGGTCACAGCTCAGAGGGAGATGAGGGGAAAGTTGGGAAATAATGGGAGAGGAGGAGGAGGCGGAGCAGCTGGCTGACACATTATCACTAGAAAGCATTCCAGACCCACCATCTTCCAGAACCAGGAGAACCTTAAAAGTAGGAGAGCAAAGAGCTTAGAGACAGATGGCTCTAAGCAGCAACTGTAAGGTGTGTGTGTGTTTGTGTGTGTGTATGTATGTGTGTGTGTGCTGTTGACAAATGAGGAAGTGGGAGAAAAGGGGGGTGGAGAATTACTCGGGACAATACCATTATTCTAAGAGGCTGCATTCTCAAGCCTCTCTCTGTAAATATTGAATAAAAAGCAGATGGTAAGGACTTTTCCTTGTCTTATCCATTCCTGGCGACCTGCAGTGGGGGTTGGTTCCTCTGCTGCCTGACACTAGCTAATGCACAGCCTCTTCCCCTGACTCTCACGGATTCAGAGTCAGACCCAGATATGCAAACAGGACAGCAGCAGGACATGACATGGACAGGCCATAACAACAGTACAAGTTATAATGAAAACAATGCCCTAGAGACTATTATTCTATTATACTTCAGTGGTACCTCCAGTTGTGAACAGGATCCGTTCCGGAGGTCTGGCCGCATCCTGAGGAATTCACAACTGAAGGACTGCTTCTGCGCATGGCATGCGCGCATGGTGAAACCCAGAAAAATACTTCCAGGTTTGCCGCGTTCGCATCCCGAAGTGTATGTATCCAGAGGGATACGTAAGCGGAGATACAACTGTATTATAAATGGCCTCAGCTCTGTATACCTGAAGCAGCATCTCCACCCCTGTCATTCAGCCCAGACACTTACGTCCAGCGCCGAGGTCCTTCTGGCGGTTCCCTCACTGCGAGCAGTGAAGCTGCAGGGAACCAGGCAGAGGGCCTTCTCAGTAGTGGTGCCCACCCTGTGGAATACCCTCCCATCAGATGTCAAGGAGATGAGTAACCATATGACTTTCAGAAGACATCTGAAGGTAGCCCTGTACAGGGAAGTTTTTAATGTTTGTGGTTTTATTGTGTTTTTAATATTTTGCTGGGAGCTGCCCAGAGTGGCTGGGGCAACCCAGTCAGATGGGTGGCTTATCATTATCATTATCATTATCATTATCATTAATATTATTATTCTGCTACAAGTTTGATATGGCCTTTGACTAGAACAATAAAGTCTGAGCAAAGAGAAAAGAGTATGGCAGAGAGAGAGAGAGGGTGGCCCCCAACTTTTGCCTCTGACTCGACTTACTGATGGCATGTGACTCTCTCCTGCAGGAATGCTGCCCTTAATAGAAAAAATTCTCTCCACCCTTTCCCTGAGCCTTTCATGAGTTGACCAGCCTTTTAATTTCTCAGTTCTGTAGAGGGTGATCTTCTACTTACCATCCCCTTTGCTTTGCCTCCCCGGTGCTTGGAGTGCATTGCAAATGGAGAACTCAACCAGACCAGCTTCTGCACTGCGTAGCAGCAGAGTGTTTTTGTTTAAAGCTTTCCCCATTTCTCCCTTCCTCCTTTGCTGGAGTCTGAGCTGCTCTCTCAGCATGGGGGAATTTAATGTCAAAGGTGAAGTTCTTCCAAGGTTAATGCTGATTGGATAGGAACCACTGAAGCTTTGTCTATTACTGCGTTATTCACAGAGGAATATTGCTAAGAAGTGTGCGCTGCCGGTGGCATTCTTTTGAAAGCCTGGCTATGCCATTGCTGATCATCTCATCCGGTGGTAGAGAATTCCACAGATCATATACTGGATAATAAACATTTATTTTGATGCATTTTAAGTCTGTTGCAAATTCATTTATTGTTTGCCCACAATGTTCAGAATTGTCTACACTGATTGGCAACAGTTTTCCAGGGTTTCAGGCAGGGAATCCCTACAATTTGGGACCTTCAGCTCTGCCATTGACCCACAAGCTTTCTTTGTAGTATTTGTAATATTTGAAACTGGGATTAGCTGTGAGAAATCAGAATATTGCTTAAGGAGTTATGCACATTAAAAAAAAAGAAGAATCTGAAGATAATACTGAAATTTTAGGGAAGAGCATGTCAAGTTAAATGATATGTTTCAGGAACAGGGGAAAAAATGAATTTGTTTTTTTGAAGCAGAAATATTCTGAATGTAAGGGGAAGCCTTAGAAACTAGTACACAAAAGGGACAACATTATTCCTCCTATTATGAAAGATGAAAGTGAAGGGGGAGAGGATGGTTAAAATAGCTGCAGGAAACAAAACAACATTTTCTCTTCCGATAAGAAAGTTTATGAGGTTGACTCAGATCCTACAACCCAAAAATGTTTCTGGTTGCAGGCCCAGGTGCAGTGAGTCCACGACTGTTGAAGCCCTCAGTGAGACAAGTAAATAAAGGCACAGGACAACGAACATGGGTTTGAATAGGCCGTAACTTTTACTGATTACAGGTAAGTCATTTTCACAGAATCAGAATTGCAGAGTTGGAAGAGATGACGAGGTTCATCTTCTGCCCAACATGGGGCTCAAACCCAAATTGGGGCAACCATCAAGGACCACCATTTTGGAGAGGTGCCTATGGCCCATCAGCCTCTGACTGGGTATCTGGCCAGGTACTCCCTTCTGGACCCCTCGCATTGGGGATGGGCTCCCAACCCCCACCTTCAAGTAGGGATCCAACCCAATGCCTTTTCTGCCACCCAAGCTGGCCCCTTCCTGCTGGCTCACCGCCAAACCACTCACATCTGCAACCAACTCCAAAGGGGGTTGGCAATATCTCACTGTGGCGCTAACATATATGAGAGAGTACTGGTGGTGGGGACATGGGTGGTGTTGTGGGTTAAACCACAGAGCCTAGGACTTGCTGATCAGAAGGTCAGCAGTTTGAATCCCCGCTATGGGGTGAGCTCCCATTGCTCGGTCCCTGCTCCTGCCAACCTAGCAGTTCGAAAGCACCTCAAAGTGCAAGTAGATAAATAGGTACCGTTCCAGCGGGAAGGTAAACGGTGTTTCCGTGTACTGCTCTGGTTCGCCAGAAGCGGCTTGGTCCTGCTGGCTACATGACTCGGAAGCTGTATGCCGGCTCCCTCGGCCAATAAAGCGAGATGAGCACCGCAACCCCAGTCGGTCACGACTGGACCTAATGGTCAGGGGTCCCTTTACCTTTACGTTACTGGAGGTGAAATAGTTAAACAGGTTGCCCAGGACCCAGGGGGGTGGAGTCAGTGGGACTATAAAACCAGCTTTGGGAGGGGCAAAGGGAGGAGTTTGTTGGGAGTTGGGTGGTTGGTTGGAGTGGGAGTGAATTGGGCTAGAGTTGTGGGTAGGTTGAGTTAGTGTAATGAAATAGGCTGAGTCAGGAACAGTTAGGGGCTAGGCAGACAAGTAAATATCGGAGAGGTGGTTTAGTGAGTGAGAGCAGGTAGTGAAAGTTATAGGACTGGATAGGCACCCCATGAATGTAATTGACAGATACTGTTTATGAAACCACACGCTTGTTAAACTGCAATAAATAAACAAAAGTTTTTGTTTCCATTTAACCCTGACTGGACTCAGTATTGTCCCAGGTAGGGCCTGGGTGGTGGCAGCGAGAAATAAAGTGGTGGCACAGGGATCAATAGACAGTGAAACGTCCAGGGACTCTGTGTGATTGCCACACTCACAACCACACCTCATGCTCAGTGGATGAAAAGTGCACCCCATCTGGTCAGAAGAGACTGTCATTGTCAAATGCAATGCCAGTGTGTGGAATTCCCAAACCTCCAAGCACAGCCTTGTTCATCTTTTTCCAAGCCTGGTTGACCTAAGCAGGTTTCATAGTGCCCTTCGAATGCACTCCAACATATCAGACCAAAGTCAGGAAACACAGGGGGTGGGTGGGGAGCAGTATGCTAAGCCTTGAGACCCGCAATTGCTGTAAAGGTGAGGCCAGTGTCCTTCCTGCTGCCCAGATCGCTTTCTCCAAGCTCAATAATCAGTGCATAGGGCGGCCCCACACAATCTGTGCTGTGAGCAAAGGCTTCAGGCCATGTCAGCGCATTCTTCTGCAGCCGAACCAGGTGAGCTGGGCTTGTGCATCTAGGCTGAGGTGGTGGCTCCAAGGCATTGCCATGACAATGGCCCAGTGCAAGATGCTGCAGCCACAGATCCACATTTCCATGGGGAGGATAATCAGAAGGAATGGGTAAGTTTTGTGACCTTGGGTTGACCCACTGTGAAAGGAATGGGTGGCATAATCAGTGGGGTTAAGCAAGCACGGCCTTCTTCAAAACTGCTGTAAATTGCCACAGACTTGGCTGCTTTATATGTGTGAGTGGCGGACCTGGGTGATGCCTAGGCCACCCAGGTCCGCCAGCCAGGCCGCACCTCCCAGCCTGCCTGCGACTGGCCAATTCAAGGCTCCCAGAGGCCAACATGGCTGCTGGAGGGGTGTTATGTATTCAGTGGTCTGTGTTTGCCTGAGCTTGAGTCTGGACTAAGGGTTCTGAGCCCCTGTGTTCTGATTCGATGCATGATATCCAATCACAGAGCATGTCAGGATTTGGGCCTCTGCCACTGGCCCTTAAATTCTGAGTTACGATTCACAGCTTGGAAGTTTAGACAGTCAATCACGTTGGGAGTGGGAGTGGCCCAGGCCTCCAGAAATGTATATAAGCAGTTGTTTTGCCCCTGTTGTCCAGTTACGTAGTTCAATAAAGGTTCTTGCTGTTATCACTGTGTCTTGCCTTGTGGGAACACAATGGCTATGGGCCCCAAACGGCCATGGCTGTGCCGGGCCACAACAGTGATTACCAGATTACCAGTGAGTGTTTTATAATCATTAGAATATTTCTTGTACTGATACACAGGGTACAGAAAAAAAAAACCTTTGCATTTCCCCCTGGGCAAAAAATACTTTGCTTTCAATGCTCATAAAAGCAACATTGCTGCTGGCCACAGGTAGGGTGGTGACTGCCACCCACAAGTAATTTATTTAGCAGCATCAATGCCGTAGCAAAACCAGCCTGTAATGTGAAGCCGGCACCTTCACAAACATCATATGAAGGATTTTTAGTAGGAAAGTGGAAATTCTCTACCCAGAAAAACATTTGCTTAATCCTTTTTAACCCCCCCCCCAACATATTTCCATTAGGGCACCTGGATCTATAACTTCATGTGATAAAATAAGTGTTATTCATATATGAGTGAACATAGTGTTTCGGTCCTTCTTGTGGGACTTGCCCCTGTTACTAGGGGACATTTTCCTTTTACTGGAAGTGGTTAAGAAAATCTCAGCAGGCTTTGGTACAATTATCGTGGCCTGTGGTTTCCATCTTCTGCCCTCCTAGCTCTGCAGTTTCTCAACCGGTGGGAATTTAGCAAACTACTTGGAAGGAGTTCAGGTCAATCAGGCATCAAAATCTACCTTCTTCTCACACTGTAGACGGTACTGACGCAGTCTGAAAGCTGCACTGTGCCTTTTCACACGGTGTGCTCACCGGGGACAGAGCACCAGGGTTGGGAAATGGTGTCCAAAAATAAACACCTTTCAGGACTTTCACGGTAGGGCCTCTCTCTCCCTGTCTCTCTCTCTCCTGTCCTGGAAACTGAACACAGTATCTTCTTTCTTCAGCCGCAGCATCTCTGTTAGGATTAGTTGTATGTGGTAATCAGGAAGAATGCAATGCGGTTATGAAGTCCCAGCACACAAGAGAAGGAAAGCACTCACAACCTTGCACACCTCCTTTTTCGTTTTGTGCAGATTAAAAGTACAGATGTAAAGAAGGATAGATTTTTTTTTATGTATGCAACAACAGCAGCAAGAATACTCATCGCAAAACACTGGAAGACACAAGATTTGCCCACGCTGGAAGAATGGCAGATGCAACTGATAGACTACCTGGAGTTGGCAGAAATGACTGGCAGAATTCGAGACCTGGGAGAAGAGTCAGTGGAAGAGGATTGGAAGAAATTAAAAGACTACCTGCAAAAACATTGCAAATTGTATGAATGTTAAATCGATGCAGATTTTAAGATAATATGGCATTAGTGAATTAGTTGAAAGGAATAGGTAAAAGATGTTTCACAAGAATAAGGGTGAAAAAAGTTAGAATAATATTATGGCAAACTTAAATAAGTGGAAATAAGGGGGAAAAATCGGAGACATAATATTTGAAATGTACAATTTAGAATAAGATTTGAAAGAGGGAAGGTACTGCTGAATATGATCGTGTAAAAAGGAACACAGAGAAGGGAGATGTGAGGAAGTCTGGAAAGAGGGATATGAAAACAACTAGTAAGAAATTGGATTTTTATGTCTTTTTATGTCTTTTTTCTTCACTTTTTTCGGTGTGCACTGTATTTTTCTGTTTTTATTTGAATGCAACACTGTTTTTCCTTTTTTTTTTGTTTGGATGAAGATGTCTGTTTTATTCTTTAAAACTTTAATAAATATCTTTTTTTAAAAAAAGTACAGATGACGAGCTGGGAAAGAAATACTTCAATCAGAATTTGAATTCAGTGTTCCTGAAATTGGCTGGAATGAAAAGCGCAGATCACAAAATCATAGAGTTGTAGATCTGGAAGGCACCCTGAGAATCATGTAGTCCAACCCCCTAGAATGCAGGAATAGGTAGCTGTTCCATATGGGGATTGAACCTGCAACCTTGGCGTTATCAGCGCCATGCTCTAACCCACTGCGCTTTCCAGGCTGGTATCCTCCACACGTTCCCTCAAATCTAGCATAACGGGACTTGGGATTCAAATAATGGTTTGCATTCTAAGATAAGTTCGCTTAAGTTGCCCATCTACTTCTCCCTCTGCAGCCACCTGTCTCTCCTCCAGGTGAAGAGGGTCCCTCACAATAGGGTTGCCATACGTCTGGAATTTCTTGGACATTGCTGGGATTCAGCCATCTGAAACAGTGTCTGGACAGAAAACGCTGGGATGTCTGGAGAAATCAACAACTTTTTTGTCCGGACTTTCACTTTTTGAAATATGGTAACCCTACCACGACTGAGGGACGCGGGTGGCGCTGTGGTCTAAACCACAGAGCCTAGGGCTTACCGATCGGAAGGTCGGCGGTTCGAATCCCCGCGACGGGGTGAGCTCCTGTTGCTCAGTCCCAGCTCCCGCCAACCTAGCAGTTCGAAAGCACGTCAAAGTGCAAGTGCCGTAGTTTTCACTCCATAACACGCGCCTAGTTTTTAGAGGAGGAAAACAAGAAAAATAATATTCTGAACGCAAAAGTGGGTGCGTGATTTTTTGGGTGCAGGCTGTAGCCATGGACATGCTATGTGATCTGATGGTGAATTTGGGTTGACCTAATGTAAAAATCCTGAGGATCCATGGGCTTTTACCTTCCCCCTCCCAGGCAGCCTCCAATGTTCCTTAATAACCCACCGATCAGCTGTTTCCTTTCAACACTCCCTTCTCTCTTGTTTGCCTTAGTGTCTTTTCCTTAGCTGGAGCAGTTTTTTTGCTCCTCCTTTTCTTCTAATTTCTCTCCTTATTGCTTTAGTCTTCCTGTTTCCCCCCTTTGCATGTTTGCTGTCTTTACCTCCCCCCTCCCAGGCAGCCTCCTTTATCTCTAGTGTCCCTTATCTCTCTCCCCGATCAGCAAACGATCAGCGGCTTTGTTTCAACACCATTTCCCATGGCAATTCGGCTCCAGGGACCATGCAATTCACTCTATAAGACGCGCAGACATTTCCCCTTTTTAGGAAGAAAAAAGTGTGTCTTATGGAGTGAAAAATACGGTAGATAAATAGGTACTGCTCCTGTGGAAAGGTAAACGGCATTTCCATGAACTGCTCTGGTTCACCTGAAGCGACTTAGTCATGCTGGCCACATGACCCAGAAGCTGTCTGCAGACAAACGCCGGCTCCCTCCTGCTGCCTGAGGTGTTTGCCTCACCTTGCCTCTTGGGTGGGCTGGCCCTGTGAAGATTTCACAGGTGGGCCTAAGCGGACCTTAGTTCAGGAGGATCATCCTGAAGGCAGAGACATTACAGGTCAGAGTCTGAAATGAATACTTCATCTGAAGGAGGCCTGAAGAGGGAAGACAGGCAGCAGGAGATGGAAAAGTTGATGGACATGGATGCTGGAAGACTGGAAAGGACTAGCGGAGGCTGGATAGAGAGGCACACAAACAAGTAGAGATACCTAGAGAGATGAAGGAGTCCCACATGCAAGCCTAGTTTTTTGGGCAAAGGTTCAAGCCTGACTGGGGGCAGTTATTTAATAAACAATAATTAATGTAAGTGATGACGATGATAACAGGCTACATCAGAGGGCAGCTAGTGGGCTGTGTGGAAGGTGGTAATTGGGAAGAAAACACTGCCCCTTTTCTTCAGTCCTGAGAGTTCATAGTGAAGTGTACCCAGTGTAGTATCACCATCATTTTTATTATTAAATTTTATATACTCCTCTTCACTTGAAGGTCACAGGGAGGTTTACAACATAAAACCTCAAAATAAAAATACAAAACATAATAACAAAAACCAATACCCCCACCCAGTGTACAAATGAGAAGACACCTAGTTCAATACCCTGGATGACCTGATTGTAATTCACTGCTGTTCTGGATGATATCCTCATTGCTACCACATATTTCCTCAAAGGACCTGTGAAAGCCTTTGATTGAAACTGGCTTTATCCAGCCGCGCGATTTCTGTTCTCATCCTGAAGCAAAGTTCTCAACCCCAGGTACTATTTCTGGGTTAGCAGAGTCTGTAACCTGAAGCGTCTGTAACCTGAAGCGTCTGTAACCCGAGGTACCACTGTATTTATTTGGAATGACCTGATAGGTCTTTCTTTCTCTTTAGGTCAGGAATGGCCAAACTTGTCCATCCAGCTGTTTTGGGACTACAGTTCCCATCATCCCTGACCACTGGTCCTGTTAGCTAGGGATGATGGGAGTTGTAGTCCCAAAACAGCTAGAGGGCCAAGTTTGGCCATGCCTGCTTTAGGTAGGGGGGAAAAAATTCTGAGAATGGAACAGTCTCCCTTGGGAGGTTGTGGACTCTGCTTCATTGGAGGTTTGAAAGCAGAGGCTGGATGGCCATCTGCCATGGATGCTTTAGTTGAGATCCCTGCGTTTCAGGGGGTTGGACTAGATGACCTTTGAGGGTCCCTTACAAGGCTAAGATTCTATGATTCTAAGCAGAACTTTGTGATGGCACTCAATGATATGGAATACCAGCCTCTCCCTCTCCCTCTCTCTCTTATTTTGCATGGCATTGCTCACTAGTGTTTAGAAACTAAATACTTGACGCTCATTCATTTAACCCCACAAAACATTGTTATATTCTGTAACAGCCTTCCCTAATCTTGTTCCCTGCAGATGTTTTGGACCAAATTTGCCATGCTGGTCAGGTCTGGTGAGAATCGGGAGGGTACCAATTTGGGAACGACAGTTCCGTAGTAAATATCAGGCTTGGTCAGTTGTGTTCCATTTGCATTTTACGGAATCTAAAGCCATTGAAACGTTGGGAAAGCAAACCTTAATCCATTCACAATGTTATAAATGAGACAATACTGCCTCCCCCGCCCCCTGGTAAAGAAAGAAGAAATCAAGATATCTGTCAAGCCTATTTATACAGAATAGGTAACCCTGGGTCACAGGCAACGCTAATAAAAAAAGAATGACAACCCATTTCTTTTAATGACAAGCTGACATATTTATTTTTATTATTCCACAAAGAACTCGCCAGACCCATCTGTCATGGAAAAGCCTCCTTCTTCAGTCTTCGGGAAATTCTCTCACTTCGAGAATTTCGGTTTTGCAGAGAAGGTGCTCAGCCTCCTTGAAATGTCAACATTTAGGGAAGAAAAATAAAATATTTTAAAGGCTGCATCTTTCTTATCTGTGCTGCTTTTGTTTTCAAAGCTAAGGTGTGGTGTTAATATAGATCAGTGTTTGCTGGACCATGTGTAGGTATACAGATCGGTGGCCTTTGAAATGTGAAGAAGATTGGGGGGGGGAAGATTCATTGGACGCTTGAGGGTGTTCCTCACTGAGTAGATCAGTAGTGGTAGATAAGCCCTTGAAAGAAAGGTTTCCCACTGCAGATGGTATCCTCTGGTAACAAACAGATCTAGGAGAGTGGGCATCTTTTAGGGCGACAGTGGGAGGAGGCATCTGTGGCTCTCCAGATATTGCCAGGCTACAATTTATATAAGCTCCGATCAGTTGGCCATGCTGGGTGGGACGGATGGGAGTTGGAATCCAAGGACCCCTGAAGATCTACAGCTACCCTAGGGCACTGTCCTCCAACTGGTGGGTTGGGACCCATCTGTGGGCTGCAGCCAGATCCAAGGTGGGTCGCAACAGGAGCACGACCACCTGTCAGGCTCCCTCCCCCTGTGGCAGTAGATAAGAGATCAAAAATGGAATGCCTTACCAGTTAGAACCTTTTATAATCACAGCGAGAGAGCAAAGAACACATCTCTTAGAAATGGCGGTGCTCCCAATTAAGGGATACTCCCCCTCCGTCCCTATTAATCTACGCCACTCCTATGTCTTGTAATCTGAGCTTGTACCCTCTGTGCTTTCTGTTCTGAGACTTTCTGAGCTCTCCGTGACTTTGGAGAAGGGGGGTGGATGCTATCCAGTGTCTGCGAATCTGTTAACTCTCTCTCTCTTCTAGTGTTTCTTCTGCTAGCTGTTCCCCATCCAGTATTTCCCAGCTTCTGCCTTCTGAACTATGCCCCTCTGCAAACCCCTGTTCCAAATCTATGATGTCTTGGGAAGATTCAGGATCAGGATCAGGGGGAAGGGGTGGCTCCCACCATTCTTCCTCAGTGCTGCCCTCCTCAGCACGGATCCTGACACCACTCTGCAAATATATGGTAAAAGATTAAGAAATACATCGCCCAAAGCATGTTTGGGTTGAAAGGGGGTCCTGGGTCTGGAAAGGTTGAAGATACCTGCCCTACGGTATACTTTCAGGATGTGCCCTAGAGCAGCGGGTGCTCGAGGAAGCGATTATTTGTGAATTCTGAGGGTTAATGTGTGGATTGGAATGTAGGTACCCCTCAAATTACTCACATCTCTGAATTTTGTGATGCAATTCTCTGTTCCGAATAACACAAAGCTTCACTTACGAATGCGTATTTTGAAATGCGTATCGGAGAGAAATGCATATCGGAGAGAAAAATACATATTTCTGTACGACATTTCTTTTAAAGTCACAGATGAACGTAGAAATGGGAGGGATGCATTGACGAATCAATGCGCGCGTGTTGAAGATCTTTTTATTGTTTTATCACTTGTTGTTTGCCTCCCTGCCCTCCTTTGGCGGGATATAAATTTAATAAATAAATGAAGCGACAGTGACATGGACAGAAATAGATTTAAGACTAGGGTACTTTCCTTTTTTATAATAATTTTAATTAATTTTAACATATAAATTACAATACATACCACAGAACTTCATCACTTATATAAGCTTTTTTTTTGGACTTCCATCAGCACCTCTGATGATCCACCGTTTTGACCACATTTTACGCATTTCTTAAATTCATATTGCCTTTAATTGTTTTAACTAACCATCCTCCCCCTTATCCATTTTTGCAATAATACCAATAATACTCCTCACAAAACTTCTTGCAAACCTACAAGCGTAGTCTGATCATCACAAATACTTTTCAAATAGTCTGTAAATTTATTCCAGTCTTCTGTGAATTTCTGGTCCCGCCGGTTTCAAATCCTTACTGTTAGTTTATCCAATTCTGCATAATCCATTAGTTTCATCCTCCATTCTTCTTTCATCGGTAGTTCTTCTTGCTTTCATTTTTGGGCCAATAACAATCTTGTTGCCATTGTTGCATATAAAAACAACTTACATTCCTTTCTATTTATATCACTTCCTACAATGCCCAGTAAGAATGCTTCTGGTTTCTTTATAAATGTATATTTCAACATTTTTTTCATCTCATTATATATCATCTCCCAGAAGCTTTAAGACTAGGGTACTTTCCATTAAGGGCAGAGATTCTTGATCCTCTCTGTGGCTTTTGATACTGTTGACCACCATTGACTGCTTGATCTGAAAGCTGGAATTAGTAAAGAATGCTGCAGCTTGGCTGTTGACAGGAGTGAGACCCTGTCTGCAAAATGCACCCCTCCTCAGAGATCTGCACTGCTTGTCCATTGGCTACTGTAGCCTTATTGGAGTTCACCAATTGGGTCTGTGTTGCTCCTCGACAGGAGGAAGGAAGTCAAATAACACCGAGGGTTGGTTCAGAGAAAGAGTTCTTTATTTCTGCTCTCCAGAACAGCAGAAAGGCACCTGCATGGTGTGTCCATAGCAAGTCCAAAGAAATGAGAAATTTCATGCAGTATATATATCCTCCAGGCACCATAAAGAAGGCTGATCGCCGAAGAATTGATGCTTTCGAATTATGGTGCTGGAGAAGACTCTTGAGAGTCCCATGGACTGCAAGAAGATCAAACGCATCCATTCTTAAGGAAATCAGCCCTGAGTGCTCACTGGAAGGACAGATCGTGAAGCTGAGGCTCCAGTACTTTGGCCACCTCATGAGAAGAGAAGACTCCCTGGAGAAGACACTGATGCTGGGAAAGATGGAGGGCACAAGGAGAAGGGGGCGACAGAGGACGAGGTGGTTGGATAGTGTTTTCGAGGTTACCAGCATGAGTTTGACCAAACTGTGGGAGGTAGTGGAGGACAGAGGTGCCTGGCGTGCTCTGGTCCACGGGGTCATGAAGAGTCAGACACGACTAAACGACTAAACAACAACAACAACCAGGCACCCTCTCCCTCCTTCCCCAGGAATCCAACCACGTTAGCCTATCCACGCAGATTGACATCACAGATGTTCCTGCTCTGGCACTCTTAACCATAAAAGGGATTTCCTTCCTGCACTCCTGACCATAAAAGGATATTCCTGTTCCTACTCTTATCTTGGAGCCAGAGGTCACCATTTCCGAGAACACACTCTGGCGTTGTTCCCAGACTTGGGTCTGTGGTCTTTGTGGTCAGGACGTAAGATAAGGCACAGATGTGTTTTCTCTGTTCTACTGGTACAGTCAGGGTCATCCTTGACGTCACAAACTGATAAAGGAGAGAGCTGTGTTCTTGTTATGCATTTGCTCAAGGGCTCAAGTTTATGCATTTTAGCTAAGAAAAAATAGGGATTTTGGTGCAGTTTAAAACTGCCTGCACAGTCAGTTTTGGGTTTGGGAAACCCATTCCTTCACTACCATGTCTGGTTCAAGCTGTTACTATTAGGATATAAAGCCCTGATCAGCTTAGGAGCTGTCTGCTTCTGCAATCGCTTATTCCATATCTGCCAATTCAACTGCTTTGATCTGTGGAGCTGGGACTTTTTCAAGTGCCACATAATACTCATTATTCTGCAGTTGTAAGAAATTGATCTTTGGAACTTCCTGCATATTGAGATCAGGCAGTCACCTTCATTGCATTCTGTTCTGTACCTGCTTAAAACATTTTTGTTTAGGCAAGCCTATCCAGATGTTGATGTGTTTTAGTCTCTTGTTAGTCTCTTGTTAAATCTTATTATTTTCTAAATGTTTTAATTGCTTGTATTAAACTGTTCTTTGTCAATCATTTAAATATTTATTGTAAACCACTTGGAGGTTTTATTACAACCAAGCGGTATATAAATTTTGTTAAATAAAAATAAAATGGCTACTCCTTGATGTAAAATGATTCTCTGCAGGAAGTAAATTTGAAATATATATCATTCAGTTCCTGAGGTCTCTTCTGAATGGTCTTATGAGAAATAATATCCTTCTGTGTATAAAACACCCATGTAAATAAGTGGTTTCCTGGAAGACCAAGAATTTAGAAAGCATTTAGAAAGTAGCATAAAAATTCTGAGCTGTCGACAGCCGGTCCCATAAAATGGCTTCATTTCCCTCTGTCTTGAATAAGGACAGAAGATTTTTCACTTGCGCTGAAGAAATGTATTTCACTCCCCAATCCAAATTACATTTTTTTTTTTTTGCAGCACAGAAATTTCTTCTCACTTTGTAAAATGTAACTGTCACTCTGATAGAGAATGACCTTTTGTAAATGTTGAAGCAATCACAGATGGGAAGTAAAATAGTGACACCTTTGTAAGAAAGACACCTGGCAACTGTCTGTGCCCAAACTGCCGACTTCCTTTTTGTAAAGGGTTTGGGTGGGCATGGCACCGTCATGAAATGGCTATTAATTGAGTGAAGCACCAGTCAAGTATTTGTTCACATATGATGCTCAACATGACCATTGGGGCTGGTGAGAGCTTCAGTTCAAAACATCTGGACGGCACCAGGTTGCGGAGAGCAGACCCAGCCTTTAACTCAAACATACAGTACAGGCGTTGATGCATGGTCATATCCTGACTAGCATGGCAGACATGGCACCCAAAGGGGGAGATCCCAGGAAGGATGTCTATCTGGACTCCTCTATGTTCTGGCCAATGGCCAGGAGGAAGAATACTTGGGCAACTCTGGATGGAGATGTCAAAGGATTAAGTGGAGGAATTCCCAGCTTTCCAGACCCAGATGTGCATTTTAAAGAATTTTCCAGACCACGTATGTTGGCACAGTTTAGATTTCTGGTTAATGAGTGTTAAAATCATGAAAGAAATCCTCCTAAATGCACTCCTTTTAAAAATTCACACATGACTCTTGTCAAATATATATGTAGTCCTTTGGGGTGAATTTGCCACCATGCTGAAATTCTGCACTTGTTTCATCATCATCATCATCATCATCATCATCATCATCATCATCATCATTTATACCCTGCCCATCTGGCTGGGTTTCCCCAGCCACTCTGGGCAACTCCCAACAGAATAGTAAAAACACAATAAAACACCAGACATTAAAAACTTCCCTAAACAGGGTTGCCTTTAGATGTCTTCTAAAAGTCAGATAGTTGTTTATTTCCTTGACATCTGATGGGAGGCCATTCCACAGGGCAGGTGCCACCACCAAGAAGGCCCTCTGCCTGGTTCTCTGTAACCTCAACTTCTCGCAGTGAGGGGACCACCAGAAGGCCCTTGGAGCTGGACCTCAGTGTCCAGTCCTTATTCTAAAGTGCTATAGAAATGCTACATAATGTTTATTATTTATTATTTATATTTATTCTTAACATTTATTTGGAACACCCTTTGGATATGCTCTCCCCAATGAAACTTCAGAATGGACCTTCTGCATGGTCTCACTAAGAGCAACACATGAGAAAGAGACATTTTTCCTCACTTTGCTTTCTGCAAGTACCAACAGGAGGCTAGATTTTGTTTTAGAGTTTGTGTGCTTAGGATCCATTGGTTTCAATAGGAATGAAGAACTTCTTCATTTGCTTTCAGTGGGTTCCATTCAAAAAAACTTTGACTTAATCGATTGCAGATATGGCTGGTTGTGTAGCCAAGCTGCCAACAATGAAAAGAATTGAATTTATAGACTGTTAAAAAGAAAAATCAATTTAGGGGAGAAAAATGGAAAAGTCACCCTGAAATGCTCCTGGTCTCTTGGGTTCTGTTGTGCAATACAAGTCACTTAAGAAATATCTATTTGCTTTGTAGAGAAGTAGGTAATATGGAAGCAGGTCATATTACTTGCAATTAATAGAAATCATGCTGATTTATTTTATTTTTTTGAGGGGGGAATCTTAACATTCTCATTTCTATTCCCCCCCCCCCTGAAATGATGCCATTTGTGAAAAACACCCGAAGCAAACCAAAAGGAGGTGCTTAATCAAATAATTTGGCTATGTAGATAAATAGATCTTTATCTCAAACTCTTCCCCATGGTCCAACTCTGACAGTCATGAGGGAACATATGCACAGAGACTGTCCGCGTATTCAGATGGGTGTCCCTGTTTTCATGTTCCTGTCCTCAGTAAAACACAGTCTCAATGCTTTCTGGTGAGATGTTTTAAAAGACCCCCCCCCCCCCTTTAAAGCATGCATGAGCTGGAATTCTCCATATTTCAACTCTCTCTCCTGGGCTTCTAGAAGTTAAATCTCTTAAGTAACGGGATCAGGGATGAGTCCGGAGTTTTCTGATTCAAATGCATGTACCTGTTGTGGAGGCCTTTTTTGTAGTTCCATCAGTGATTTATTTCTACTGTTTGTTTTTATATTATTTCGCTTTGAATGTGACCTGCCCTAAGATACTATTTTGAGTTTATTACTTTCTTTAAAATGCAAACAATACCTTCCAAATGCCCTGGAAAAAACAGGACATCCTGTTAATTCGTGCAAGATCTTGGTGGCCATTTTGGGTGCTGCGATCTTGAGCTCTCTCATGCGGTGCTCTTGCCCTGAAAAAAAACAAAACCCTTTTTACAGGGTGAGAGCAAGGCACGGGTTACATCACTAGTGTGATTACAGTTACAACACCAGTGTTGAAACAATGATTCTTCAACATCAACTTCGTTGGACTGGTCATGTTGTGCGGATGCCTGATGATCGTCTTCCAAAGCAACTACTCTATTCCGAACTTAAAAATGGAAAGCGTAATGCCGGTGGTCAACAAAAGAGGTTTAAAGACTGTCTCAAGCCAAATCTAAAAAAATGTAGTATAAACACTGACAACTGGGAAACACTGGCCTGCAAGCGCTCCAGTTGGAGAACAGCCTTTACCAAAGGTGGCATGGGCTTTGAAGACACTCAAACTCAGGACGCAAGGGAGAAACGTGCTAAGAGGAAGGCACGCTTGGCAAATCTACACCATGATCAACTCCCGCCCGGAAACCAACGTCCCCACTGTGGAAGGACATGTGGATCCAGAATTTGCCTCCACAGTCACCTACGGACTCATTGTTAAAATCGTGTTTATGGAAGACAATCTTACTCGGCTACGAGTGATTACCAAAGAAGAAGAAGAAGAACATGACTCGCCCAGAAGCGTGTCCTGGAAGACACACGTCCTGGTGGAAATGGGGGCATAATTACACATAGATTCACCCCGTCCTACTCTGGAAGCAAGCCACGTCACCTTCTTGTGTACCAGGGCTGGTTCTCTAACTTTCACACACAGAGCAAACATTATACATTTCTTTAGGCGTAACAGGCATTTGGTGGGGAACATGAATTTTGTCCCCATAACTTAGAGCCACCCAGACGTTCTGAGAATACATGGTTGTCATTTAGCATCTGATTTCCCACCATCCTTTCTGACTCTCTACCAGGATAACCCTGCTTGATATGATGGTGTCTTGAGAGCTACCTGAGCTCTCCTTACATTCATTTGCCCTTCTCAAAATGAAGGCATCAATCTTCTTGCACATTATTCATTACACCCCAAAGGGTTAACAGGATGTTCTTGACATGTACTTAGCTGCACAACATTGCTGTGGGATGTTGAGTAGTGTTGCCCGATGGAGCAGATAAAATTTGTTTTATGACCCCCAAGGAAATTTAAGATGGAGAGAGGACTCGTTCAGAAAGAGTCGAAGAACAAGAACAAACCTCAGAGTTGGCACTTGGGGGACTGGCCAGGCCTTCCAACTAAGCAACAGATAAAACAACTTGCTCCCCACTTTTTTCCTCCGAAAATCTTGATGGTGTGTATTCAGATATTCTCTGAGTGCTTGCCAAATGTTTAGATTATCTGCACGTGAGTCAGTGTTATTTAAACTAAATATTTGATGCTCAACAACTGATATTTGACAGAGTGAAATAGTTGGTGTGCAATAGCAATTAGAAGTTGGAAATATCTCTTGGTTTAGTTGATGGCTAACATGCAGTGGCGTTTTTTTATCAGACTATATTTGATAGTTGACATGTGCTACTTTTTGGCATTGGTCGGATTTTGATAATCGGGATGGAATGGTGTTGAGTATTCGACAGTATCTTATAGGTGACTTGAGTGTGGGAGCTTTAGACAAATGACATGCAATGGCGCTGTAGTATTTGACAGCTCAGGGGATGACTACAGGACTAAAGTACTCAATTTGTGAGGGATTTTTTAAAAGTGAAAATTGGAATTTTGGTAAATTTCAAATACAGTGGTACCTTGGTTTTTGAATGGCTTAGTAGTCGAACAACTTGGAACCCAAACGCTGCAAACCCGGAAGTGTTCCGGTTTGCGAACTTTTTTCAGAAGTTCCTTGATATGCTTCCTAATTGAGTGTTATGCTTCCATTTTGAGTGCCACGCTGAGGTCTGTCTGTTTTTCCTATTTATTTTGCGTTTTTGTGGCTTTTTTGTTTGTTTTTGTGACTGTGTGGAACCCAGTTCAGCTACCGATTGATTGATTGTATGTGTGGGATATAAAGTTGTCAGTCAAGTCCAACATTCCAAGAGAGGACTAACTGCCTCTTTGTGGCAGACACTTTGTCAGTTGGTTCGTCGGTTGGTCAGTTCCTGCTAGGAGTGTTAACTGGTATCTGCTCGGATGCAGTCTTCTCATGACTCACTACTATCTAGTATATAGTTTATCTGTTATGTAACCTAAGTATGCTTTCATACTGTACTGTATACAGATTTGGATTCTCTCTAAAAATTAATAAAGCATTCTAAATCCAGAGAAAATGGCAAGAATGGAAGCAAATGTTCTGTAGCCATACACTGTATTTCACTCAATAGTAGCAACCTAGCCAGATGGATGTGGTATAAATGCAGTGGTACCTCGGGTTACATATGCTTCAGGTTACGTATGCTTCATGGTTACTCCGCTAACCCAGAAATAGTGCTTCAGGTTAAGAACTTTGCTTCAGGATGAGAACAGAAATCGTGCTCCGGCGGCACAGCAGCAGCAGCAGCAGGAGGCCCCATTTGCTAAAGTGGTGCTTCGGGTTAAGAACAGTTTCAGATTAAGAACAGCCCCCCGGAACGAATTAGGTACTTAACCTGAGGTACCACTGTAAAATAGTAGTAGTAGTAATGATAATAATAATGATTGATGCATCCATGGCATAAAATAGATCTTTGTCGCTTGAAACTGAATGGTTGGTAACCTGAATTCTTGCAAACGGCACATATAATCAGCAGTAATACTTCTAAATGGTTCCTGTGAACAACACTGTCATATTCCATATATAAAACTCTGATGTGTGTGTGTATTTTCTAAAAACATTGCACTGTTTGAGCTGGAGCTTTAGGGCGTGTTCACTAAAAAGTGCATTTGATCTTCCCTTGGTTTTTATGCGTGTGGCATGCATGAATGCTTTAAACGCAGGGCAAATTTCAAAAGAGAAATGGAATAAACACAGCACCCAATGTTTATTAGTCTTCAGAGCAAATTTAACACAAATCTGATTTAAGCTTTGTTAAGACACCCTAAGAAGGCAAATTATATTAACAAGCATGTTCACTTTGGGAAGCTCAGAGTATAATGGACTTGCTTTCCAGCTATCAACCTGGGAAGAATTTTCCATAGAAGAATAGCCTTTGCATGCCCAGCTGACATACCTTCCTAACACCTGGGTGGTGCCTGGGGCCTTTGCCTGATAATTATAGGCCTTTGTTCTTGTTTCTTGTCAGTCTCTAATCATGAATTTTAACTGTGATGAGTTTTCTATTACCAATTACCACCCCTGTCATTTTTTCCATCGCAAGGCTCATCGTCTCAAACATTTCTTGTTGCTGCACCAACTTACGGTAAGTTTTCCCAACTTGAACAGTAATGGCGCAAGCTATCAAGAAGTATCTGTGGCCAAGGGTCAAACTTCACATGACTAGACCGTCTGATGTCTTACCCAAAAAGTCACCACGGAGACTAGAGATTTGGATTGGGGGGATTTAATGCTTGCCCCTTAATGCAGATTCACAAAATGTCTTTATGTTTTCCTTGATGGAGGTGGGTTGAGGATTAAACCTGCAAATTAAAATGAAAACCCCTATCCCATGTGTGTGAGAGAAGTATGAGAGTAAACAGGCTGTGAAGCTCTTTTAGCAGAGTAAAAACACTTTTGCAGCTAGGAATTAGGCAATTTCACCTTTTTATCCCCGTTTATTTGTGGTCTGCTAACCTTCCCCTCTTTGTCCCCATAGCTAAGATTGAACGACATGTAGTAGTAGTAGTAGTAGTAGTATTAATAATAATAATAATAATAATAATAATAATAATAATAATAGTTTGCTTACATTTCAGTGCAGCCAGAAAATGCATCAAACTAGTATGCAGGTGAAAACACTTCTTAGTTACAAAATAAAAACATGGTTTCCAAAATGGAGTCTGGGGTCTGAGGAGTGCCCAGGGATGGACGTTTGCTCACATCACTGAATTGAAAGAAAAAGAGACAGAGCTCAGGAGACAGAATTATCTCCTTTGTTAGAAATCCCCTCCAAAGCATTAAGGAAGTGACTTCATACAGTCCCTTCTATATTGATGCAGGAACCCTATGAGGGTCAGCCCCTCATGTGCTTGTGTGGCAACCATGCCTTTGCCATTTTGACTGAAAATCCCACATTCCCCCTTTGGGTAATAGCAGCTTGCGGGGCGGTGAGGGGAGTCCATTTCCACTGAAGAAAACAGCTTGTAAGGGTGGGGACGCTGCTCTACCTGTGTTGTTGCTAGCTTAGACCAGAGGTTTTTAGACCAGTGCTTTTTCCTGGGGGTACGCAGGGGTACTCATACCCCTAAACATTTTGTGAATCTAACAGGAGAAGAAACTAAAACTACTTTTCTGAGTACAGTGGTACCTTGGGTTAAGTACTTAATTCGTTCCGGAGGTCCGTTCTTAACCTGAAACTGTTCTTAACCTGAAGCACCACTTTAGCTAATGGGGCCTCCTGCTGCCGCCGTGCCGCCGGAGCACAATTTCTATTCTCATCCTGAAGCAAAGTTCTTAACCTGAAGCACTATTTCTGGGTTAACAGAGACTGTAACTTGAAGTGAATGTAACCTGAAGCGTATGTAACCCGAGGTACCACTGTACTTTTCAGAAAATAAGATTCCATCATCTCTTATGCCTCTTTTAAACGCAATCAATAACATCCCAATTTCAACAAGTGAGTGTGAACGTGGTTTCTCTCAGGTGGATTTAATACTGACTCCAATAAGAGCTCTGTTGCATTTAAACACTGTAGTCAACTTAATGTTTATAAATTTGGTAGGACCTCCTTTGAGTTTGTTTAAGCCTTCAATGTATGTAAATTCATGGTTTATGAAAGGACAACATCTGGCGACGGACAGTAACAGCAAGCAGAGGAATCGGGAAGATGTTAGTGCACATAACCTCATGCCAATGTGGAAGTTATTGTGAGCTGTCAACTGCATAATATGAGGTAATGCATGTTCTTGGTACTTTTGTCCGTTTACTGTATTTGTTTTTCCCAAGTTGCACTATAAAATGGTGGTTTTCTTGAATCAAAATGAGAGTAGCCCTAAACATTTTTTTTAGAAAAAAAGTACTGCCCAAGGGCCACATTCAGTCATGGACAAGCTTCTGGGGACCACATACCAGCGGTAGGTAGGGTAAGATGGAACAAGTGAGTGGAACAATGGATGTGACGCCTCATCTTTGTTCAATAGACTACATTCCCAACCACACCAGTTCAGAGGTTTTGACACATGCATGCCCCATGTCTCTCCATTCAGGCAAGTCAGAGGTATTAGCAGAGTTCTCGCAACTCAACAGCACAAGGAGAGTGCAGGTCAGCATCTGTGAGGGGTGCGGCTTGCCGAGAACCCCAGGGCCAGACAGAGAGGCCATATGAGCAGCTTTTGGCTCAGGGCCTGAGGTTCTCCCCACACTTGATTTAGACATACCTGTCACACCTTTCAGGATCAAGTCTTCGTAAGGAAGTACGGAACTAAATAATTAAAAATATAACAAAATAAAGCAACACAATTATATGCAGTGAATTATAGAAAATTACTTCGTGGTGTGTGTGTGTATGCTGCCTTGTATTGGTGTATCTATGTAAATTTTGTATAGTATGTATATTTCTTTTTTAGTGGTGGTTGAAATGACTGTGATGGTTGTAACAACAAATAAATTCATTCATTTAACAACACAGTATAAAACCAAGTGGTTAAAAACAAGAATACGTCAACATAAAGTCGTTCAAGAGAAGACTAAAGGAACCAAATGAATCTTTGTGGGCTGTTTGGATCAACCAGAGAAGGGGCTTGAGGGAGATATTTGGGGAGGCAATTCCAGAGATGTAGGCCTTCCATGAAAACAGTCCGGTCTCTGGTTGCTGGCAATCGGTTCTTTCTTAACGGCCTCTAAGACCTTTCTGTTGTAGCCTTGATTCAAAGTGGGCAATGGTGGAAATGAGGAGAAGATCCTGTGACTGTATCCATCCCTCTACCATGGAAAGTGACTTGGTGACCTTTGGCTTAGTCACCAATAACGATGGAATGGGACTTAGTCATGGCTGATGTAAATCCCATTGATTTTGGTGTGAGTTGAGTTGAATTGCGCCCTATGAGTTTCACAGCAATTTTAAAGAAGAAGAAGAATTTGGATTTGATATCCCGCTTTATCACTACCCGAAGGAGTCTCAAAGTGGCTAACATTCTCCTTTCCCTTCCTCCCCCACAACAAACACTCTGTGAGGTGAGTGGGGCTGAGAGACTTCAGAGAAACGTGACTAGCCCAAGGTCACCCAGCAGCTGCATGTGGAGGAGCGGAGACGCGAACCCGGTTCACCAGATTACGAGTCCACTGCTCCTAACCACTACACCACACTGGCTCTCAGGTGTTCTCCAATAAAGCTTACCAGGTGTTCTCCAATAAGAACAAGCTTTCCTGATGGATGACCCTTCATTGAAAAATGGCTTGAAAGTAATTACTAATCTTCTCCCGTTCCATTAGTTTGTACAAGGCCACATCTAGACCCACCAGATTTGCCCATTGCCCTGGATAAACAGTGGCGTTATGGCCTCCTCAGAGGACAAGTCAATGTGGGGAACGTTTCCTGATGGCCGAAAGTTTGATAGCCACTAGGCCTGGCTGTAAAACAGATCATAAGTAATGAGAAGAAGAATCTGAAACAAAGATATGAATATAGAATGCTCTATTTTTGTAAAATGGGTTCCCTGGAGAAGATATTTTAAATTGATTGATATGCTGGCTCTTGAATCAGCTGTTGTGACCTTAACTTAAAGCAAGGCCAGGAGGTTTTGCCAAGAAACACAAGGCATATCTCCTGGCTGTACATATTTTAGAAGGAATCACGTATGCATGGTCACACTGAAAATGGGCCTTTTGTGTGAGGCGGTGAGGCATGTAACACCCAGGGGGTAGTGATGCATGAAGGTTGGGTTTTCAGTGTATCACACACAGAGCGCTCTCAGAATGTCTCAGGCTGAATGCTTCAACTGCTCAGAGAGCAGAGGTAAGGGGCGCAGCAAATGGCTTCTCGGTGGCAAGAGGCATTTCCCTAATTGGATGGCATTGTCACAAAGCAAGACAATTAGCTATAGCTAGGCCATGTTTGGTTAATGTAACAGTCCGCCCATACTAGCCCCAAAGGAAGCGATGGCCGTTGAGGTGCCAGGTCGAGGTTATTATTAAAGTTCATTGAGAAATGTGCTGTGGTGGTGTCTCTTAAGCCTTAAATACTTCAGGGTAATACTTTTGCCTATGTAAAGGCTAAGCTGTTATAGCCCTACCAGGTCAGAGGGAAAGCAAAGGTGATTTAGATGGACGGCGCCTCTTGGAACCCTGGGATAAGATCATAGCCTTGGGTGCCTTTCCATCCACTGCCATGAATGTGTCACCACAATGGACAGGCGTGTTTCATGCAGCAGTTGAGGCCTAATGTAGCTGTCCAGGTGGCTGCCATTGTAATTACCCACAATGCCCTGGAGTGACACCATCATAGCTGTCAACTTACAGATTTGAAAATAAGGGACCAGCAGCCTCGAAAATAAGGGACCAGCAGCCAAAATAAGGGATTTTAGTCAACCAGCTGAAATACGAAGTTAAAAGGGGCCAGATAATTTTGGAGAGCAGCGCCGGTTTTTAGCCCTTCGTTTCCAGAGGTTGCTGCTCAAGACACCAGCTGATGAAACACTGCAATTAAATAACTACAAGCAGCGACCACTTTTCGCTTTCCCCCTCTATGGTTAGCCCTTGGAAGACCTGCCTGCGCCTCCTCCTCCTCCTCCTCTCTCTGAACTGCTTTCTCTATGGTTGCCCTTGCTCTCCTCTCAAGGCTCCTCAGCAACTCATAGGCCACGCCAGGCTGCCCATCTATCTCATCTGGGTCCTTCGGCGGCACAGCCACAGTATGGCCTAGTGGGAGCGGCGGCGATGGGCAGAGGGGAGGCCCCAGGCAGAGCCGCTCAGTTTGGCGGCCGCGAGAAGGATGGTGGCGGAAGGGCCCAAGGCTCTCGCCAGTCCCGGCAGGGAGGGGTTCCCGGGGGCCGAGGCTGGTGAGAGGAGGCCGAAAGGGGACGGGCTGGGCAACCAAGCAACACAGTTGGAGCCTCCCTCCTCCCTGGCCGGCAGGGAGGGAGGGAGAGGAGCTGCTTCCTTTGAAACCCGGGAAATTTAAGAGACATCATCAGTAAGGGACAGCAGCAGGACACAACGCTGGGATAAGGGACTTTCCCGCCAAATAAGGGACGGTTGACAGCTATGGACACCATGGGGAATTACGATGGCAATCACCTAGCATTCATCAAAGTAGTAGGCCCACATTTCTCATAGAAATAAAGCAGAGAGGAGGGAAAAAGAGGCTGCCTGCTAACATGGGTGGCTGGGGCTGGCATGTTAGATCCCAACAGCATAAAGGAAGGTGGACCCCACAAATCTGCAGCCAATTCTGACATCAAGCAACAAAGCACAGACCTGGAGGTTTTCAAATATAGCCCTGGCAGCTCTGGACAGAGTCCATGTTCCTTGAACAGGTCTTGACACAATTGGCAGGGTTTGTTCTTGCAATTATGTGATAACCCAATTAATATTGCCACCTGGTGTCTGACCAGTTAGTCATCTGTAGTTCAGGCTGCATTACAAGATACAGTGGTACCTCGGGTTACATACGCTTCAGGTTACATACGCTTCAGGTTACGGACCCTGCTAACCCAGAAATAGTGCTTCATGTTAAGAACTTTGCTTCAGGATGAGAACAGAAATCGTGCTCCAGCAGCACGGCAGCAGCAGGAGGCCCCATTAGCTAAAGTGGTGCTTCAGGTTAAGAACAGTTTCAGGTTAAGTACGGACCTCCGGAACTGTACTATTACTATTTCAAGATGATGCCACTGTTTGCCACTATTGTCATCATTGCTATTTCAATGTTATATGCCTCTATACACCATAATCCCACTACCCTGAAATGTCATTGATGTTATTTTTGAAACTATTTTTGCTTCCTTTGAAATTATTTGGACGTTACAGCCAAGTGGAAACCTTCAAATTCACCTTGAATTTTCAGTTAAACAGAATCCAGTTGTAATTCTTCTCTGCAGGATAGCTGGGAGAGCAGAAAGGAATTTTGCACAACTAGATTTTTTTTAGTGGGTTGCCACATTCTGTGGGCTCATTCATCCACATGATGGCCTTGTGGATTCAAAGTTACTTATGCTCAGGTTTATGGATATTCTGGAGGGCGGGGAAGCAGAAATTGAGGAGGGAGGACAAGAGCACACACAACAAATATATCCCATCAAGAACTTCCCACTAGTACGGATAGGAAACATCAAGATAGATTTGGGAGTAATAAGTTTTAAAGTGCTCCTTTGTAGATGAGAGTGAACAAAAACACAAACGGGGGGAAAAAACCTATCTCTGTAACTTGCATGTGTATTAAACCCCTGGCACGGACACAGCCTGAGGCTTGGTTGGTTGCAAAACCAAAGAAAGAGGTAATATTTCAACATGGAATGTTTGTCTCACATGCCTAACATTTGAAAACAAAATTATATTCCAGGTGTGTAATAGAGTTGGCAACATTTTTATGACATTTTGATTAATATTTGGTAGACTCACTGAGGCCAAATAAAACTGGGTCCTTACTTTGATGAAACAGGACAACAGTAGAACCAAAGTCTGCCTAGCCTACACCTACACATTTGATCAACTGTATTTAATACTGTCAATGACAACTGATTGTCATATTCCTCTAACCTCCGCCATAAAAAGGTAAAGGGACCCCTGACCATTAGGTCCAGTTGTGAACGACTCTGGGGTTGCGGTGCTCATCTCACTTTATTGGCCGAGGGAGCCGGCGTACAGCTTCCGGGTCATGTGGCCAGCGTGACTAAGCTGCTTCTGGCAAACCAGAGCAGTGCACGGAAACGACGTTTACCTTCCCGCCAGAGCGGTACCTATTTATCTACTTGCACTTTGATGTGCTTTCGAACTGCTAGGTTGGCAGGAGCAGGGACCGAGCAATGGGAGCTCACCCCATCGCAGGAATTTGAACCGCCGACCTTCTGATCGGCAAGTCCTAGGCTCTGTGGTTTAATATGTTGCTCCTATAGAATATATAATTATGGAAAAACGTCGGACATTTGTTTTCACATCAATACATTCTTCATTTGGCTCCAGTTTGAAGATGATAATGATGATGACGACCTTTTCTTGGTTTCTTTGTCATTTTTGGTCCTACTGTTCTTCCCTTTCTTATGTGGTTTTACCTATAATACAAGAAAAACCAAAAAAAGTGACAAAACAATTTAACATTGGCCTCCATTCCAATCATATTAGTAAAAGGACACATACATATACAGTGGTACCTCGGGTTACATACACTTCAGGTTACATACACTTCAGTTTACAGACTCCGCTAACCCAGAAATATTACCTCGGGTTAAGAACTTTGCTTCAGGATGAGAACAGAAATCGTGCAGTGGTGGCACAGCGGCAGCGGGAGGCCTCATGAGCTAAAGTGGTGCTTCAGGTTAAGAACAGTTTCAGTTTAAGAATGTACCTCAGAACGAATTAAGTTCTTAACCCCAGGTACCACTGTACTGCTATGTTGTAAAACTCAACAATAGCTTGCTTCAGATCATTATGTTTGTTTTGTAAAGTTCTGATACTGACATCTTCCACTTGGCTTGTTGGCAAAGGGCATCCCATCTAGCAGCTCAAGTTTAGAATTTGGAAATGAGTCAAGGTCTTGCAAAATCTGCATAGAGACGAATCAGTTAGAATCAAGCAAAAATAAACTTGTAGAGAAGTTGAGGCCTGACAATAGGCTCTGCTTCGGAACAGCAGCTTAGATTTCCTAAGGTTTATTTTGATTAGCTAGTAGGAGAGCAACAGCTTCGTATGCCTGCTTGTTGTTGTTTAGGCGTTTAGTCGTGTCCGACTCTTCGTGACCCCATGGACAAGAGCACGCCAGGCACTCCTGTCTTCCACTGCCTCCCGCAGTTTGGTCAAACTCATGCTGGTAGATTCGAGAACACTGTCCAACCATCTCGTCCTCTGTCATCCCCTTCTCCTTGTGCCCTCCATCTTTCCCAACACCAGGGTCTTTTCCAGGGAGTCTTCTCTTCTCAGGAGGTGGCCAAAGTATTGGAGCCTCAGCTTCAGGATCTGTCCTTCCAGTGAGCACTCAGGGCTGATTTCCTTCAGAATGGAGAGGTTTGATCTTCTTGCAGTCCATGGCACTCTCAGGAGTCTCCTCCAGCACCATAATTCAAAAGCATCAATTCCTGCTTAGATCTTGTAAACTCAGGACTTGTGGAGGTGCCTGCCAAGCAGAGTATTCAGCAAATCCCAAGGAAGGTGAAACTGACAAGAACAAAGGCAAGTAGACCAGCTTTCAAAGCCCCTGTGAGATAGATGAGGCCGATTTAGTGGAGGGAGTGCAAACTACTCTTTGTGGTCCAACCATTTATTTTGATATTATTTATTTATAATGTTTCTAAATGGCTTTTCTATTAGAAATACATAAAGTGCTGTAGAAAAAAACATATCGTTGCAAGCTTTTGACCACCTTGTCACCATGGACGAGCGGTTGGGGATCTGACAAAAGACTATTAACGTCTCCTAGCTCTGTGTGGCCAATTTACCTGCAGAACCATCCTCCCCTGCAAATGTAATTGTTTTGGGGAAAAGAAGGTATTAATTGCCCACTAAGTATTTTTTGCTCTATAAGACTCACTTTTCCCCTCCTAAAAAGTAAGGGGAAATGTTTGTGCGTCTTATGGAGTGAATATAGGCTGTGCAGCTATCCCAGAAGCCAGAACAGCAAGAGGGATCGCTGCACAGCGAAAGCAGCGATCCCTCTTGCTGTTCTGGCTTCTGGGATTCAGAATACAGTGGTACATTGGGTTACATACGCTTCAGGTTATATACACTTCAGGTTGCAGACTCTGCTAACCCAGAAATAGTGCTTCAGGTTAAGAACTTTGCTTCAGGATAAGAACAGAAATTGGGCTCCGGCGGTGTGGAGGCAGCAGGAGGCCCCATTAGCTAAAGTGGTGCTTCAGGTTAAGAACAGTTTCAGGTTAAGAACGGACCTCTGGAACGAATTAAGTACTTAACCCGAGGTACCACTGTACTGTGTAATACTACAGACTATTGCATGTCAGCCATCAAATGCTAACTGCTATTCCATGCCTACTTTCAGATACTCTCAAATATTGATTGTCAGTAATGAAGCCAGATGATGCCACGTGTCAAGTTAGATACTAAATACCAGCAATCAGAATGTCAAATTAGATCCCAAATATTTTGCAAATAGACAATATTTGGAGACTATTTTACGTTCCGAAATTTGTGTGCGGAGGATTTTGAGAAGAAGTTTTGGAAGCAACCATTTTCCAGCTGTAGTTATAAGAAATGCCGTTGTGCATTGTCTAACACCACTCTCTGCATTGCGCCTTACGGTTCTGCCTAGAAATGTAGAAAAGAACATTGCTACCCATCCCCTAGTTGTGCAAGTCAATAATAATAATAATAATAATAATAATAATAATAATAATAATAATTTATTTATACCCCGCCCATCTGGCTGAGCTTCCCCAGCCACTCTGGGCGGCTCCCAATCGAGTGTTAAAAACAATACAGCATTAAATGTTAAAAACTTCCCTAAACAGGGCTGCCTTCAGATGTCTTTTAAAAATAGGATAGCTGCTTGCTCCTTCAGGTAGCAAGGTCCTGGAGGGAGTGGGAGATACGGAGCTTACATTCCCCTCTGGATGACAGTCAGTCACAAGCATCACACCTAAACTGCCTCAGTTTGACCCGACAGTCTGCCTTCAAAAGGCCCTAGTGAAGTTACCTTGCATTCGTAAAGAGGGTCACGTCCAAGTCGCATCCAGTTGAGGAGCATTATTAGAGGTGTCTAATATGAGCAGTGGCACGAACACACAGAGCCAGCCTGACCACAGCCATTCGGATTTCTATAAAATGCTGTACGTGCGATGCCAGCTAGAAATGAGCTTAAAGGGTGGTTTTGTGGGGAAACAAAATAAAAATAAAAAGGGCAAGTCTTGTTTGTGAGAGGAAATTACCACGAGGGGAAGGGGGAAAAAAAGGAGACTTATACAGTCAGCAATATATGTTCAAAAATGCAATTTCTGGATTAATAACAAAGACACAGTTCTACTTCAGCGGTTCCTCTAGGAGCTGTGCTTTTGACCCACACAGCTTATTGTACCCCATGGCTCTTAGCTGAACGGTGACTTAACGGTGCCTATTTTTTAAAAAATGTGTGATGTCTATTAAAACTAGCTGAAGCTTGTCTCGAGACCCCAGTGGAAATGAAATAGGTGTCTCAGTGGACTGTCCATTGGTTAAATATTAAAGCATCAAACTTTAATATTTAAGAGTGCAGGAAGTGTATTCTCTAAAAGAAATTCCCCAGACTGCATGTTTTAAGTTGGCTCTTTCCTCCCAGCAAAGCCAACAATTTATCCCTTTCACTATAATTAAACAGATAAAAAAGACGCTTTGAGGCTCTATCTACTGTGAAAGATTCAGGTGCTTCACTGATTATATATATCATTGCTCCAAGGCGCTTATTAATTTGCTTAAAAGTCCATGCATCATTTCACAGATTGTTTTAGCACTTGTAATCTTATCAGCTTATGTCTGAATAAGGCAGACTTGTAAAAAAAAAAAAAAGAGGGGGGGGGGGAAAGAGTGAAAGATTAAGTCTTCCGGATTGATATACGTTATTAATACAACTTGTCTTCATTTTAAACGAGTTACCATAAAAATGGAGTAACAGAGTGTGGAGAAAGCAGATGGGAACCATGACAAAAAGGCAGTTATATGGGTGCAAAGGTGAACAATCCATTTCACAGCAAAACGGGGGGAGTTTCAGATTTTTTGCTCCCTGTTTTGGAGGACCTAGTATCGGGAAGAGAATTGCCTGCTGGAAAAGCCAGGAATTAGAGGAAAAGGCAAGCAATTGGGAGTCCAGCCACTGATCAAGTCAGAATGATAAATTCAGCTCTGCAATTAGAATTTCAAATTTGGCAGTAATGGCCTTCCATCATAAGAGGGTTTTGTTGTTATTTAGTCGTTTAGTCGTGTCCGACTCTTCGTGACCCCATGGACCAGAGCACGCCAGGCACCTCTGTCCTCCACTACTTCCCGCAGTTTGGTCAAACTCATGCTGGTAACCTCAAAAACACTATCCAACCATCTCGTCCTCTGTCGCCCCATTCTCCTTGTGCCCTCCATCTTCCCCAGCATCAGTGTCTTCTCCAGGGAGTCTTCTCTTCTCATGAGGTGGCCAAAGTACAGGAGCCTCAGCTTCACGATCTGTCCTTCCAGTGAGCACTCAGGGCTGATTTCCTTAAGAATGGATGCGTTTGATCTTCTTGCAGTCCATGGGACTCTCAAGAGTCTCCTCTAGCACCATAATTCAAAAGCATCAATTCTTCGGCGATCAGCCTTCTTTATGGTCCAGCTCTCACTTCCATACATCTGGACTAAATGGGTTTAGACCTGCACGATAGACAGAGGCGGAGCAAGGTGGGTGCGGTGGGTGTGGCCGCCCCGGGTGTCATCCCAGAGGGGGGGGGGTGACATTGGTGCAGGCGGCACCCCTCCCAGGACACTCCCCACATAGCTGTCAACCTTCCCTTATTTGGTGGGAAACTCCCTTATTCTAGCGCCGTTTCCCGCTGCTATCCCGGATTGTTGATGTCCCGTAAATTTCCTGGATTTCAAAGGAAGCAGGTCCTCTCCCTGCCAGATCCCTGCCAGCCAGGGAGGCTCCTCAACTGCGTTGCTCTGCTGCCCAATAAGGAGTCTGAGAAGGACTGGGGGGGGGGGGTGGAGCTTGCATGCCTTGTGCCGATCAAATTGGCCGCGTTGCCTGGGGACTCACCTTTGCTTCAGTGCTTCCCAGCGGAGAGGTGATGGTGTGGTTTTCCTTGTCGCTGTATCCCTTTGCCGGGTTGCTGCGCTGTGGGAACCACCGCTTGAGGCTTCGTTTGGCTGCTGGCTGGGCTTTCTGCCTTTGGGCCTTTGGCTCGGAGGGGCTCTACTCTGTGTGTCTGTGTGTGTGTGTGTGTGAGAGAGAGAGAGAGAGAGAGAATGTGTCACTTAAGCTGATAGTAAGAATGCTGTAGCTTTGCACACTTACCTTCACACAATGTGTAATTAACTTGGGGAATTTTTTTACTGCAGGATGTGGTGAGGTCAATACTTTAGATTTACAAGGGGTTCTGAGAGATGAATGGGAGATATGGCTTGTCAGTATTAATGGACAGCTAAATAGAAACTTAACCCCCAAAATTAGGACCAAGATTCAAATCCTGACTGGGTAACTTTGCTCACTAGTAACATTGAACCCTGAGGACAAGATGGTTGGACAGCGCATGCGTGTGTCGTCATTTTGAGCATCTGCGCAAGTGGCGAAACCCGAAAATTTTTAAGCTGAAGCATATTCATCCCAAGGTATGACTGTACTACCACATATCTGAATGGTTGGATTTTCAGAAGTGCATAGTTTATGCATATTTATAATGGCAGGCTTAAAATAAAACGGCCCCAGCAACCTTAATTATTACTAACTTCTTGGTCGGTAAAATGCTTTGCCTCCAGTTCAGTAACAGTAAAAAAGGTATAAACAACTATGAGGGGATTTATACTTGAAATGCAGAGTAAAAAGGGGAATAAGTAGCCAAGCTCTTTGCAGCTACTGGTAACTGAGCAGGGATCTTTGCTAATCTTCCATTGTTTTTAGCCTCCGTACTACCAGGAGCTGGCATTACAAGACTCTGTGGAGAAATTCCGCACTGGATGATACATGTAATGAGGTTAAAGAGCTTTGGCTCAGAATACGTGTTGTTAATTGATATCATATGATCAGCCTGAAAGCCACGCAGCGGCTTTGCAAACCCACCGGCCAAACACAGTTGTAAACTAAAATGCGGCTCATTCAGTCTTCGTATAATAACAGGCCACCCCTTTGCAGCTTCAGAATTAAACAGCTAGCCCATATAGTGGTACTTCACTTGAAGAACAACCCCGTTAATGAACTATTTGGTATATGAACTCTGCAAAACCGGAAGTAGGTGTCCCGGTTTGCGAACTTTACCTTGGTTTACGAATGGAAACCGAATGGTGGAAAGGCACTGGTGGCAGGAGGCCTTATTAAGGAAAGCACACCTCGGTTTAAGAACGGCTTTGGTTTAAGAACAGACTTCCGGAATGGATTAAGTTCATAAATCGAGGTACCACTGTGTAAGCAGCAGGTTGTGTGGTAATTACAAGGGGAGGGGTCAAGTGTTTATCTGTCTGTCTGTCTGTCTGTCTGTCTGTCTGTCTACCATCTATCTATCATCTATCTTTCAAGCAACTGTAGCCTACCCCCACAAACAAATAAATTAGAGGGCAGGGCTCCCTGCCAAGCCACACAGCACACTTCCTATCCTAGCCTGAGTACAATGGTACCTTGGTTCTCAAACGCCTTGGTACTCAAACGCCTTGATTCCCAAATGCTGAAAACCCGGAAGTAAGTGTTCCAGTTTTCAAATGTTTTTCAGAAGCTAAACATCTGATGCAGCTGTTGGCTATTCTTTCTGGGGTGCCTGCACCAACCAGAAGCTTTACCTTGGTTTTCAAACATTTCGGAAGTCAAATGAACTTGCGGAACAGATTAAGTTTGGCGCTTTTGTTTTTGATGCTATTGATTGTGTGACTGTGCAGGTAAGAAATATTTTTAATTTTTTTTATCATCTGCAATACTGTCTAATTTATTTTATAGTACAGTACATTGATTATTGCTTTCATGTTATGGATCAATGGTCTCATTAGTAAAATTCTGCTAAATTTCTGTTTTAGGGGTTGTTTTTAAAAGTCTTGAACGGATTAATCCATTTTGCATTACTTTCTATGGGAAAGCGCGCCTTGGTTTTGCAACGCTTTGGTTTTGGAATGGACTTCTGGAACTGATTGAGTTTGAGAACCAAGGTACCACCGTATTGCCATCTCCTCCATTTTTTTTTTTTAAAGGAAGCTCTGCCCCCACTTCCCTTCCCAGGATTCTGATAATATGTTGTAATTTAAGTGTGTGTGTGTGTTTAATGTTCTAGCTTCTGGCTGCATTCGTACACTGCTACTGAACCTTATGTCGCTCCTCTGAACTCTTCTTGAGTCTACTTATGGTTGCCATAGGTCCTTAGCAATGATTCTCCAGGCAGCGGGGATGGGCAAATATGGCAATTTTGTTTACTCTGTTTCTCATTTTTTCCAGTCTTGTTTGGCTCACTTTGCAATTTTTCAAGAAAATAGTCCTCCAGAATGTCCATCAGTATTTTACTTTGAATTTCCAGTAATAATAATAATAATAATAATAATAATAATAATAATAATAATAATTTATACCCTGCCCATCTGACTGGGTTTCCCCAGCCACTCTGGGTGGCTCCCAGCAGAATATTAAAGGCATGATAAAACAATCAGCATTAAAAACTTCCCTAAACAGGACTGCCTTAAGATGTCTTCTAAAAGTCAGATAGTTGTTTATTTCCTTGACATCTGATGGGAGCGATCTACAGAGTGGGAGCCACTACCAAGAAGACCCTCTGGCCTGGTTCCCTGTAACCTCACTTCTCACATTGAGGGAACCGCCAGAAGGCCCTCAGTGCTCGGGTTGAACGATGGGGATGGAGACACTCCTTCAGGTATGCCGAGCCGAGGCCATTTAGGGCTTTAAAGGTCATCACCAACACTTTGAATTGTGCTCAGAAATGTACTGGGAGCCAATGTACACATTTTGCTATGCAGTTGTTTTTCTGATATACATCTTTCTACAAAACAGTTTCCTGTAGCAACCCAATGCATTTCTGTATGTTGTTTATATCATCACACTTTGCCCTTGTACATGCATCTCTGGACACATGATTTGGCCAGAGAACTGCATTGCCAAATTCACAGGAGGGCTCATTTTTGAGGATGGCTGGCTTAGCAGGCCACACTCACCTTTCCGGCATTCCCTCTGCAGCAATTGCCAGGAAGGCTGCCAATTGCCAGCCTCTTTGGCAGCAAGCCAGGAGTGCAATGAGCTTGAGACCAAACCTGTCAGCACTCCTGATTTAGGATTATCAACTTTAACACCAGTAAGAAGTATTAATTTCAACACATTGCCCTAGCAGAGAGGCCCTTTGTTACTTCCGCTGGTAGAAAAGTAAACAACAGTGCTTAACTTTTAATGTTAAGGATTGCTGAGACAATACACCCTCAAAAATCAATCCGCACTTACAACAACCCTGTAAAACACAACAGTACTATAGGTGCGGCAGGGAAGGAGAAAATGAAGGTGCTTAGACCACCTGGCGAGATTTGTAGCTGAGCTCAGATTTCAGTGGATGAATTTCCCAGCTCACAGCACATACAGTACTTTTACAGTGAAACTCTGTCCAGGTTGACCCAGCAGAAAGTCCCACTGTGTTTGAAGGAGATCCTTCCTTAGTGAGTTTTTAGGATTGCAGCCTTAAGCACAGCACAACATCCTGTAAAACAGAGGAACTTGAGATGCTGAGTTTTGTGATTGGCTCATCCTACAACTTAAAAACTGGGTATCCAAACCCTGTTTTTGTAGTCTGCCTGTGTGTGTGTGTGTGTGTGTGTGAGAGAGAGAGAGAGAGAGAGAGAAGGAACCTTTTAATGAGGGTGAAAGAGGAGAGTGCAAAATATGGTCTGAAGCTCAACATCAAAAAAACGAAGATCATGGCCACTGGTCCCATCACCTCCTGGTAAATAGAAGGGGAAGAAATGGAGGCAGTGAGAGATTTTACATTCTTGGGCTCCATGATCACCGCAGATGGTGACAGCAGTCACGAAATTAAAAGACGCCTGCTTCTTGGGAGAAAAGCAATGACAAACCTAGACAGCATCTTAAAAAGCAGAGACATCACCTTGCCAACAAAGGTCTGTATAGTTAAAGCTATGGTTTTCCCAGTAGTGATGTATGGAAGTGAGAGCTGGACCATAAAGAAGGCTGATCACCAAAGAATAGATGCTTTTGAATTCTGGTGCTGGAGGAGACTCCCGAGAGTCCCATGGACTGCAAGAAGATCAAACCTCTCCATTCTTAAGGAAACCAGCCCTGAGTGCTCACTGGAAGGACATATCCTGAAGCTGAAGCTCCAATTCTTTGGCCACCTCATGAGAAGAGAAGACTCCCTGGAAAAGACCCTGATGCTGGGAAAGATGGAGGGCGCAAGGAGAAGGGGACGACAGAGAACGAGATGGTTGGACAGTGTTCTTGAAGCTACCAGCATTAGTTTGACCACACTGCGGGAGGCAGTGGAAGACAGGAGTGCCTGGCGTGCTCTGGTCCATGGGGTCACGAAGAGTCGGATGCGACTAAACGGCTAAACAACAACATAGGTATATGAAGTTCTGGGCTCCCCAGACAACAAGACTCTTTGCCTCATTGATGTGGTCCAAAGGAAAGGAAGGTGAAGGAAAGAAGCATAAGTGGGTAGCAACGTAGAATGGGTAGAGTTAAGAGAGTACGGCAGTTTGGGGCAGCTGAGTGCAGGAGAATGGGAGGACCAAAAGCCACCAGTGGGGATGGGCTGAGAAAGATTGTGCTGTGGAACAACAGCTACCCAGCTGCTTCTAAGCTTTACCACGGGGGTAGGCCAAGGACCGCATTCCTTTCCAGGCAACCTTCTGGGGTGATGGGCAGAGCCACAGCCCAAAGTGGGCGGACTGATAATTTTGAATGTATAGTGGGCTACCTTCTTCCTGTTCACCCATCCTCTCCTAGATTCAGGTAGGTAGCCATGTTGGTCTGACACAGTCGATATATATATACATATATATAAATAAATAAAAATGTCCAGTAGCACCTTAGAGACCAACTAAGTTTGTTCTTGGTACTGTATAAGCTTTCGTGTGCTTTCTGAAGAAGTGTGCATGCACACGAAAACTTATACAGTACCAAGAACAAACTTAGTTGGTCTCTAAGGTGCTAAAAGGTAAAGGTACCCCTGCCCGTACGGGCCAGTCTTGACAGACTCTGGGGTTGTGCGCCCATCTCACTCAAGAGGCCGGGGGCCAGCGCTGTCCGGAGACACTTCCGGGTCACGTGGCCAGCGTGACATCGCTGCTCTGGCGAGCCAGAGCCGCACACGGAAACGTCGTTTACCTTCCCGCTAGTAAGCGGTCCCTATTTATCTACTTGCACCTGGGGGTGCTTTCGAACTGCTAGGTTGGCAGGCGCTGGGACCGAGCAACGGGAGCGCACCCCGCCGCGGGGATTCGAACCGCTGACCTTTCGATCGGCAAGCCCTAGGCGCTGAGGCTTTTACCCACAGCGCCACCCGCGCCCCCTCTAAGGTGCTACTGGACAATATTTATTTATTTATTTATTTATTTATTTATTTATTTATTTATTTATTTATTTATTTATTTATTCCATCCTGCCCTGTTACCCAAGAAGCATGATGACAGTTCAAGTACACGTTCTGACCAGGCAAAAATACTTGAGGAGGCTGCCTAACAGGGTTGGCAATGGGCATGGCTTGGGAGTGTGTGTGTGTGTGTGTGTGTGTGTGGCCTGAGGAGGTTGCCTTTGTTAAGGAAACACATCGAGCGCTAGGCGCATATATGACCACAGCAGCCAGAATATTTTATGCAATGAGTTGGAGGCTGCGTACAATTCTTTCCGTATTGATGGTGGGCAAATTATGGGAATAAGCTCTTATGGCAAAACTAACATACATCAGAATGAGAAAGTAAGCAGAGAAGCGACAAATTTAATTAAAACCGGGTATGCTTCATTGATTATCGCAGAAGCAGATCAGCCTACCCAAATATACAATATTGTTTTTCATTTATCTAGAACGATCTCTTATAGTGGGCTAGAAAGGAGGAAAACTAAGTAGGCAAGTTTTCCATGCTACTTTAATCATTTCTCTTGGTTCTGTTTCTAAGTTTTGTGAAAACTTTGGGAATATATGGAGTATAATTTTGCATTTATATAATCAAATACATAGAGAGGGTGCACAGGTCCTTAGGCGGTGTGATTGGTGCTGTTTGGGGTTTAGAGTTATCACCAGTGGTGGACCTTGGCATCTCAAATTTCAGTCGCACCCTGTGCAGTGCCAAAATCCTGTCTCTTGCCTTCCATTGTATGTCATAGTTGTGGCATTTGCTGGGATGTCCAAGAAACTATGCACCCAGTGTGACTGAATTGGTCGCACTACCCTAGATCCACCCCTGGGCTTCTACTTGATCTACTGCTGTAAATCTGGCCATAAAGGGATATAGTGGTACCTCGGGTTAAGAACTTAATTTGTTCTGGAGGTCTGTTCTTAACCTGAAACTGTTCTTAACCTGAGGCACCACTTTAGCTAATGGGGCCTCCCACTGCTGCGCGATTTCTGTTCTCATCCTGAAGCAAAATTCTTAACCCGAGGTACTATTTCTGGGTTAGCGGAGTCTGTAACCTGAAGCGTCTGTAACCCAAGGTACCACTGTATTACAAAAACATCATATGTCCTCACATCACAAGGAAAGTGATCCCCAATAACAACAAAACAACAAACTCTAACAAACACCTGAAGTCAGCCCTGTAGAGTTTTTTTTAATAAAAAATATGTTTAATGTTTTAGTATGTTTTGATACATCTTGGAAGCCGCCCAGAGTGGCTGGGCCAACCCAGTCAGATGGGTGATGTATAAATAGTAAAATCATCTTCATTATTATTACTTTGGAAACGGACACTCTGATTTTCATCGGAGAAACATCAGAGGGTATGAGAATCTTCTTTCCCCATTTATTCTGTTGCGGGGCGGCTGGCTCTTGGAGCAGAGTGGTCTTTCTGGCAGGGATGGGGGAAGTCATATTCCCAGAATCTGCTCCTTCTTTGGTTGATGGATGGTGACCAGTAGTCCCCACCTGCTCTCTGCCATCACGTTCTTCCTGGAAGTCAGGGGTGGGGGTGGGTAACCTCCCAGTGGTCCTTGGTCACCTGGCCAGGGGTGGAGGCCAGAAGGTGCTGCCCTTTGGCTCTGCAGTGGGGGCCTACAAAGTTCACCTGCATACCAAGGCCTCTGTCCATTTTTGTCAGGGACTGTGCTAAGGACGCGGGTGGCGCTGTGGGTTAAACCACAGAGTCTTGGACTTGTCGATCAGAAGGTCGGCGGTTCGAATTGCCGTGACGGGGTGAGCTCCTGTTGCTCGGTCCCTGCTCCTGCCAACCTAGCAGTTCGAAAGCACGTCAAAGTGCAAGTAGATAAATAGGTACCACTCCGGTGGGAAGGTAAACGGTGTTTCCATGTGCTGCTCTGGTTCGCCAGAAGTGGCTTAGTGATGCCGGCCACATGACCCGGAAGCTGTACGCCGGCTCCCTCGGCCAATAAAGCGAGATGAGCGCCACAACCCCAGAGTTGGTCATGACTGGACCTAATGGTCAGAGGTCCCTTTACCTTTACCTTATGCCAAGGAGGGCTGCACAGATGAGGAATGGTGGGAGTCTCCCCCTTCCCCACTCCTGATGAGGATCCTGAATCTTCCCAGGAGCAGTGGGACAGTATAGATTTGGAACAGTGGTTCACAGAGGGACATAATTCAGAAGACCAAAGTTGGGAATAACTGGGTGGTGAACAGTTAGGAGAAGAATATAGGAGAAGAAGAACCAGGAGAGAGAGAGTTAACAGACTCCGGTTTGCTGGAAAGTGTCCAGCCGCTCAGTCCAAGGTCAAGGAGATTAGATAAGGTAGCTGCACAGAAGGGACAGTAGTTGCGAGATCAGGTTGCAAGACAAGGAAGTGACGAGGATGGCTCAGGGGGAAGTGGGTGTAAACCTTAATTGGGAGCACCTTTACTCCGAGAAGGGACTTTCGCTATGATCATTAAAATCTCTTTAAATGATAAGAGACTATTTTTGCTTTGTTCTGCTTATCCACAGCCAAAGGGTGGGAGGGAACTGCTTCCCTGAAGCCTGACATTTTATGTGCTGTTATGAGGGATCTTAAGGACATTTCGATTGAACTGGGCTCCCGATCACGAGTGTACATGTTAATAACAATAGGGATGTTTCTTTACCCCTTGCAGGAGGGATATGGCTGTGTTGCCATAGCTGTCAACTTTTTCCTTTTCTTGCGAGGAATCCTATTCGGAATAAGGGAATTTCCCTTAAAAAAAGGGATACGTTGACAGCTATGTGTATTGCAACCTGTCATTGACAGCAGCCCCTTGTTCTTCATGAAAGCAAAAAGTGATCTCAGTGATAAGGAGCTACCTACCCACCTTAATATATATATATATTTAAAAGGTAACCACAGATTCATGGTCCAGTTTGGCATGGCACAGTTTTGAAACGCAACATGAAAGTGCTTGAGAAGATGATTGGGTGATTAATCACCCCCCTCCCCAATTGCTTATTGAAAGCGTAATATTTGAACTGGCAATTTTATGGGTCAAGGAGGGCTGCTTTAGAAGATGCACAGATTTCAGTGCTGTGATGCACAGCTACTCAGTTCAAAGAGTGGCAACAGATTTTCTTGACAGTCCCAATTAGCTCATCTGTCCAGTGGCTGTTGCTGTAAAAGTCCTCGACCGAAAGCTTTTGCAGCACCCCGTGCTAAAAGAGGAGCATGTAAGAACACTTGCCTTTTAAAAACTGCGTTTCCTGTTCATTTACTGCAGAAGGACATGTGTATGTGTGTGTTCGCGTGCTGCATTTTCATTTTGTTTTGTTTTGGCCATGACAAATTGCAAACTTGATAAATTACACTTCTAAGCAATCTGATTCTACAGACGGAAATAGGGAAACAAGCGATTGCGCTCTTGGCTAAACATGCCTCTTGCCCTCTAAGGTAGAGCATCTCACTTTGGTGGGGGCAGGGTGGGGGTGGAATTATCTCATGTCAATTATTTAATTTTTGCAGAAAGATAAAACAGTTCCTGACACATTTTAAATTCATTCCAACTGGCCAGAAGCCAATCTTAAAAATCTCCCATGAATGCATTCTTCATCAAGTTCAGAAAGTGTCTGTTCCTTCTGATCTGCACCCCCCAAACAGAACAAGGGTTCAGGCTTGTCTTGAGGTGGGGTTAGAAGTAGGTCTTAATTAACTAGGCTTTGCTAGTGACGATCAGTCCTGCAAGTTGTCAAGAGAAGAGGGCTTCTAAGCATGTGCAAAGGGCTTTATTTGCCAGGCCTGCACATAACTCTCTGCTTTTTTTTTTAAAAAAAACCTGCTAAAAAATAATTCCACTTCCTCAGTTAATTACGCAGCTCATGCAAATTTGCATATATTCTGTTCATTTGCATAAGTTATTCAGCTTCTGTTAATCATGGGGTGTGTGTGTGTGTGTGTGTGTGTAATGAATTATGCCGGGCACTGAAGCCCCACCTCCTAATCACTGGAAATCTTCATCAGAGTCCCAGTTTAGCTTTGGAGATTTCACTAGATAAGGCCCACTGTGCTTTCCACCCTATTTTCTCGGAGGCAAGTCCTAGGAACTTGCCCTTTAAAAAGGAAAAAAGAAGAAGGAAAGAAAGCTGAGATTCTTTGGCTACTCAGTTCTGCATTCAGTATCAGATTCTCCGACTCATTTGCACTTACAGTAGTGCGGCAGGATGTGTCCTTCGGCATCTCTCTGCTTCACCCTCTGAAGTGGGACCCATAACCAAACATTGCCATGGTATGCGGCTATCCTCAGGCCGCCTTGGCCCCTTCACCCTCCTCTCCCTTTAGGATTCTTAATATTTGGTGTGTGTACTTCTGCAGACCTTCCCTCTTTTCATTGAAGCACTGGCTGCTCCCAAGCCATGGATGTTGGCACTTGCCTCCAGAGTTTGCTATTGGAGCAGCGGTTCTCCAATGTTTTCCTTTGGGCCACACTTTCAGAATTTGCTCGTGCCACGCTGAATTTTTTTTATTGATAAGAAAACACATACAGTGCTTGATTAATAACATAGAACACAACTATAATATGATCATGGCACATCCAGAAAGTATAAAACAGGCATGTCCAACAGGTATGATCTACCAGTAGATCACTGGACATCTGTGGTAGATCACTGGTAGATCACCGTGGTCCCCCCCAAAGAAGCTCAACAACTTTGAACCCCCCCAAAAGGGGATAGATCACTGCCAGTTTTTAACTCTGTGAGTAGATCACAGTCTCTTGGGAGTTGGCCACCCCTGGTATAAAACAATGCAGCTACATAAGGACATGTATTCTTCCCAGAATAATACGATAAAAGAGCCTCTTACATATGTACCTTAAGCATATATACAAACTCAATGAGAGGTGCCAGCTTGCTTTTGCTGGGTAATCTGATTTATATTAGGTCTAATTTGAGTCAAGGGACGAGGGTGGCGCTGTGGGTTAAACCACAGAGCCTAGGACTTGCCGATCAGAAGGTTGACGGTTCGAATCCCCACGATGGGGTGAGCTCCCGTTGCTAGGTCCCAGCTCCTGCCAACCTAGCAGTTTGAAAGCACGTCAAAGTGCAAGTAGATAAATAGGTACCGCTCCAGCGGGAAGGTAAACGGCGTTTCCGTGTGCTGCTCTGGTTCGCCAGAAGCGGCTTAGTCATGCTGGCCACCTGACCCGGAAGCTGTACGCCGGCTCCCTCGGCCAATAAAGCGAGATGAGTGCCGCAACCCCAGAGTCGGTCACGACTGGACCTAATGGTCAGGGGTCCCTTTACCTTTACTAATTTGAGACAAACAAGCTCTCATCTCCTCATCGGCACAAATAAGTATGGTCTTCGTTCTGCATTTAAAGCATGGACTGGTTTATTTTTGTGCTGGGTAAATGACATTTTGCTCAACCTTTGGGGCCTTATTAAATATTTGAAAAAAACACACAACCCACTGCAATCACCTTTCAGAAACATGTTCCTATATCTCATACACTTATTCTCAGGTGTATATATGTTTAGGATCCCTACTGCATTTTTTAATTACTGTCCTCTACCCTGGGACTTTATGATGAAGGGCAGGTAAGAAATCAAAATAATACTAATATCACTAATAATACCAATAGTGATACTAATAATGTTTATAGTGATAGCAGCAAATATGCATTTTTCATTACTGATAATGAAAATAATGGGTATTTATTGCATCCCTGTTCAAGGATGGGCCCAGAGCAAGTTCCCACAGTCATGTCACTGTGCTTTATGATCAGCTGTGCCAATAGTTCCAAGAAGATCAATAGAGTACATCTGACCCTGTTCACCTCTTCTCAGAGATCATTGACCAAGTGACTGGCAGTGGAGCACAAAGCCAATATTACTCAGGTAGTTTGTGAATGAATCCACGGAGTATTATTAAAGGGGGTACCAAGCTTGTTTTCTCCTGCTCTGGAGGGTAAGACCCGAACCAATGGCTTCAAGTGACAAGAAAGAGATTCCGACTAAACATACGGAAAAACTTTCTGACAGCAAGAGCTGTTCGACAGTGGAACAGTCTCCCATGGGAGGTTGTGAACTCTCCTTCCTTGGAGGTTTTTAAGCAGAGGTTTAGATGACCATCTGTCATGGACGCTTTAGCTGAGATTCCTTCATTGAAGGTGGACTAGATGATGCTTGGGGCCCTTCAAACTCTGATTCTCTGGGTTGCAATGTTCCTTGTTGCCTCAGGATAGAAAGAAAGGTTCCAAACTTAAGCCACTACAACTTGGAGGCCCATCAAGCTGTTTGCAGCTCATTGGTCATAAATAAAGGCCCACTAGGACCTTTGAGTACGACATGTCCTCCAACAGAGGTGCTGCCCCTCCCTTAACACCTCATACACCCTGTGATACTTTGTCCATCTTTGGTCCCCATCCTGCACTCAGCTCTCACCTGTAGCTCCTAGAAGCTGTCAGTATGCAACAGTGGGACACCCTGAGAATTGACTTTGACTGGCCAGCTAAACCAGGTGAGGGTAGCTGATGGGTCTCAAACCCTCAATGGACTTCCCCTGCATGCAAAGACAGGTTCTGGTGGATGGAGCAGATGAGACCAATAGCGGGTCCAGAGGTCAAGAAAGTGGTTTCTGCAGGTGCTGTAGAGGGAAGTGAGGGGCAGATGAGGCTCATCAGCCTGGGAAGGGAGCCAATCTAGGAGAAAGAAAACTCTGATTCTAAACCTCAGCTGCCTTGTGGGACATCTCTGGGAGACGAAAGGGCTAAAGAGTAAACTCTACACAAATCCAGAATGGAGTCCCTAGGATGGCTGGATAGTGCCTTGTATAATAATAATAATAATAATAATAATAATAATAATAATAATAATAATAATAATAATAATAATAATTTATTTAAACCTCGCCCATCTGGCTGAGTTTCCCCAGCTACTCTGGGCGGCTTCCAATCAAGTGTTAAAAACAATACATCATTAAATATTAAAAACTTCCCTAAACAGGGCTGCCTTCAGATGTCTTTTAAAGAGAAGACAGCTGCTTATTTCCTTCACATCTGATGGGTGGGCGCCACTACCAAGAAGGCCCTCTGTCTGGTTCCCTGTAGCCTCACTTCTCGCAATGAGGGAACCACCAGAAGGCCCTCGGAGCTGGATCTCAGTGTCCGGGCTGAACAATGGGGGTGGAGACGCTCCTTCAGGTATACAGGCCTCCTTCCAGCAACTCCTGCAGCCAAGCTGGTGCTAAACCTCTTTCTCTGCTTTCCTTTGGACTACATCAGTGAGGCTGAGAGGGAGGTCTTGGGCAGCCCAGGACCTTCATACACATTGCCCAGTCTTGTGCCTCAATTAAGTGCTGAAGGGGTTTGACTTTGCCACTGGAGGTGCACTCCATTGCTTCTCGAGACAGATGAATGCCAGTGAAGAACCTTTGAGGCCAGTATCATAGCTCAGTGGCAGAGTATGTCCTTTACATATAGAGGACACTAGGTCCTACCTCTGGTTAAAAATGACCTGGTAATGGAGTGGTATGGAAAATTTCTGCCTGAGACTCTGGAGAGCTACTAGTCAGAGTCAAGAGTACTGAGCTAGGTGGGCAAAGTGACTTGATATGAGGCAACTCCCTGATATAAGCCTCCTCTTATTGCTGCTTTCCCGAAACTGCAAGAACTGAGAGGCTGCCATGTGTGCAGCTGGCTACTGCAGCACATGGCTCTTTGGTCTGGTGCAATGGATGGATCAAACAGACTAAACATGAATTTGTTTTATTATGTTTGTGCCCTTGTCATCTCCTAGTGTGGTCCACATGGTGGCCCTGATATCTGGGCCCTGATCAGGTCTACATCTGCTCCGCTTCAGCCCTGGTTGCTCCCAAGCCGTTCAATTAAGCAGTTGTTATGAGGATGGACTGTGTTGTTGCAACTCTACCTGGAAGGTTTTCTGCCTATATTTCTGGAAAGCGTTCAAAGAACTCTTTTGCTGTTGCTTCCCATTAGAGAAGAATGTTTCTTTTCTCCTGCCAACCTTTTCTGCACACGCGATGAGTTTCAGAAGAGGCTCCAGGTGAAGTGTTTGAGGTGCTGAAAGCCAAAAAACCAAGGACATTTTTCTTTTTCTTTTAAAGAATCCCTTCCCATATTTCCTTAGGGATTCCGCTGAACTGAGTACGAGCTTGATTGAAAGGGGGAACCTTTATGCAATATTTGTTTAACATGTCTTTAATATATTATCGAACATCATACTTTTGAAAGACATTTCAATTGCACTATTAGTTCACACAATGTTTGACTATGAATGATTTGCTGTATAAAGAGACTCTCAGCAGAAAAATGTTGTTGTTTTTTAAAAAAACCTTTTTTGCTCAGTAATTTGTAAGAATATGTTATTCATAAGGGGCAAGTTTAACTCGGCAAAACTCATTGTCACCTTTTCCACTCATAGTTTAGCCAACCAGTTCTCAAACCTGGCTTCCTCCAGGTTTTCTCTGGAGCTTGCCAGAGTGACTCATTTTATACAAAACCATCACCTTCTTATTAAATTCTATTTTATTTGTATATTATCAAACTTAGCTACTGTTGTTAAGCTATATGTAAGCAAATACAACCATGAGTTTTTACCCATTACATAATTATGAGAGAGATGAGAACAAAAACAAATCTAAATGCACAAGACTAGAATATCAGATATTGATACAAAGGTAGCCAATATGGTACCCTTCAGATGTTGGAGCATAACTTCCATCCATCCCAACAGGTGTGGTCAATAGTCAAGGCTGATGGGAGTTGCAGTCCAACCACAGTTGACGGGAACCACATTGACTACCCATCAAGAGGGTCACTAGTTTATTTTATTTCTTTCATAATTTTTTTTAATACCACTTGATTGTAAAAAAGGAAAGCTGTTTGCTAGAGGCTTGTTTACCAATCAGTTCGTTCTAATAGTTAATATACACCTCCCACCTTTCTAAAATGTTATTTTAGTAGGTGGCCATTATATGGTATAGCTACAGCAGCGACCCACTTCTCATAGTTTATTGAACTACAGTGGTACCTCTGGTTAAGAACTTAATTCGTTCCGGAGGTCTGTTCTTAACCTGAAACTGTTCTTAACCTGAGGTACCACTTTAGCTAATGGGGCCTCCTGCTGCTGCCATGACACCGCCGTGCGATTTCTGTTCTTATCCTGAAGCAAAGTTCTTAACCTGAGGTACTATTTCTGGGTTAGCGGAGTCTGTAACCTGAAGCGTCTATAACCTGAGGTACCACTGTATATTAAGGACAAAAAAGAAGACTGGACCACACTGAGAGTTCGTTTAAGAGCAATGTGTTACTTTGTATTTTTTGCCAACATTTATTTTGTAACTATTTTGAGACTGTTTCCAGTAAAGCTTTGGAACTCATTCTTGTGGTGGAGAATAAATTCACCTCTACTCTGCACAAACTCCAGATCGGGGATTCCATTTGTGGCAACTCTAAGACAGACTAGTTATACGGCTCACTTGTCAAACCCTCACACACAATGTCTCTGACTTTTCCAAGCCCACCTGATTTGGGTGCTGACACCGTCTTGTGAAAATTCAACTGCCTATACCTCTACTACACCCAGATGGTTATGGGGCTCTCTTGGGAAAAGTTGCCCTAAGTACATTGTTAAACTTGAAGCTGACCCCAGAGGTTGGGTTTGCCTGTTTTTGTTTTGCTGTAACGAATGTCCATGTTTTATTGCAGATCAATCGTGTAGCAAACAGTCACAAATACATTGAAAATGAAACAAAAGTGGAGAGGGTGCACCTCCACAGGCACATACCTCCACATTTGGTGGGAGTGCCCCAAAATCCAACTATTCTGGAAAACAGCCACGCAAGAAATATGTAAAATAACTAAACAAGTATAAACATCACCCCAGAATTGGCCCTACTAAACATCTTCCAAGACAACAATGCCCATTTACACCACAAAGAACTCATAATCCACCTACTTTCAGCAGCCAGAAATACCATAACCAGACACTGGAGAGACCTGTCAGGAGTAAGCATGGACCAATGGTACCAAATAGTATGGGAAACAGCCCTACTAGAAAAAGTAACCAATAAACTGAAACTGACATGGGGACAAACAGAAGAAGACGCCTTTACCCCGGTATGGCTCCCCTTTATCACATACACAGCCCAACAAGACAACGACAATAATCCACTAACAGTATATAAATCAATATGGCTAACCTGATCCAAAACACCCACCCACCCCACTCACACACGAAAACAAAGATCACCACAGCCAATCACAAACAAACAAACAACCACACCCTAGGCCAGGGGTCTGCAACCCACGGCTCCGGAGCCGCATGTGGCTCTTTTACACCTTTGCCGCGGCTCCGGGGCGGATACTAGCGAGGGGAGGAGGCGCATTGTGTGCCCCGACACTCCCCACTGTGGCGGGCACTGTACTGGCTGTGACATCACATGGGGGCGGTGCGTGCGTTAGTCACGCACCGTCCCGACGTCACCTTCCCGGTCTTGCGGCTCCCAGTTGTTTTCTTCGGAAACGGGTCCAAGTGGCTCTTTTTGTCTTAAAGGTTGCAGACCCCTGCCCTAGGCCAACCCCAACCTCTCTCACCACCAAAGGAACACAAGTGAACAGCACAAACAACGCTGACACCAAACCCTACATACATTAAGCATAACAGAAACATCGCCACCCGACCCCACCCCACCCATCTTCCCCCTCTCCACCCCTTCTTTTCCCCCCCTCCCCCTAATGTCTCAACAAATGAAACAGATTTGTAAAAATGTTACAAGGAAAAAATATGAGAGACATTACACTTACTTCTGTAAAACAAGAAAATCTTTAAGAAAATAAATAAATAAATAAATATGAACACAAAGAAAGAAAGAAAGAAAGAAAGAAAGAAAGAAAGAAAGAAAATAGAACAAAAGAACAGCCTCCGCCACCATCCCATCCCATCTGTAATGCATCATGATAGGAAGTGAGGCAAATTCTAAGGGTATTGAAACAGGGCCCTTGTGATCTTAGTGTCACACCATTGATTGTGCAGCTGCGTTAAGTAAAATGGATGAGTTTTGGGGAGGGGGGAGAATGTACCTTGCAGGAATCCATCCTCTTGTTGAATTTGTCTAACATCTCTGTTGATAGTTTAACAGCCAATTTGACATCGGAAACGTCTGTTCAGTGCCTTGTTGAACCCTTGTCTAGAAATCTTCCGCTTAAAACCAAAAGACAGACTAAGGGAATTTGAGACTGGCTGGTGATGGAGGAGGAGGAGGTCAGTAGCTGGGAGAAAGAACATTTTCTGCAACTCGCCTTCAGTCAATTTAACTGCAAGACAAACTCAGGGTGATGAGAGCTGTACCAAGTGAGTATGTGCACTGACATGTCACTGAGTGCGTTTCATGATTCATCAGCCACACAGTGATTGATTGGACCTGCAGACTGGCAGAGTCCAGAACACACACACACACACACACAGAGAGAGAGAGAGAGAGAGAGAGAGAGAGAATCTGTGGTTTTTCAGGCACTCTGTGATTGATTGATTGATTGACTGATTGATTGATTGACAGGCTGGCAGCAGCTAGATCCCTCCCTCCCACCTTCCTATGACTCAAAAATATTTGATTGCTGATTTATCATACACAGGTTATTGATTGGCACATTGGCAAAGCTCCAAATTTTATACATCAAAGATTACGTTTTATTATTTGTCAGAAAAGAGACTCCCTCCTCCTCAGTTTGATGTGGCCTGCCAGATTTTACTGTTGATGCATGCATGCATTTTCATAATAGAATTGAGCCCTTGTTATACAAGTGTCAGAACAGTGGTTTTCAGACTTCCTTCCTTGGGGAAACCTGTTCCAAACTGACTCATCAGCTATGGAATCCTGCCTGCTGCAAAGTATTCTGGTGAACGCCCACCAACCCCGGAAGGCATGGCCAGTGGCCAGGAATCATGGCCACTGGGCCCATCACCTCCTGGCAAATAGAAGGGGAAGAAATGGAGGCAGTGAGAGATTTTACTTTCTTGGGCTCCATGATCACTGCAGATGGTGACAGCAGCCACAAAATTAAAAGATGCCTGCTTCTTGGGAGAAAAGCAATGACAAACCTAGACAGCATCTTAAAAAGCAGAGACATCACCTTGCCAACAAAGGCCCGTATAGTTAAAGCTATGGTTTTCCCAGTAGTGATGTATGGAAGTGAGAGCTGGACCATAAAGAAGGCTGATCGCTGAAGAATTGATGCTTTTGAATTCTGGTGCTGGAGGAGACTCTTGAAAGTCCCATGGACTGCAAGAAGACCAAACCTATCCATTCTGAAGGAAATCAGCCCTGAGTGCTCACTGGAAGGACAGATCCTGAAGCTGAGGCTCCAATACTTTGGCCGCCTCATGAGAAGAGAAGACTCCCTGGAAAAGACCCTGATGTTGGGAAAGATGGAGGGCACAAGGAGAAGGGGACGACAGAGGACGAGATGGTTGGATAGTGTTCTCGAAGCTACCAGCATGAGTTTGACCAAACTGCGGGAGGCAGTGGAAGAGAGGAGTGCCTGGTGTGCTCTGGTCCATGGGGTCACGAAGAGTCAGACATGACTAAACGACTAAACAACAACAACAACAACAGTTCAGCAATATTTGGAGGGCCACATCTTCCACACAGCTGTGTGCAGCTGATTAATTCAGGACACTGACTAACTCTTACAACAGCAGGTTAAAACAGTGATCTTCCAAGGAATCTGTCCACATCTCATCATGGGGCCCTTGAGAAACTTCTGAGAAACCCAGGGATGCAGTTTGAAAGCCATAAGCATAAGACCTTGCAGGTTATCAATATTTTCTGGGCATGCCTGCATTATTAGGCTGTAACACAGTCTCACAATTGGGAATAATGGCCAGTCCGCTGTGTTTATGAAATAGCAATTTCATGCAGGGTACAGTGCGACAAAGCATGTCTTATCTCTGTTCATGTGCAGACTCGCTTCTGAAAACATACCTCTGAAAGATGAGTGGCTAATTATACCAATAAGGACCTACTGCCCCTTGCTCCCTATAAATAGTATCCTACCTTCCCTTTGTTAAAATAATTGTTTACATGCAATTATTCGGTTAAATGCACCCCACTTTAAAACAGATTTTAAAGCAGGCATAGGCAAACTCGGCCCGCCAGATGTTTTGAGACTACATTTCCCATCATCCCTGACTACTGGTCCTGTTAGCTAGGGATGGTGGGAGTTGTAGTCCCAAAACATCTGGGACACTTTCACATTATTAACCCTATGGTGAAATAATGCAGGTTTGGGTGCCATCCAAGACTACATAATTCTCTCCTTAATGGGCTGAGTACACATGAGTTTGGAAACAAAATGGGGCCACCAAAAAATTAAGGCAGAAACTTCTGTATACTCAGGGGATGCACAAGTATGCAGAAATAAAATTAAAATGTAAATATGGGAATTAAAAGAAAATGACGTTTAGCCTCTGCACTGAAAAAATAAAAAATTGCCGACAGGAACTTGTGAGCTTATAGAAAGCAGTTGAGCCTAGAGAGAAAATGAAGGAAGCTTTAAAGCAGAAGGAGCCAACATGGGACTCAGCTACACAGCTGCAAATAAAACGTTTTAAGTTTGTTTTAAGTGCAATATACAGTGTGACACTAGATGGCGATGGTGAGCCTTATGGAAAATTCAATGTATTTAAAAAACCGCTTTTCAAAAGAAGCATTTTCAGAACGTTTTTTATATGTGTGTAGACTCCACCATGGTGAACTTCTGAAGCCGCTGGGCTACAGCTTCCATGAGCCCCAACCATTATGGCCACTTGTCAGGTGGTTGGCATCCATCTGTCTTGGGAGACAATGAAAGAGTGTGCCTTTGGGGGTGAAATCAAACCACGGGATTTAAAGCACCTGTTGTGGCTGTAGAGACCCATACTGGAGAGACAGGTTGTGTTGCAGCTGGGGCAGATGAAGGTGTCCGGTTTTGCTGCTGCAGATGCACCATGGCGTTTCTTCTCTCTGTGCTCCTCCCAGTGGTCATTCCTCCTCTGGTCAGTGCTCTGGATATGCAACCCAACTGTCTACCTCCAGGCACTGCAATTGTCTGCAAGGGATTCCTATACAGCAAAGTTGAAGTTGCCACCCTTCATGACTTGTTTGCAGACATCTTTGTACACAGTGTTTGCCTGCCTGGTCTTTGGGGAGCCTGCCATCTTCCACTCTGTGGAATGGACATGAGCAAGCCAACATAGACGTCGCTGAGACAGGTGTGTGAACATGCTTGGAATGTTGGCTTGGGAGAGCACATACTTGCTTGAAACTCTGCCTGCCATGTGATGCCCAAAATCTTCCTTCCTGATGTGGAAGGCATTGAGGTGTCACTCCTGGTGGGTGCAACTTGCCTAGGACTCGCTTCCATAAAACAGCGTGGTCCACACAGAAGTCTGGGGTGGTAGGCATTGTTGTGCACCAATATCTGGAAGATATCACCTGGTTTAGCCGGCCAGTTGAAGCCGTTTCCCAGTGTGGCTGCTGTTGCATGCTGACAGCTTCCAGAAGCCACAGGTGAGAGCTGAGAGCACAGAAACTAGCCCAGAAGGAGCATGGCGTGTCACCCCCACCAGAGGCACTGTTGTTGTTGTTTAGTTGTTTAATCGTGTCTGACTCTACATGACCCCATGGACCAGAGCATGCCACACATACAATATAAACCACGGTCACAGCTACTAAGATTGTTTGTTGCATAAAATAGAATGGCAGAAGATTCTCTAGTAAAATGTGCCAAATTAAATATCCGAATCCCCTTTGCAGTTGACTGCTATTTTATCTAGTTCTTTCCTCCTGATCTTCTTAGCTGCCAATGCATAGAGTGCTACTTTATAAGTTACAAAGTCATTTGGGCCAAACCTTTGCAGGGGAGGTAGAGTCTCTTATACTTGTGTAGGTTCCCCACATGATCAGATACAGCAGGATTCTAAGTCACACAGGGAGCCTCTATGTGTTCAGCAGACGTCCCATGGCAGAAGGTCAGACTGAAATTGTGGAAGACTCCAGGGCTGGGCTGTGATAGGAACTGCATGAAAAGGAACATGTGGAGAAGGCTTAATTGGGTTCTAATATAAGGCTCCCCCCCAACATGCTTGCTTTCTATGTACAGTAACGTGTGTGTGTGTGTGTGTGTGTGTGGAGCAGCAGCAGGATTAAATCATTTGAACCCTTGGCTGAATTTGGGAAGGGGCTATATTACAATAAAATGGAATCTGCATTGTGAAAAAGCAAGAATGAGGCCTGAATCTTTGTGGGCAGGTGGACAGTTTGCATCCTCATGTTATTATAACCATGAACTAAGAAGAACACTTAGCATTTCTACAGTGCTTTGGAGTGTGTGGAACAACTTCAGCATGATTATCCCAGGAAACAATATCCCCCAGCCTGGTGACCGCCAGTGTGACCAATAGTCAGAGACGATGGAAGCCGTATTCCAAGACATCTAGAGGGCACCAGGTTGGGGAAGCTTGCAGTAAGCTGCCATCACCCTGTAATCTTCAAAGGCTGTTTCACATTTTGGGATATTTTAGGCGTGCAATCAATAATAATAATAATAATAATAATAATAATAATAATAATAATAATAATAATAATAATAATATAGAGTGTTCTTAGAAATGGAAAGCACAATTGAGGCAAACCAAAGTTTGCAGATGTATACCTTAGGTGTATTTCTAGCAGAGAGACAGGAATAGCAGCATTCCCGTTAATTGTACAAACCATAGTTTGTTGTCGTCACATAATGCGCAAATTAATCCTTAAGCGTCAAAAGTGACTGTCTGGGATAAGAATTACACGGAACTGGGCACTCCGGACTTGTGATTCATCCGTTTGGATGGACTAACGTGGCTTGCAAGGGATGAACAAGGGGCGTCTATGCGTTTCATAAGGGCATGCGCGCACACTTAAAAAGAAATATCGAAAACAACGCTCAAGGGCCAACCACGTGCAGAAGCAGCCTCTCTTTTCCCCGGGTCTCTCCCACAACGACATGCAATTAGTAGCAAAATCCAACAGGTGGCACAAAAGTATTTGAATTTTATATTGATCCATCCGGACCCGTCTCTCCCTCCCGCTCCGTTTCGAGCTCTCCAGTTGTCAGCGGCGCTTCAGAGGCGACAGACGGCAGGGCGAGGCTGGGATCCGGCGCGGAGACTCCCCCTGCCTCCCCCGCTTGCTCCCATTCCCAAAAGCTCGGACTCAAAGCGCAGGCTTTCGGCTTCTCAGCCGGAGATCCCCCCATTTCCCACCTGAGCTCCACTGCCCTGCCAGCTCTTTAAGGCGCAGCGGGGATGGGAGCCACCGGCGCGCAATGAAGGCGCGGTGGGGAGGGGAGGGCGAAAGCGGGAGCCCCCCGGTAGGCTTTGTTCTAAGGCGGGGAGGCGGGGAAGGAAACATCCGTTTGCAAGCGGCTTTCTCCAAAGGGAGGGCGGCGGAGCTTCAAGGGAAGCGAGCGGGCGAGCAGGGCGAGCAGGGCGAGCGCCCTCCTCGGGCGGCTTGGTGGATGTCACGCCAGGGAACGCGCCTGCTTGGCCAAGCTCGCCGCTTCGCCAAGGTTGTTGTTTGGCGCCGGAGGGACTCCCCCTGGAGCTGAATGGAGGTGAACGTGCAGCAAAAGCTGCAGGACTTTGAGGGGTAATTGCTCTATGCTGGGGAAATGCGCCTCTTCTCTCGAGCTTGCAAGGAAAAGGAGCTTTTCCCAAGCCGCTTTTGAGTGGGGCTGCGGGAGAAGTTGCAAGAGCGCTCCCCGGAGTCCTGCGCCTCTCAAGGAGGGGGCCCTCTGCCCCACCCCGTTCAGTAGGGACCAGCAACCGCCCAGCCTGTCTTGCACAGGGTAAAAAGCCTGTGGAGGAGACAGGTGGGCGCAATAACACAGGGATGGGGAAATCTGTGGCCCTCTCCAGACGCTGGACAGCGGCAGACCTTCTCAAATGTTAGCGGTGCCCTGTGGGGTGCCAAAGTTTGGCGCCCCTCCGCCTCTCACGCTCCATGCTAAATCATAGTGGCAGCTCCCCCCTGACAGCACCCCTGAGACTCCGCACCAAGTGTGACCGAATCAGTTTGTTGTTTAGTCGTTTAGTCATGTCCGACTCTTCGTGACCCCATGGACCAGAGCATGCCAGGCACTCCTGTCTTCCACTGCCTCCCGCAGCTTGGTCAAACTCATGCTGGTAGCTTCAAGAACACTGCCCAACCATCTCGTCCTCTGTCGTCCCCTTCTCCTTGTGCCCTCCATCTTTCCCAACATCAGGGTCTTTCCCAGGGAGTCTTCTCTTCTCATGAGGTGGCCAAAGAATTGGAGCCTCAGCTTCAGGATCTGTCCTTCCAGTGAGCACTCAGGGCTGATTTCCTTAAGAACGGAGAGGTTTGATCTTCTTGCAGTCCATGGGACTCTCAAGAGTCTCCTCCAGCACCATAATCCAAAAGCATCAATTCTTTGGCGATCAGCCTTCTTTATGGTCCAGCTCTCACTTCCACCGAACCAGTTGCGCACCCCTAAATCCGCCACTGTGTTGGACTCCACCTGTTGCCAAATAGGCAGGCAAGCTGCAATCCACTTCTTCGGCCTGGGCGAAGCTGAAAAGGATTCGCCGAAGCCTGGGAAAACTCTTCACATCCAGCACAACTGCCAGATCAAGGGGGGGGGGGTGTTGTTGCCTTCCTGCAACAGTGCCTGACCTGGTGGTATGTGCCAGTAAAGCCTCTCCTCCTAACAGAGGGGAGGAGTTGTGAGTGGGAGCCAGTTCCCGCGGCCGTAGCGGGGCGTATTCGGCTCCCTGCGTCAATTATACCAGCTGCCGCACCGCACCTGTCAGCCAGCCAATAGGGCTGGCTTGGGGGGTGGGGTTTAGCCGCATTCAAGTGGCTGTGGCAGCTCCGTGGCCTCATTAATGAGGTTCAGCGAGGTGGCTCTGTTTCGAGCCGATGACGTTCATTTGTCCAATCATGGAAATGATGTATGGTTGGCCGATATCATCAGAAGCATTAGGGATTTGTTGCAGCTGTGGGGGTATTTGGCAGCGAGCCTCTTTTGGCTCAGGTGGTGGTTACGCATTGGAATATGTGTCGTGTGTTGGAGGGCAGGTTGTGGCCATCACCTACCCCTCCCCTTGCTGGGTATTCCGTTAGAGGAATCCGGCGGTCGTGGATCCTGTCCGATGCCCTTGCTGGTGGCTAGGGCCATGGCACGACCCCCAGTGACATCAGGGGAAGCTTCCACTTGTATTTGCATCAACGAGCTCCTCCCACTGGTTGTTAACCTTTGAAGGACTTCCCACTGAGCAGGGTGGAGTCATGTATAGATTGTTTGATCCAATGCCTAAGTCAATACCACTCACATGCTCTAACCAATAAAGTTGTGGCCTTCTTTAGCTCATAAACATAAAACACATGTGTCCTTGTGTCTTATTTATCTCTAGGCGGGTGGCGGCTCCTCGACTCACAACTACGAACGGTTTTTCAAAGTTTTCTTCTCTTTCTCCACAGCCTCCTTATTTTTATTCCCCCTCCGAATTGCAGCAGAGACTACTACTGCCCCCCTGGATCCTTCCAGCGCCCCGTGGGGAGCCGAGTATCACCTATTTTGGGAAACACTATTGACCCGTACACCACTAAACCTCTGCCACCAACCAGGTTCCCCCTGGTAAAATCACTTCAGTCTCAGTCAGCTTCTCAATTAATAAAGACGAGTGTATTTTATTTCAGACACAAACAAAACTTTTACGGCTTTCCAAACGTTGCTGCTCTTTACTTTCTTAGTCTTATTTTCCTCTCTCTATCTCTTCTACCTCCCCACACTCAAGAACCCACTGCCCTAACTGTCTCTCTATTACCAACTGCCTTTCCCAACCAGCCAACCCACTAAATCCAACCAACTACCCACCCACAACTCCCAACGAACTGGTCTCATGCCAGGCATCCTCTCTATTGACTTTCAGGCATCTCTTGGGCTGTGTACCCACTCCTGTTCACTCTGCGTGCTTCCTGGTTTAGGAAGTGGTGCACACATGCTAACCACAATCCATACCTATCCTGCTCTTCCTTAAGAAAGACTGCATTTTGATGGGCTCCCCTCCCACCAGCCAGCTTCAATCCGAATTGAGAAAAAGTACAATCTAGCTGCAATGTTTAGATGGCACTGATATTTTACATGAGCTGGTGGTATATAAATATTTCCATAAATAAAAAGAGGATGCGAAGTGTATCCCACAATAGCAAAGATAAGGTAAAGGTAAAGGGACCCCTGATCATTAGGTCCAGTCGTGACCGACTCTGGGGTTGCGGCACTCATCTCGCTTTATTGGCCGAGGGAGCCGGCATACAGCTCCCGGCTCATGTGGCCAGCATGACTAAGCCGCTTCTGGTGAACCAGAGCAGCGCACGGAAACGCCGTTTATCTTCCCACCGGAGCGGTACCTATTTATTTACTTGCACTTTGACGTGCTTTTGAACTGCTAGGTTGGCAGGAGCAGGGACCGAGCGACGGGAGCTCACCCCGTCGCGGGGATTCGAACCGCCGACCTTCTGATCGGTAAGTCCTAGGCTCTCTGGTTTAACCCACAGCGCCACTTGCGTCCCTCAATAGCAAAGATACTTCTGCACTATCTAGAAAGCTGAATTTTTGTACCATTTCTAGAATAAACAGGAATCAAAGCTTTTTTTAAAAGTACTTAAAATTCAAAACTGAAGATACAAAATTTGCTTCATGATGGTGGGAAGAATTTCATTACAGAACAGTCATAGCTATGTAGGGTTGTGAGAATCTCTGTTGCCCCTTCAGACATTTGAATAGAGCTGGGAGTGGTGGTTGAACAGCATTCAATAATATCCACCAGTGTTTGTAGAATGAAAACTGAATTTACTTCTCAGTTATCTATCTATCTATCATCTATCCTACTGTGTTGGTGAACCATCTGGGTACAAGGCACTTTACATGTTTGACAGGTCCCTGCCCCAAGAGGCTTGCCATCTAGAAATTGACAGAATGGGTAACTACAGTGAAAGAGGAGGGAAATGAAAGCAATGGGGCAAACAGTGAAATCATATGCCATTATTTCATTTATACATGTCCTTTGGTTTAGCTTCTAGGGACGCGGGTGGCGCTGTGGGTTAAACCACAGAGCCTAGGGCTTGCTGATCAGAAGGTCGGCGGTTCGAATCCCCACGACGGGGTGAGCTCCCGTTGCTCGGTCCCTACTCCTGCCCACCTAGCAGTTTGAAAGCACGCCAGTGCAAGTAGATAAATAGGTACCACTCCAGCGGGAAGGTAAATGGCATTTCCGTGTGCAGCTCTGGTTTGCCAGAAGCGGTTTAGTCATGCTGGCCACATGACCCGGAAGCTATACGCCGGCTCCCTCGGCCAATAAAGCGAGATGAGCGCCGCAACCCCAGAGTCGGTCACGACTGGACCTAATGGTCAGGGGTCCCTTTAGCTTTACCTTGGTTTAGCTTCAGCAAGGTGTTGGGACTAGCAGGATATTCCAGAGGCTGACTGGGTCTTATTCCTTCACCATGTTTGCTCACTTACTAACATAACAAAATTGCTTATGTAGATAAAAACCAATGAAACACAGCAAAGACTAATGGATCCCTAGACCATTTTGAAAATGGGGTTATTTCTTTCCCCTCACTTGAATCTCAAAGCATGAAGTCTACCTTAAAATGCTAGACAGCAAACCAAAGGACATATGAGGGGTGTGTTTGTGTGTGTTTGTGTTTTTTTGTTTGCTATGGGGCTTTTTCCTTTCAGTCTTTGGGAGATTTTATACTGTCCCTTAGGAAAGTAAGTTTGAAAGCAGCATGAACTGGCCCTGTGACCAATGGAGGGGGTATTCATAACATTGTGTCAAAGAAAGACTCTCCGTAGCAGCACACTTACTAATTTATGGGCTCCGTATCTTTAACATTCTGTAATTATACCTGATTATAATTAAAGTAATCATAGGCACGTTTCTTGATAAAACCCCAAATTCTAGACTACAATTAGCAAGTGCTCATAACAAGGGTACAGTGTGCTCAGTTTGATTTATAGCAAATGAATTGGTGTTTCGTAATGTGTCAAATTAGCCGTAACAAAGATGAACTTGATTTAAAATGAAAAAAAGGTGCAAATAATAGTTACACCGAGTGATGCTCTGCTTGTCTGCTGGGGGAAAATGATGGTAAAGTAAGAGTTTTCTCTCACCTACATCAAAACTGCACAGGGATGGTTACAACTTTGCAGCTTTTTCAGGCAAGAGGAAGGTGTGATATAAAGTCATTTCTGATCACTGCTTGGTCTGGCTCACAGTTGCTATGTCAGATTATGCACCTGGACAATATTTTGGATATAATTTCCAATGAAAAGGATCCTCACTGGTAACTCTTCATAGGAAATGATTATTCTTTGGAGCCTGGATGCCACAGCATAAAATTGTGTTATGCTCAAGTCATGGTTACAGACTTCCCAGAGGCATCTTGTTAGAGACTATGAGAACAGAATATTGTATTAAACCGGCCTCTGACACAGCAGGACCCTTCTTATGGCCTGAAATTGTGAACATTGCTTTGTAAATTAGGAGTTGTGAATTCTTATTCCATTCTTGGCATATAGAGCCTGTAGTTAATATTTGAAAGAGGTAATGAAGTATATAGTACATAAAGGACTGAATCATGTACCAGGAACTCCCCAGCTCAAAAAGTATTGCCTTGTTGAATCAGACAAAGGATTCATCCATTCAGTAGTTCTCAAACATTTTTCCTCTGGGCCACACTTTCAGAATAAAAATTTGCATGCGCTGCACCAATTTTTAAAAAATATATAAATCTTGCTCCCATTTTGAAAAGGTATCTATCCATATTCTGCAAATTAAAAAAAATGTTTTGATACTATACTGTACTATAGTACACTGAAATGTTTAAATGTTCCTTTGATTCTCCTTGAACCTTCCTGCCACACCCATTGAGAACCACTGACTCCTGGCCACCATTCTTTCTCCAGCAAATCCTTTAGAGATGCTCACAAGTAGGGTGGCAGACATCTCTGATCTTTTCCCTCTAATGTTTGGCAATAAGTAACTAACATTCACCCTCAGCTCCCAATTTCCACAAACACTTTAAGCACTTAGTAAGAGTCCCATGGACTGCAAGAAGATCAAACCTATCCATTTTTAAGGAAATCAGCCCTGAGTGCTCACTGGAAGGACAGATCCTGAAGCTGAGGCTCCAATACTTTGGCCACCTCATGAGAAGAGAAGAGTCCCTGGAAAAGACCCTGATGTTGGGAAAGATGGAGGGCACAAGAAGAAGAGGATGACAGAGGAGGAGATGGTTGGACAGTGTTCTCGAAGCTACTAACATGAGTTTGACCAAACTGTGGGAATGTTCAGGGATGCAGGAGAGGATATATTGTTTGATTATAGCCTTTCCAACTTGTGTTAACAAGTTCACAATTTATCAGAGTAACATTCCCCCTTTTAAACTTACAGCGGATGCATTTGCTCAGGCTCGCTGAAGCCTCTATAATAACTGTTCTGGTATTTTCCCCTTATTCCCTCATAAAAGATAAGACATGACACAGTCTTCTATAAAAGTATAAAAATAGTTTACTCACATTCTGTTCACAATCGGATCCCAGAAGGCAGACTTAGCTTAGAAAAGTTACGTACACCTGGAAACTATCTCATAAGGAGGCCAAGAGAGCATCTTTGGCTAAGCAGATGTTGCTTCTTCGATGCATGTAGTCATAGAGAGAGAGATGGCTGCCCTGCCCTGTGCTTTTGTCATTACCTGCACAGGTGAGGCCACGCCCACCTCTAGTCACATGCAGAGGAAGTCTGTCCCAGCCCAGAAGGAAACAGGAAGTTTACCTGCTGGCTGGACAAACATTCCTCCCCATGTGTAAACACGTTCACTCTAGAAATGTTGTACTAGACTGCTCTTGTGTTTCACATCCCACACAAACTGCAGGAGGAAGTGGAAGACAGGAGTGCCTGGCATGCTCTGGTCCATGGGGTCATGAAAAGTCAGACATAACTAAACGACTAAACAACAACAACAACCAGAGTCCTATATACTGTTATTGGCACCACTCTGTATTATTAAGAACTTCCCTTTCATTGTAAAATGACAAGGCAATTTATGGAATAAAATCAGTACAGTAAGAACCGAAAATTACTAAAAGCACAGATATCCAGAAGGTCCAATAAGGCTGGTACAACAACAAAACAACCCAGCGCTTGGAAATAGGCATGTTTTAACTAAGTGGTGGAATACCATGATCACTAGTGCCTGCCATATCTCCAAGGGAAGGATATACCACAGCATGGGGTCCATCCATTTATAAGAACGATAGTAGATCTGTGCAACATATGGAGGGGGGGGGGGAGTTGGGATCAGCCCTGCTGGCTTAGCCCCCAGCTTCCATGCAAACATTCAGATAAAGGATCAAAGCGCTCAGAGGCTGCGCATGTCCAGCTTTTATGTGCGGAAGCTCTGTGCACAAAGCCTGGTCAACACATGGAGATCAGCACAATCCCGATCCCCTTTGCATGGTGATTATGCACAGCTCAGAACATCTGCACAGAGCTAATATCATTAGAACTAGATACAGGCTAGTTCTAATACAGTATATAGTTCTATATGGTATAGATACAGTTCTATACAGTATATGGAACTATATTCTAAATACAGTGGTACTTCAGGTTACATACACTTCAGGTTACATACACTTCAGGTTACAGACTCCACTAACCCAGAAATAGTACCTTGGGTTAAGAACTTTGCTTTAGGATGAGAACAGAAATTGTGCTCTGGTGGCGCGGCAGCAGCAGGAGGCCTCATTAGCTAAAGTGGTGCTTCAGGTTAAGAACAGTTTCAGGTTAAGAATGGACCACCGGAATGAATTAAGTACTTAACCCGAGGTACTATTTCTGGGTACCACTGTATTGCTAAAAAGAAAAGTGCATTTTTGACCATCACATTTGCTTCTTCAACATGGATGGGATTGCTGCCTTTGCTTGAGCAATTTAGAGTTTTTGGTTTTCCTATCACACATGTGGTGGCTGCACTGGGATTCTGTTTCACCTTTCTCCCACACTCCTGCGTCTGCTTCATGTCTTATCCCTACCCCAGGACTAGGCGGGTCACACCATAATGATGGGGATGGAAAAGGAAGCAGAAGATGCTGTTGTCTGCATGTTCATCTGTGGTCAGGAATGGAAATCAATCAAGCAAATTTGATCACATCCTTCTTTAGTTTACAAACGATACACATTTAATGAAAGGGAAATTGCGCACGTTTATAGGAGTGTTGGTAGATAGCACATGAATGCCTATGGATTTGGAAAATGCTGGTGGATTTGGGATGGGAAAAGATGGTCCCCACTGAGTAGGGATGCTATACAGTTCTCCTTTGAACTTAACTGATGCTGGCTGCTCCTGTAGATTTGGATATCACACATCAGGTTAAAAATAAAAATAGTTGCTCTCATTGAAATAGAAATACAGGTGGGCTAGTAGTTTAGTTTAGTAGAACTGCTGTAGGCAGAAAACAAGTTTCTTTAACATGTATTTTGTACTATCTGTGCTAAGTGCTGCGAAAGGTAAGAATCAATGCATTGCAGATTTGGTACTTATCCAACCATAAAATATTATTAATTGGATGCTGTATAATCTATTGATTTGTTTTTGCCACACCCCGCTGGTCAAGCAGGCAAAAATATGAACTCCTACCCTGAACAAAGAGTTATGAGTGGTAGTCAACTAAGTGTACTCAGAGTAGACCCATTGTAGTTAATGGACCTGACATTTGTCTTATTTGTCAATTTCAGTGGCTCCACTCTGAGCAAAACTTAGTTGAATGCCGCCCCCTGTTTTGTTTTTAAAATATCTGCCCGAGAGGAAAATGCTGTTTTAAAGCATTTCAGCTTTAACCTGTTCCTTAATCTCTTTTACATTAAACTTTTTTTTTCCTAGAACGGTCGTCCTGCTGGCTTGGCAGTATAAAAATGGCCTGTTAAAAACAGTAAAGGGGCCACTGTGTTTCTACAGTTACTCAAACGTGAAGAATGTTGGAAGCTGGAATGAAACCTTTTTTTGTGTGTGGGGAGGGACAGGATGTAAAAACAGGTCCCCCAAACGCCTCAATTTGTTCCAGCTGATTAGGAAAAAACAGAGCAGGTAATGTGACCTGTTTTGTTTTAGAGGAATCATTTTAATGCCATGCCATTTTCTCAGCCTTCCCCTCCACCTCCCCAGAGCAACCAGTACTAGTGTGGGATTCCGAAAAAGAAAAAGGAAATCAGGGCTGGGCTGGGGAATAGAGATGGCAAAGTAATTTGATGCTGCTGCTGCTGCTCTTGTCTGCTTTGGAAAGAGGCTGTGAAAATGTGGAGGAATGTTTGCGCGAGCGGATGCCTGAGGTGAGGGGGAACTGGCGATCCCTTCTTAAAATAAAAGCAAAACACTCTTAACTCGAGAAGGGCTTTTTTATGCTTCCCTGGTGTGAAAATTATTAACAGCTAGCCAAGCAGTCCCCAGCTGGGAAATCAGACTCCTGCTTGGTCTTTTTGATCAGATTAGTGGCTCATACTAAAGGGAGCGGATTCTTAGAGAGTCTCTGTCTGAGTTTATTATGCCAACTCCCCCTTTTGAATTGGCAGCATCTGGCTACCGATTCCAATTCTTTAATTTCCCCCTTTGGTCTTCCATTTCATTATACCGAATACGTCCCCTCCTTCCTCTGTCTTCATCATGGGAAGATGAGGGGAAAAAACATAAGGAGAAGAAAGAAGAGGAAAACGAGGCTCTATTGGCGCTGGCTCCAAATTAAAACTGATGTGTCACGGAAGGGAACATGGCTGAGCCAACACATATTTTTTCTCAAGTCATGTAACCTGAGCTTTGGGTATGGTTCGTAAGCAGAATACTTGAGCATTTATTACCTGGGCATTTTAAAGAAAAAGAAATTTCTGTTTCTTGCAGTTGCAAAGTTATATATTGTGTTTGTTTGTTTGTTGCATTTATATCCTGCCTTTCACCAAGGTGGCATACATTCATCTCCTCCGCTCCATTTTATCCTCACAACAAGCCAGTGCACTTTCAACTCTAGTTATCTCCCGCTTGGACTACTGCAATGCGCTCTACGTGGGGCTACCTTTGAAGGTGACCCGGAAACTACAACTAATCCAGAACGCGGCAGCCAGACTGGTGACTGGGAGCGGCCGCCGAGACCATATAACACCAGTCTTGAAAGACCTACATTGGCTCCTAGTACATTTCCGAGCACAATTCAAAGTGTTGGTGCTGACCTTTAAAGCCCTAAATGGCCTCGGTCCAGTATATCTGAAGGAGCGGCTCCAGCCCCATTGTTCTTCCTGGACACTGAGGTCCAGCACCGAGGGCCTTCTGGCGGTTTCCTCCCTGCAAGAAGCCAAGTTACAGGGAACCAGGCAGAGGGCTTTCTCAGTAGTGGCGCCCGCCCTGTGGAACGCCTCCCATCAGATGTCAAAGAGATAAACAACTACCTGACATTCAGAAGACATCTTAAGGCAACCCTGTTCAGGGAAGTTTTTGATGTGTGATATCTTAGTGTATTTTTGGTCTTTGTGGAAGCTGCCCAGAGTGGCTGGGGAAACCCAGCCAGATGGGTGGGGTACAAATAATAAATTACTATTATTATTATTATAACCCTGTGGGGTAGGCTGAGAATGAATGACTGGCCCAAAGTCACCCAGTGGGCTTCATAGCTGTGGAGATTTGGTGTTTGATGAAATCTCAGAAGCCTAGGGAAGCAGTGGCAGTGCTCCTGAACCGCACAAGACTCTGCTTCTATTAGAGACCTGCTGTGGAGTTTTGCTGTCAAAGAAGCATAGAATTGTATAGTTGGAAGGGACCCTAAGGATCATCTAGTTCAACCCCCCTCCAGGATGCAAGAATATGCAGCTGTCCCATATGGGGATCAATCCTGTGACCTTGGGGATACCACCGCCATTCTCTAACCAGCTGAGCTATCTCTCTGGGGATCATGCATGAACAAATACCTTAAGTCAGCAAGTGAACAGGCCCTTGTTCTTGCAGCCTCTCATGGTGGAACTTGATTCTTCTGGAATCCAGAGCTACATCCTTCTTCCTCCCACCAAACTTGAATTTCTCATGGGGCTTTCCGAGGATCCAGCACTAGTCGCTTCAAGTGTGACTTTCACCTTCCTCCTTTCTTTAGTCCTTCTTCAGAGCAGGTTTCCATTTCTAAAGGGGTCTTGGTGTCAGGGATTCAATTAGTTTTGGGCAGGGGAGATGGCTGGATTTTTAACTGGGTTGGGCCTGGGTGGAATCAGCAGGTAGATCCTGATTTGTCAGGTTACAGAAATAGCAGTTCTTTGGAGTTCAGTGCAGCACTAAGCAGATCATTTTGTCAGTATCTTTTCTGTTTGCCCAACGTCTGCTATCTGCTCTCCTGAGCTCCTGACCCAATATGGGGGTGGAGTACACATGGGGAGGTTAGGGGAACCCCCTTCCCTCCACTAGCAGAAGTCCCAGTTGATTCTCGCCCTTTGAGTTTAAAGAGCAAAAAGCTTTTGAGACTTTCAGAGCGTACAGGAAGGATCCGAAACCGGCGAGACCAGAAGTTTACCGAAGACTGGAGTAAATTTACGGACTATTTGAAAAGTATTTGTGATGACGTTTGTAGGTTTGCAAGAAGTTCTGTGAGGAGTAATATTAGAAATATTGTAAAAATGGGAAAACAGAGATGATATGTTAAAAGATTTAATGGCAATATTAAGTTAAGAAAGGCATAAGAAGTGATTAAGATGGAGGAGAGGTGCTGATGGAAGTCCAAATAAGAATGTATCTGTGATAAACTGTGAGGTATGTTTTATAATTTTGTAAGCTAAAAACCAATAAAATATATATTTAAAAAAAAGACAGTATGGCAGGGCAGGCAGAGAGAGATTTGTAAACCTACAAAATAGTCACAACTTTAAAGTACGGCAACAGTATTAGCCACCTGTCCTTTTATTGTGGCTTTAAATAAATGTTCTTTTTCCCCCTAAAAAAAAAAAAAGAGACTTTCAGAGTGTTTCTGTAACAAAGTGAGGGTGACACTAGGCATGAAGCTGATTGTGCAGGTTTAGATCAGAAATGGCAACCCCATCGACTCAGCAGTGGGCTGGATGAGGGCCAGTAAACTGACTCTGAATCCTAGCAAGGTGGAGGCATTGTGAATAGGTGGTTCTGGATAACTGGCCAACTGGTTTTGGATAATGGAGTTATCCAACCTCTGAGGTGTCTGAAGGCAATTCTGTATTATCATGTTATTATATATGTTGGAAGCTGCCCAGAGTGGCTGGAGCAACCCAATAAGATGTTTGGGGTATAAATAGTAAAATTATAATTATGGAATGGGATGTCTGTATTTTTATCGGAGAAATGTTGGAGGGTATGTGCTGCTTCCATTTACAGAGTGCAAGGTGTTTCATGTTTCCCATGTTTTCTCAACAAAACCTTACAGGGAAGCTTGGGTGGCCAATACTAGATGCAAGGTCTACTATTTTCAGTACAGCGGTGCCTCGGGTTACATACACTTCAGGTTACATACGCTTCAGGTTACAGACTCCGCTAACCTAGAAATAGTGCTTCAGGTTAAGAACTTTGCTTCAGGATGAGAACAGAAATCGTGCTCCGGCGGCGTGGCAGCAGCAGGAGGCCCCATTAGCTAAAGTGGTGCTTCAGGTTAAGAAAAGTTTCAGGTTAAGAATGGACCTCCGGAACGAATTAAGTATTTAACCTGAGGTACCACTGTATCTCATGATTGGCATCCCATCTCAGTGCATCCCAATCCCTTTAGGGTTGACTTAGGAGTGCATCTTTCATGGGATTCTGGACAGACTAAGCTTTTGGTATTGGACGTGAGATTCAGTCTGCTTCCTAAGGGAAAGATTTATGGGGAAATGTGGTCGCTGGCAAGGAATGAGCTTCTTTCTGACCTCCTTAGAGTCCCCTTTATCCCAGTCACGAAGCATGCTCTGTTGAAATAAAAGGCTGTGCACTTGGAAAACAACCAGCGCTTTCTCACCTGGTGGTATCTAGCTCTCTACTTTAGTCCTTCCGACTCCCAAGGAAAATCCTTCATGTATCTGCTTTGTGGAGGGTGCAGTTTGGCTAGCCAAACTGGTAAGGAGAAAGTCCAGCAACCTATTAGATGCTTAGCAACAGTCCCACTTTGGCAGCTCCCAGCAAGCAGCAGGAACAGGAAATTGTCAATTTTTTAAAAAAATCAAGTCCTTGGTGGGCTGCCATATATGGTGGCCCAAATTCAGCTTTGTAGGTCATAAGCTGTGCATGCTAGACCTGAAAGGGTTGCTTCGCTGTCCCTGTGCTGCTGGCACAGCGGTCAAATTGTGGCCAGTCCTAAGAAGTGAAATTCTTTGGCTTAGGCTATTTGTCAATAATTAATGTTGTGGTAGGAGACATTCAAGGCAGTAGCTTAAGCCTGGCTATTATTTCTGACAAGAAAGGCTTTTTTCCTACAGCGCATATAACTTAACTTATATGGCTGAGGTCTCAGCCTTGAAATTGCAAAGGTTTCTGAGGTGAAGAGAAATTGGCAGCTTCTTAGATGAGAGCACAGCACCAAACAGCTATGAAAGCGAAGGGTTTTTTGGTGTTGTTTTTTTACTACTATTATTATTGTTTATATCCTGGGCCAATACTTACGAAACTCTGCTAGGCTGGAGACAGACAGACGATCGCTGAGCAGGTATTTTGAAGAAAAGGTTGCTGCTGGAGGTGTGTACAGTCATTCCCATTTTGTTTCTGGTACGCAAGGGGGAGTGAAAGTTTTTGTATCACTTCAGAAGCTGGCAAAACCTGTTTTACCTGAGGTGACAGCGGCTGCCGTCAGGTACCTACTCCATATTGATTCGTCTGTCTAGGAACACCTGCATGTGTGACAGAGGCTCTTTGAGCACCTGCAAAGGTTTTGGGGGCACTTTCAATGGCATACAGGGCACAATGGATGTTTGAGGAATTCAGGATTTGTGAATTCTGATATGAGGCAACTTACACACACACCTCATGGAATTGCTCTCCTCCAAGTATAACGCAGGCCTAGCCCCCAAACAGGCATCAAAATGCATTTTATAATGGGTCTTTTGAGGCCAAATATATTTAGAAATGTATATATATATATATTAAAAACCACATTTTGAAATGCTATGAGAGTGAATACACTTAGAAACTTATAGAAATATTTGGAGGGAAATTACATTCAAAAACACACATTTAAATTACACCACAGGCAAATAAACCCCTCCAAAAGATGCCATAGAGTTAATGCAGAAACAGGCCTTATGTGAAATGGCCTGTCCACAGGATTGCAGCCTTGATTATTTATATTAAAAACATTTTGTGCATTGAAGTTGTTTGCAAATGCAAGAGAACTTATTTTCATGCTACGCTGCAAGCCAGAAGAGGTTTCCGCTTATCCAAGGAATGACAGCCATTCAAAAGGTGGATTCACTTGTTTTTTTGAAGAAAAAAAACCCCTCCTTAAATTATTTCTGCGTTTCAAATATTGGATGTCATTTTGCAGTGAGGAGTGTCGGGGTCGTCCTGCTGCCATTTCTCCCCTTTTCAGAGCAATGAATGGAGTCTAGCCGGCCCTGTGCTTTTCAGATGCTGATTCAAAGCAAATCTAAAGACTCTTTAGGTGTAAAAAACCCCCCAAACAAACCCTGAAGGGATATAAATTGTCCTTTTTTTCCTTTTCGCAAGTGAGTTGCAGCACTCCGCAAGGCGATGATAATCATAAATCAAGTGCACATGTGTGAGTGAGCCTGCCTACACTTGCACAAACAAATACATTTTGCTCTTAGTGTCAATGCTGAGATCTTTCCAGGGTTATTAATAGTTATGCCAAGTGGCTCCCAGCAATCGAGTGCCTATCACACAAACTGTTTCTCCAGTGGCTGCTGAAAGCCGGGCATGCCTTGGGATTGGCCCAGGCCGCTGAAAGTATGCACTGAAACATGTTCTCCACCAAGGTCTGAACCCCCCCTTTTGCTCTTTACATTTCAGGCTCAATTTCGCTGCTGTATAGATCTTACACTAATGACTTTCCAGGGCTTGGCTAGCTTTTCGGATGTGCAGACAGTATTGGGTGAAACATTCTTTTCACTTACCCAGTTAAGGATACTTTTCTTTGTGGGGAGAAAGGTAAGGGTAAAGGGACCCCTGACCATTAGGTCCAGTCATGACCGACTCTGGGGTTGCAGCACTCATCTCGCTTTATTGGCCGAGGCAGCCGGCGTACAGCTTCTGGGTCATGTGGCCAGCATGACTAAGCTGCTTCTGGCGAACCAGAGCAGTTCATGGAAACGCCGTTTACCTTCCCACTAGAACTGTACCTATATATCTACTTGTACTTTTGACGTGCTTTCGAACTGCTAGGTTGGCAGGAGCAGGGACCGAGCAACGGGAGCTCATCCCGTCGCAGGGATTCGAACCGCCAAACTTCTGATTGGGAAGTCCTAGGCTCTGTGGTTTAACCCACAGCGCCACCCGCGTCCCTTGCAGGGAGAAAGACAATAGTTAAAGTACATATGGAATGCTGTATCATGGAACTGCGGAACTGCATTGAACTTATCAGAGGGCATTTGCCATTGATGATTCCTGGACCTCTAATAGCTTGGGCACAACCCCTCCCCCAATTAAAATTCTTCAGTCTTGTACCTCAAAAATATGTGCATAAAAGGAAGAAGCCCCCACCCTGTCAGGATGCTGTCAGTGGCTCTCGGCTGGTAGCCCAGGAAAGTATAAAGACAAGGAAAATTTCTTACAGCCCTTTTTTATTTATTTAACTATACAGAGAGAGGCTATAGAACCCAGCCTCTTGGATAATGGCATTGTCCCAAGTGATTCTCCACCCCCTGTCTCTCCCACTTTCTCATTTGTCATCATTATCACCTCCTCTACGTGTGCCACTAAGCGCCCTCTGTCTTTGAGCACTTTGCTCTCCTACTTTTAAGGCTCGCCAGGTTCAGGGGGGGGGCACTAGGGGCGCATTGGAAGATGGCTGACTATAACATCTCTCCGACCCACACAAGGTAATTAAGTGGCTGTGATGGGAGTATGCAGCCTCCCTGCCCCCCCAAGGAGATGGGGGGGACTGCCCTTGCCTGCTGTGCCCACATATATCACCCCCGAACTCGAGGGGGTGGGGGCACTAGGCAGAATGCCCTTGTGTGGACTTCGGCTCTCCTGGACGCTGTCTCTGATTCGCGCCTCTAGCTGCAGCAACTTCAAAAGAAACAATTAGAAAGAAGCAAATGCACATATTTCAAGGAAGAAGGGGGAGTAAAAAGACTGCTAATTGAAGAGATCTCTGATAAAGAAGACGGGTCAGATAAACAGGAATATATCATGAGAAGACACACCAAGGCTCGGTATGTTGGCAACGGGACTGGATGAGGGGGGGGGACTTTTCTTTCTTTCTTTATGTGTTTAACCAATAATCCCCCCTCACAAGTCAGAAATGCTGCTTAAATGACCTAAGCTGGATGATTTAAGACTGTGTGGAGATAATCTTTAACCAAAAGCATGTTTTAAGGAGACTGTGGAAAGTACAAGAGCTTTGGGATGACGCAGTAAAAAACAGTGTTGCCATTTTGGCAAGTTATGTCTGGGAGGAGGAATGCATTTGTTTTCATACAGCGGGCTAACCTCCTTGGAGGACAAAAAGAAGGCGACAGATTTGCAAAGATTAATGATGGAAAGAGAGCTTTTATTTATGGAAGTGATGATATATGGAAACCATCTTGATAAGCATATTGGACTAACGGAAAAATTCACACAGGATTATAATTTGTGTTTACCCGCTTAAGGAGATTATCAGAAGAGATCACAAAGAAAAAAGAAAAATTTACGAAAATAATAAGAGGAGATGTGGAAACAGCAAGATAGGACTGAATAGAATTGTGAACATTATTTGGACAGATTTGTGGACATTAATGCAGCAGCAAGAAGATGATTGGAATCCCCTTTGGAACTTGAAATATGGGTACCCCCAACAAAAATTTAAAATTCGGCTTTGTAATTCGGAATTTATGTGATTTGATTTGATTTGATTGGTCGGTTAATAAAAATTATATATATATATAAAAGGCTCACCAGGTTCTGGTTGTCCTTTCTAGTGAAAAGGTTTCAGCCAGATGCTGCTCCGGCTCTCCCATTATTTTCCAACTTTCCCCCTCACCTGCCTCTGAGCTGTGACCTCCCACAACCCCCTGTTCTAAATCTACACTGTCTTCCTCTTCCTCCTCCCAGGAAGGGTCAGGATGGGAAGGTGATCTTCACCATTCCTCCTCTTCCCAGTCCCTGATACACCCGCAATAAGCCTAGCTCTTGTGTTTCAGCCTGACTCCAGTGTGGTGCAGTGGTTAAGAGCGGTAGACTCGTAATCTGGGGAACCAGGTTCGCTTCCCCACTCCTCCACATGCAGCTGCTGGGTGACCTTGGGCCAGTCACACTTCTCTGAAGTCTCTCAGCCTCACTCACCTCACAGAGTGTTTGTTGTGGGGGAGGAAGGGAAAGGAGAATGTTAGCCGCTTTGAGACTCCTTTGGGTAGTGATAAAGGGGGATATCAAATCCAAACTCTTCTTCTTCTACTCCTTGTTTAGTGACATCTACATCCCCCTTAGAAACAAATCTCCTCTTACATTTTCCTGGAAAATGCCATAGTGTTGTTTTTCCAAGGTTTTGGAGGGGTTTATTTTGCCTGTGATGTCATTTAAATGTGTGTTTTTGAATGCAATTTCCCTCCAAATATTTCTATAAGTTTCTAAGTGTTGTAACTCTTCATAGAATTGGTCAATTTCAGTTTCTTCAGCACCAGTAGTTGGTGCATAAACTTGGATTACTGTGATGTTAAAAGGTCTGCCTTGGATTCGTATCGAGATCATTCTATCATTTTTGAGATTGCATCCCAGTACAGCTTTCACCACTCTTTTGTTGACTATGAGGGCCACTCCATTTCTTTTACGGGTTTCTTGCCCACAGTAGTAGATGTGATGGTCATCCGAACTGAATTCGCCCATTCCCGTCCATTTTAGTTCACTGATGCCCAGGATGTCAATATTTATTCTTGCCATCTCATTTTTGACCACCTCCAACTTACCCAGGTTCATGGTTCTTACATTCCAGGTTCCTATGCAATATTTTTCTTTACAGCATTGGACTTTCCTTTCGCTTCCAGGCATATCCGCAACTGAGCGTCCTTTCGGCTTTGGCCCAGCCGCTTCATCAGCTCTGGATCTACTTGTACTTGCCCTCCGCTCTTCCCCAGTAGCATGTTGGACGCCTTCCGACCTGAGGGGCTCATCTTCCAGCGTCATAACTTTTATATGCCTGTTGTCTTTGTCCATGGAGTTTTCTTGGCAAGGATACTGGAGTGGCTTGCCGGTTCCTCCTTCAGGTGGATCACGTTTGGTCAAAACTCTCCACTATGACCTGTTCATCTTGTGTGCCCTGCTCGGCGTAGTTCATAGCTTCTCTGAGTTCTTCAAGCCCCTTCGCCACAGCAAGGCCATGATCCATGAAGGGGTTAAGTGGAATATAAACAATCAAAGAAACAGCAAACCTATCCATGATGGCTGTTTACTACTTCCAGTATTTTTTCTGGCTACCCGTTGCTGGGGAGCAAAGCGAGATTAGTGCTTTTGCACTCCTTTCCTACTTGTGGACTCCCCACAGGAATATGGGTTCACATTTAAAGCCACATTGATTTAATCTTCAGTTTCTAAAATAGTATGAGAAGTGAAAAACAGCCATTATTTGAAATTCGCAGCTATCTGAATTTTGTGATGCAGTTTTCCAGTCAAGCAACGTTTACAAAAATGCATGCATTAGGTAAAAAAATGAACATATTAGTAAAAATGATATAAAATGCATTCTATTAAGATAAATTGATTCTATAAATATGCAAATTAGTTAAAACTGCATGCATAAAAAGGTGTTTACTGGCAGAAATTCGCACAAAAAATGTTGAAGAATTCTCATGAGGATTTCAAAAAAGAAAATCCACAAATTGCTGCAGAAATGGGGAGAGCTGATTTGAAGACTGGAAAAAAAATGAGAAATTGGGAGAACTGAAATTGGCAGATCTTAACATCCCTACTGGTTGGCCACTGTGAGAACAGGATAATGTTAGACCAGATGAGCCTTTGATATGCTCCAGCCAGATGTCTACTGACTGGAATGAATGAAAGCATTAAGGCCTGCAGAGGTAGGAAGCAGCCCTATGCCAAGTCAGAGTTTTTGTCCCTCTAACCCAGTATTAGCCACTCTGACTGGAAGTTGCTCTCCAAGGTCTCAGGCACAGATATTTCACACCACCTCTTATCTGATCCTTTTAAACTAAGAGATGCTGCAAACTTAACTTGGGGCATCCTTCCTGCAAAGCAAATGCAACAAACAGATTCCTTAGGGTCTATTTCTGCTGTATCTTCAGATCAGGACTGATTTAATGATCTAGTATAAGTGAGAGATAGCAGAATGACATGCTTCTAGAGGAAGCTGATTGGACTGAGGTGAAGTCAGGTTAGGGAGACTACAGCAACAGAACACATGCAAGATTCCTGGTTCAATCTCTGGCATCACCAGTCTTTAAAAAGAAGAGAATGAAAGTATCAGGTCAGGCGGCAGTAGCCGATCAGATTTGGCGACACAGTTACATCCATTGAGAGTGACGGTAATGCCTGTTCAGTCCTGATGAGTAATGTCAGTCAATTGGCAAACACTCAGTGACAGGGGTGCCAACTTTAATAAAATATTGGGGGTGGGGTGGGGCAGGCAAGCTCCGCCCCACATAATCAACCACAAGATGCAGCACACACAAACCAATTGAATGGCAATCCCCATCAACTATTGGGGGGGGGGGCGCCCTCTCAAATTTTTATTGGGGGAGTTGGCTCCTATGCTTAGGGAACAGGAAGAAATCACAACTCTAATGTCAATCAGTAGGCAAACATTTGTGCAGCCTGTGCCAACAAAACATTGAAAGAGAGAGACACTTTTTTGACGCTGCCATAAATATTCTACTTTTTTTAAAAAAGGAATATATTTTGATTTTAGAAACAAGTAACATTAACCAATCTCAGCAATGGGATCCGTTTGATATGTCAAGTGATTACTATGGGTCACTGAGTGAATACATGTTGTTGTTTTTTAGATGCACAGCCATTGTTTCTTTGTTTTTTTAAAGTGTACAGCTACAAATGTAAAGTGTGATTACAACCAAATATGACTGGAAACATATACATTTTATGGGTATACTTTTCAGAATGCTAGAAACAGCTGTGACACCCTGTTGAGTGTATATTTATGGGCAAACCTCTGTTTGTTACTGCGTAAGGTGTGAAAAGATCCTATCCACCAACTTTTGTTGCATGTCTGAGTTAGTAGAGCACTGATTAGAGCTCTGTGGTCCTCAAGATGTTGATGAATATAGCTCTCATCATCAACCAACCAACCAACCAACCAACCAACCAACTACAAGGGCCACAAATTCCCCATCCCTGGTATGGAGGTAATCTCTAGCATCATTCTCAAATGAATATTTTAATTTCAGGGCCATGCTATCTTCGAGAGAAATGTTTCCATTCGTTTCTGAAATTTCCATTAGTTTCAAAAACATATTTTCCCAGTGAGGTCACTGGAAGTCCATTGAATTATCCACACTGCTGTTGTGCTTGGCAACAAATGCAGGGTCCCCCCCCCCAAGAGTATCCTTAATTTTAGGAACCATTCTAGACCTTGTTTTGATTTTAAACATAGTTCTGGGATTTTAAGAGTTCAGCATCTGCTACCAGAAAAACGAGTTGTATCAGATGTGCTACCAGACCTTGGCAGACTCTCTCATTCACAAGGCAACATTTCCAAACATCTCCAGCTTGTCATCTTTTGTTACATGTTTCCTTTCTCATTGGAAGGCAACATGTTCTGAAAAATCCAGTCTATCTTGGAGATAAAAGATGTTCTGCCATGCCCTCAACAAGGACAGGGAAATGGTACTGTTGTCCCTTGTTAATGAAGCTGGACAGGAAGTACAGATCAACTCAGGAAGTGCGTTACTCCATCCTCTGAAAACCTCAGCTCTGTGTATTTAATGCATCTCACAGTTCTCCCTTCTCCCCCTTGAAATGTGGCCCATAAAGAGATGCTGAAAGTATTATTATGCTGTGGAGACCTCAAATTCTCTATGGCAGTATTTTTCATTAGTTCGCTTCAGCTTGTTTAACCTTTCCTCGTGTAAAACGATTCTTCTGGTTTTCATTTCTGTTTTGTCTTCTATGTCTGTGATTTCTTCTGGTTTCCTAATAGTGTATTGTCTACCACTTAGCTCACTAACTGGGCAATCGTGTAAATATCTACTCAGGTCTATTAAGTTCAATGGAACCTAATCAGTTAAATGTGCATAGGATTGTACCCTAAATATAGCACATTCACATTTACATTTACATTTTTCTTAAGAATTGTTGGTACACTTCTTCCACTGAAAGGTTTATTCACCCATGTTCCACTGAAAATGTTGGTGAATCTTATTTTTTGTTTATTCCCCTATGGAACAAGATTTATACACCTCTCAGATTTATACACCTTCTAAGCTGTTTATATGACATGATATAAAATATTTGTAGGGAAATACCCTACAAGAGTCTTTAAAACAAGTAGGCATCATAAAATCAAAATAGAGATAATATTGAAAGTATTGAAAACAAACACAGATAATAAGATTACATGCCTGGATATTCATGTCTAAACAAGAAAAGTATTTAGCAGGTATCAGAAACAATGAAGGGAGCTGCCTAATATTAATAGACAGGGAGTTAAAAACAACATTGGGACGCGGGTGGTGCTGTGGTCTAAACCACAGAGCCTAAGGCTTGCTGATCAGAAGGTTGGCAGTTCGAATCCCCGTGACAGGGTGAGCTCCTGTTGCTCGGTCCCACCTCCTGCCAACCTAGCGGTTTGAAAGCATGTCAAAGTGCAAGTAGATAAAGAGGTACCGCTCTGGCGGGAAGGTAAACGGCATTTCTGTGCGCTGCTCTGGATCGCCAGAAGCGGCTTAGTCATGCTGGCCACATGACCTGGACAAACTGTCTGCGGACAAACATCCGCTCGGCCAGTAAAGCGAGATGAGCGCTGCAACCCTAGAGTCGTTTGCAACTGGACTTAACTGTCAGGGATCCTTTACCTTTACGAAGAAGAAGAAGAAGAAGAAGAAGAAGAAGAAGAAGAAGAAGAAGAAGAGGAGGAGTTTGGATTTGATATCCCGCCTTTCACTCCCCTTCAGGAGTCTCAAAGCGGCTAACATTCTCCTTTCCCTTCCTCCCCCACAACAAACACTCTGTGAGGTGAGTGGGGCTGAGAGACTTCAAAGAAGTGTGACTGGCCCAAGATCACCCAGCAGCTGCATGTGGAGGAGCGGAGACACGAACCCGGTTCACCAGATTACGAGTCTACCGCTCTTAACCACTACACCACATTAGCTCTTTAAAAACAACAACTTAAACTCTGTCTAATTCTGAAGTTCAGAACAAATACTGAAGCCATAAGAGTGCTGGTCTGCAAGTCGGCATAGAACCCCTGCCAGAAATATGGTGGGAGTCTCTAGCTCCATGAAAACCGCAATGATGTGAGAAAAGTCCATGAATACTTCACTTAAACAACTAGACATTTCAAAAGCCCTGTCCAAGCACATGGCCTTCATGCAATGAAAATCGCTTGTGCATGAGGGGGATAGCCAGTCTACGCTCATTAGTCCTCCTCCCTCTGTCCACATTGTGAGTGAAGGCCCAAAGAGAGCAATGCGCTCCGGTAACAGCAGCATTGCCCCACAGCCAATTCAAGTTGTTTCTATGGCAACATCACTGATGGCAAACAAAGTCAATTCAGAGTGGGGAGAAATGCTCTTTGCATTAGCATTGCTTTTGCTCCAAACTAACTCCAGCTGCCTTTAATACCCTCTGACTGGCTCTGCCTGCAGCACCATTGTTACTCAGCAATATCGAAAGCAACACGATGGCCAGAAACAATTACAGTATAGAAAACTTTATGGAAGGCATGTTCTCCCTGAAATGAGAGCACATGTTGCGGTGGGGTCCGCCGAGCCATCCCTCTGTTGCCAGGCAGGGTTGAATATGCTGACCTGGGGCGATGATTGGATGGCTGGGTTGCTGGGGCAAATTGCATGTTGCAAAGTGGTGGGTGGCATCGAAGGTTTTAAATACTGGGGCACTCAGCTTATTGCTTTCTCTTTCACTGAGTGCATCGGATCACCCGCCCGCCCGCCCTGAGTTCAGGGTGTTTTGGTTGACCTTGCTATGCCTGTCATGGGGTCGTCTGCCGTTGGGGCAGGGGCCTGGTAGGAATTTTGTCTATATGGCTGATTGGCTGAGCCATTTGGTTTTTGCCTACTACGTAGCAAATCAAATTAACTCTGCTGAACAGTGTTTCCGGATAGCAACTACTGTTTCGTTCAGTTCTTCATCAGCCAATTAGTTCCACAAACACTCGTAAGTAGAAAGATGTGTAATTTCATCATTAACTGAAAATAAAATATTCCATAAAGTTTTCTGTACTGTAATTGTTTCTGGCCATCGTGTTGATTTCGATATTGCTGAGCCACATTTTGCAACACAGGGGTTGGTTTGTTTACGCACCATTGTTACTAGCAAGTAGAAGGGCTGTTTCTCAAGCAAACAAAAAAATGGTTCGGAAGCTGCCCAGGTTGTGACTCACAAAGGTGCACTATTGCTACTGCCTGAATCCAAGGTGGTGTGGATGCTGGGCACTTGAATGTGTGTGTGTGGTGCCATGTCTCTGCAGTGGCCCCACTGGGTGGAAAACCCAATGAAAGAAAGACAGGCACGATCCCTTGTTATATTTCCTTTTAAGTGGCACAGAAAAGAAGTTTGGAATGCCTTATATTCCCTGATATTGTTTTAACTATCCTCCACTCTATATCTGTCCATGATTTTGGAACTGAAGCTCTTTTTTTCTGGGGAAGATTATCCAAGATGCATGCACCACCACCACCTAGGGAGGTAACTGCATGGTCACTGCTGATGACCACTAAGTCACCTCCCTCAGGTGAAGACTGAAACATCTTTCTGTTCAGTGGGCAAGAGCAGCTTCAATGCCATGTTGGTCTTGCCCACCCATTGCTTGCGATTCTTCACCCTAGCAAACTTTTTACAGATGAAACCAAGGGGGTGCAAATGCCCGTTTATTATTTAATAACAGATTATATGAGTATTCCGTATGTGGGAGATGATAAAATATCGCACCTTCGGCTGATAAACATGGCTCGGCACAAATTTTGTCACTACCCTAGCAGAGGAGTTTCTTTTTGTCTTAATATTAGTGTTTGACTCTGTGGGGTCTGACATCTCTATTCTTTTGTCTGACAAATCTGTGCACCGACTTGTAAAAAAAAGAAGAAGAGGAAGAGGAAAATCAATATTGTTTTCCCTGGCACATTCTCTGCAGTTGAGTTGATTTATTATCACAGTTCCCTTACCCCTCTATTTTTTTTTTATCAGTCTGTTTCTATTGCTTTAGGGTTGAGTTCCTGATAATATCACAGGGTAGAAGACACCAAAGAGTTTCTGTGACCTTATCCCCTCTGTGATCTTGTCCACTATGATTGTGAACTATAGCTATAAGGTGAACAGTGATTTTATCTGGACTTCATGATCAGATTTATGTTCTGTTTTGTCAGAAACAAGGGCAAAGTAGAGTCATGGAGATATTTTTAAAGGAACAATATAAACTCTAGATCTACACCCCCAAAACATTCTTCATAGCTAACATTAATAAACCAAGCTAATTTTCCCTAGATTTGTTTAAAAGAGATTTGCATAGGGCTAAGGTGTGGTGTACTTGAAAATGAGAGATGAGTGAGTGAAGTTCAACAAAAGACCTCATTTTGCAGTTATAAGTCATACTGAAGAAAGCGGCCGGTATTGAGATGCTATTTACAAGCTTTGCAAACCAGGTTTCACTGTGATTTCTCAATAATCAAGGTAGATATTGCGTAATGATATCCTTTGCATGTTTCTTAGCCTCCTTGAAAATGGGTTCTAGACTTTACAAGCAGTAAAATGTAGAATGGTATTCCGAATGCACACACACCAACTTTCTACCCCAAATCGCAGTTTTCAAGGCAGATATTGCATTGTAGTGTTCTGTGTCTTTTTAGCTCTCTTGATAGCAAGTGCAGGTACTGAGGCATGCCTTGAACCTGGAATGAAGAACTGTAGGGCAAACAAGCTAACTACTCTCAGTTGGAAATATCAAATTGCAATTATTTATTTTACAGCTTTTCTTGCCCCCTTTAAAACATGTATAGAGGTCAAGCTTCAGACTTAAAATGTAGATTGGTATCCATAATCTCTATACAATGTTAGTAGTATATATAGCACAACTCCTGTCAAATTACAGTGGTACCTTGGGTTACAGACGCTTCAGGTTACAGACTCTGCTAACCCAGAAATAGTACCTCGGGCTAAGAACATTGCTTCAGGATGAGAGCAGAAATTGTGTGGCGGCAGTGGGAGGCCCCATTAGCTAAAGTGGTACCTCAGGTTAAGAACAGTTTCAGGTCAAGAATGGACCTCCGGAATGAATTAAGTTCTTAACCCGAGGTACCACTGTACTTAAGTCCCACACCTTTTAGTTTGATTGATGATGCCACCTGAAGTTTCATCACAGAAGTCCCACCATGAAAATGAAATCTAGTGAAGTCACCAGATGTCCTGCTCTGGAAGTCCCACATGTGATCTGCAGTGGACCAGTAGGGTGAGGTTTTAGCCCTCTAAGTCAAAATACAGTGTTAGATTTCCTATTCTGATTGGTCTCTTGCGGAATCACATGTCAGTAGTGGAACCCTATGTCTCTATAGGGCCAATCTGGCACCCTATTGCTTGTAAAAAGGCAAATGTTAGGAGAAACGAACCCCAAAATACATGCACATTTTCATGTGGATTTTTTAAAAAAAGTTCATAGACCGATGAGAAAACCAAATTTAAGATTGGAAAAATGAGAAACTGAAATCCACACAGCTGTCCATCACTAGCTGTAAGAGTTGGTGCAGCATATGTCATGTAACAGCTTGGAGACTGAGATACAAAACTGGAAGCTGTAGATGGCCTTCTGCAAAACTGCTCTTTCCCATCTTTAGTCTCTGCTCTCATCTGCAGTATATAGATAAAAATGCTCACCTACCTTACACATTGTCAATGCATCCCTTCAAGGATTACAACATTATCCATGTGATCTGCTATCTAAAGGGGCTAACTAAAGGTGAAGTATTACTGTAAAGATCGAATAAATAAATAAGTAAATAAATAAATGAGTAAATACTTTTAATGCAAACAGGAAAAGCAGTGATGGAGGTTTTCAAGCCCCACATTTCCCATTTTTCTGGGGGGTGCTCAATCGTATGCAGTACCGGCACGCCATCCCCACCCCAAATATTAAAAGTGTAAAGGTAAAGGCAAAGGGACCCCTGACCATTAGGTCCAGTCGTGACCGACTCTGGGGTTGCAGAGCTCATCTCGCTTTATTGGCCGAGGAAGCCGGCGTACAGCTTCCGGGTCATGTGGCCAGCATGACTAAGCCGCTTCTGGCAAACCAGAGCAGCGCACGGAAACACAATTTACCTTACCACCAGAGCGGTACCTATTTATCTACTTGCACTCTGACGTGCTTTCGAACTGCTAGGTTGGCAGGAGCAGGGACCGAGCAACGGGAGCTCACCCCGTCGCGGGGATTCGAACCACCGACCTTCTGGTCGGCAAGTCCTAGGCTCTGTGGTTTAACCCACAGTGCCACCCGCGTCCCTATTAAATGTGTAGCACTGCCCATTAAGCACTGGTTTTACACACACACACACATACTCCATGGTTTGAGAAGATGACTCGATTGGTGAATCTGTTTTTTTCTGTTTTTGGTGGGAGAGGCGTAATAAAATACTCTGCAAACAGTTTATCTGATCAATGGAAAATGCATTTACAAATGCTCCAGGTTAATGTGCTGAACATAGTGAAAGAATAAGTTATTGACTCTTGAGGAGTGATGTCAGTTCATGTTTTCCTGATCAATGTAATGTACAAGCATATAAAAAGAATGGCAGGAACTGAATCTTAATTCACTGGGCTCATTTGGATGGTTGCAATGAATAAGATGAGATAAGAATTGCATCCAGCATTCTAGAGGTAGCTAAGCCACAACCTTGCATCCTTGTATTCTTAATAAATGGTGTGTGTGTGTGTGTGTGTGTGTGTGTGTGTGTGTATAATGGGCTGTTAAAGGAGCTTTGCCTGCTTATGAATGTAATTCCTTTCAGCACCTTTCTCCCTCTGCAGAAGAGTGAGGAACCTATTAGGATGGTCCACCCTTAGAGGCTGATGGGTCCAATGGGTTTTTGGATGTCTCTGGGGGATTTCCCAGCTGATATGACTGGTCCTCTTGCCAAAGCCCTGGCCGACTTCTGGAACATCCAAATGGCCCTGTCTGTTGACACAATCCCTGTCCCACTTAGCAGAACCCATTTGGCTCCCTGGTATACTCCTGAGCTTAGGGTGAGAAAATCAGCTGGAAGACGGCTCAAACACGAGTGGAGGGAAACTCCAGTTGAATGCAATTAAACTCATCATTGAGCCTACCTAGTGGCAGTGAAGGCAGCAAAGAAGACGTACTTTGCTGCCTCCATTGCATCCTTATCATGTCGTCTGGCAGAGCTTTTCTGGGTCGTACGGGGCCTTTTGGAGGCTGGCCCAAAGGAGGTGATAGAACCAACAGTAGCTTGACTTGTTTGCAAAGCATTTTGAGGATAAAATTGCTTGCATCCACCAAGACCTTGACTCTGCTGTTATAGCAGATGAATCTCATGGGATGTCCAGAGCACAGTCTAGTCCTGTTGTGTTGGATGAGTTTCAGTTGGTAAGGCTCGGGGATGTGGACAAGTTGCTTGGATCAGTCAGGGTGACCACTTGCGCTCTAGACCCTTGACCCTTTTGGCTGAAAAAAATCAGCAGGGAGGGAACAGCTGGGCCAGGAAGGTGATCAATGCCTCTTTACAAGAGGGGGTGGTCCCTGGCTGCTTGAAGGAGGCAGTGTAAACCCTCCCTGGATTCAGAAAATCTAAGAAATTACCACCCAGTTTCCAATCTCGCCTTCTTGGGCAAGATTCTTGAGGGGTAAAATGGATGTTAGTAGGCAGACAGCCTTGTTTAATAGTGGCACCTGAGTTGGGTGACTACCCCCTCTACAGAAATTCACCAGACATAACCTGGCTCTCTTATTATTTTTATGAAAAGACCTTCCCTTTGTATAGTGCTCTGGAGATGTTGGATGGATTTAGATGAGTAGGAGAGGATCTTTAGAAAGTGCAATGACAGAAGCACACTCTTCTCTAGAAAGTGTGGGGGAAAGGAGCTTTCGGCATGCATGCCTTGCAACACCCCAGGCTCTTCCCAGATGTAAAGACATTTTTGCACAGTGAGGCCTCCAGATGAGAGAATAGAGGAAAACATAGAATCCATAAACCAGATAGTATGAGGAGTTGGGATGAAAGGTTTGCCTATCTCCATGATGATTTTCCAAGGGGATATTATAGTAAAGGTAAAGGTACCCCTGCCGGTACGGGCCAGTCTTGACAGACTCTAGGGTTGTGCGCTCATCTCACTCTAGAGGCCCGGAGCCAGCACTGTCCGAAGACACTTCCGGGTCATGTGGCCAGCATGACAAAGCTGCTCTGGCGAGCCAGCGCAGCACACGGAAACGCCGTTTACCTTCCCGCTAGTAAGTGGTCCCTATTTATCTACTTGCACCGGGGGTGCTTTCAAACTGCTAGGTTGGCAGGCGCTGGGACCGAACAACAGGAGCGCACTCCGCTGCGGGGATTCGAATCGCTGACCATGCGATCGGCAAGTCCTAGTCGCTAAGGTTTTACCCACAGCGCCACCCGCATCCCAGGGGATATTATAGCTTATATTAATTATTTGAATGAAGTCTTTATTGGACCTTGCAGTTCAGAAAATGATTTTTTTTGGCATTTGTTTTCAGAGGAATGGGTGGGGTGTGTGTGCTGTATATAACAAAAGAATATTTCAGCGACAGAGATAGGAGGGAATTTGGTATGTGGATAATGTCATAATCTAGTTTCATCACTAGGTGGCACTAGACTTAGTTGTCTGGAGCTTTCTGTGTTAGTTCTGATCTTGTTTAAAGTTCTTGATTTCTATGTCCTCTAAGCCTTCCACAACAGTTGCTATATACAGAACACAATTACCCATTTTAAATTTCAACACCAACTACAAACCTCTCATTTTTCAAGATGTCAAACCCACAGTAATAAAACTTGGTTTGTACACTTAGGACTTAATTCTTAGATTGATGTGTGCACAGCATCTTGATTCCCGTAGCCATTTGGAAAGGGACATGGCGAAGGAATGATGTCCAGAACACACCATACTGTAATTTCTGAAGAGAGGCCTCTTTAGCATCAATTCTTAGAAGTACCAGACTGAGTTTCACCCAAACCGGGTTATGTAGCTTCGATTAAACTGCTGGACGTTCACTTGGCATCTGAAGACTTGTGCTTCAGAATAAAAAGCACAGCGAAAGAACAGTATCTGTCTGATTTCCTCAGTCACTGCTCTTTCCTTGTCAGATTCCTGTAGCTTTGATAAAGCTGAAAAACTCACTGGGGAGTGTGTGTGTGTGTGTGTGTGTGTGTATGTATTTTTTAGAAATGTCAAAGAGAAATATGGAATAAATTATCACAAGGGCATTAAAAGGATTTCATTTCCTTGAGCATACATATGCATTCTGCTGCGACGTGTCCTCTCTGCCTCCTAGTGTAGCCATTGATCCACAGCCTTTATAATGAAGTCTAATAACAACTCTATTACTGCCAGCCTCCTGATTGGCTCAGGCGCCTACAAAATTAGCTACAAAGAAGCCAGCTTGTCAATATTAATTCCACCGCAGAGATTACTTGTTATGGTAGAACAAAGGTGTTCTGGCTCGAGCTGAACAACTTAACTCCTTGTCTCATAAAATTTAAGCTGCTATTGATCGCCTCCTTCCATTGTGCCGAAGGATTAAACCCACACAGGCAAGGGTGTGCATGCACACAAGCACACGCACAGAAGACAGACGCGCGCACACAGATGCGGAATCACTCTTCTGCATTCTCCTAAACCACCAGCTGCCCCCTCCCTCCACTCTCTCCCCCCCCTCCACTCTCCCTGGCTAAGAATCATTCAGTTGCACGAAGCAAATTAAATCAATGGATTTGCCCTAGCAGATGGGTGCTTTAACAGTCAGTTAGCCTTTAGATAATTGAGGCGTTGACTCTGGAATCATAAAATGGATGGCTCGTTTGTACATTTTACTGAAATAGATCTCGCCGAGGTTAAATAAATGAAATCCCATTTGTCAGGCAGTAATAAATGGCCTCTCCTTCTGCAAACAGCTCTGTTTGGCCTAATAAATACTGGGATGTTACAATGCTCCTCCCTTGATAGGGTTATGGCTTAATGAAATGGTCTTCCCTCTGCTTGTTTTTGCCTCCTCCTGCACCGTGTGATAAGTAGCGAACCATCGAAGCTTGTAATTACAATCTTACAGAGAACCCGGCCAATCTGTATATAAATCTCACCATCCAATTACAAGATGTAATAATTTTGCAGTCAAGCTGGTAATGAGGTCTAATACTCGTGCATGTGATAATCCCCCCTGGATGCTGACTCTATCAGATGTTAGCTTTGTAATTATACTGGCAGAAAATCATTATTTCATGTTCAGCAGAAAAATGAGGTTGGTGGGAAGTTAATTTTCTCTATGCTCTGTGAAGCATAGACAAAATTTTAATGATTTAATCATTATGGTTATCCCTTTTGCAATTGACCCGTGTTACTTTGGTAGAAACATTGGCACATTTAAAAGTCCCTGTTACCCGATAAAGCTCACCAGGTATGCAGCTTTTAATGTAAGAATAACAGTATACAATTAAACTATTAACCTTCTTGATAGGGGGAAAAAAAATCCATGCCTTTTCATTATTTACAGATAGGATTCACTGGCATATTTATGTCCAGATCTCAGTGCAATAAATGACTAATTAAAAGAGTAACATTTTAATTATGATATACACCCTCTCATTTTCTTTGTTTACAGCAGTATTTTAGCAACTCTTTTGTTCTTCTTACCATGCTGCATACACAATCTGGGGTGTGAGGGATGATCTCCCATCTCCCACACAAATATGCTATGTATAATCAGCAGCACGGCCCCTTCCCACCAGCAGACTAAATGCTTTTTTTTGTTTTGTTTAGGTTTTTATTTCCTCATTTACTTATTTATATTCAGCCTGCTCCAAAGCTTGAAGCTTCTCATGACACCGGTGAAACCAATGCAAAAATATAAAATATTTTTTAAAACCTTTTATAGAAAAAATTCAAAGCTCCTTTTGAATTTTGACAATTTGTGGGTGGGGGGTTCCTAGTGTTAAGAAGGTTTCAAGGAACTGTGAGGATGCATGGTCTTAGGGAGATCTCAGCTCCCATAAATTTTACATCCATATTTTTGTTGTTGTTGTTGTTTAGTCATTTAGTCGTGTCCGACTCTTCGTGACCCCATGGACCAGAGCATGCCAGGCACTCCTGTCTTCCACTGCCTCCCGCAGTTTGGTCAAACTCATGTTCGTAGCTTCGAGAACACTGTCCAACCATCTCGTCCTCTGTCGTCCCCTTCTCCTTGTGCCCTCCATCTTTCCCAACATCAGGGTCTTTTCCAGGGAGTCTTCTCTTCTCATGAGGTGGCCAAAGTACCGGAGCCTCAGCTGCAGGATCTGTCCTTCCAGTGAGCACTCAGGGCTGATTTCCTTAAGAATGGATCTTAAGAATGGTTTGATCTTCTTGAAGTCCATGGGACTCTCAAGAGTCTCCTCCAGCACCATAATTCAAAAGCATCAATTCTTCGGCGATCAGCCTTCAACCAGTTGCGCACCCCTAAATCCACCACTGTGTTGGACTCCATGGCCTACAAAGAAGTTTGCAGAGGTTTGAGAAGGTCCCTGTTAAAATGCCATCTGCTGGACTCCCCCCCCCCCAAAAAAAATAACCAGTGGTGCTAGGGTACCAGCAGTTGGCCAGCTCTGAGCATTCACATTGTCACACAGATTGTCATGCACAGTTTTCCATGCTGAGAAGGCAACAGAGATTTGCCCTAGTGATAGGCAATTAGTCTTTCACGTTGATAGGTAAAGGGAGAAGAGAAGAGCTGGTATCCTGAAAAGTAAATCAGGGTTACTATAGCTTAGTTCAGAAGGGGGAAATTCAGACAGAGCACTGCATCTTCATGACGAGACACCTGGGGGTTGTTTGCTAGTGGTGACTGGGACGAGGGACAAAAGTGGGTGGAGTCAGAAGCAAGGTGGGTGGAGCAACAGATGCATGTGAAGCACTTTGGGCACTCAAAAGTGGTATATAAATGTTATGTATGATGATGGAAGGGTTTGTAGCATCTGCACAATAAACCTTAACACTTTGTATGCCAGCTATAATTTGGATCAGCGTTCATTTGGTTGATGGATATATTGGTGGAGGAGCTTGGACCCATCTATACATTCCGAGAAAACTGTATAATTCCTAGGAATTATAAGCTTGAAACCTGTCCCATAATTTCTCACACAAAGAAAACTAGTATACCAGAGAGAAGACTATGAAATGGAAGTAATAGTGCCACTGTATTCTGCTCTGGTCAGACCTCACCTGGAGTACTGTGTCCATTTCTGGGCACCACAGTTCAAGAAGGACACTGACAAACTGGAACGTGTCCAGAGGAGGGCAACCAAAATGGTCAAAGGCCTGGAAACGATGCCTTATGAGGAACGGCTAAGGGAGCTGGGCATGTTTAGCCTGGAGAAGAGGAGGTTAAGGGGTGATATGATAGCCATGTTCAAATATATAAAAGGATGTCATATAGAGGAGGGAGAAAGGTTGTTTTCTGCTGCTCCAGAGAAGCGGACACGGAGCAATGGATCCAAACTACAAGAAAGAAGATTCCACCTAAACATTAGGAAGAACTTCCTGACAGTAAGAGCTGTTCGACAGTGGAATTTGCTGCCAAGGAGTGTGGTGGAGTCTCCTTCTTTGGAGGTCTTTAAGCAGAGGCTTGACAACCATATGTCAGGAGTGCTCTGATGGTGTTTCCTGCTTGGCAGGGGGTTGGACTCGATGGCCCTTGTGGTCTATTCCAACTCTATGATTCTATTCTAAATCATTGCTTTTCTGCAAAGAATTGCAATCTGTGTGACTTTCATCAGGAGCCATAGGTAGGGTTGCCAGTTGACAATTTCACAAAAAATGCTGGCTGCAGGGTGGGATCAGATGGTGGAGCCAAGGAAAGCATCACCAGGGACAAATTTGGAAGATTGAGACAGAGACAAGGAGAACCTGGTGGATCCGCACAGAGCCTGGAAGAACCTGGAATCTAGCAGGTCGTCAGGGACAAAGTCTGAGGATTCCTGCTTTATCACATTATGATTCTGACCACTTTGCAGAGTTCAGCCACATCACCATATAAAACTATCGCTGCTTTGTCAGAATCTACAAAGATACCGTCAGTGCAGTTCCCACTTATAATCTGAAATGCTCCAGCAAGCTGGAGGCAAAAATCTCACCTACCATTCTGTCCTGCCACCAAAGGAATGGCAAGGCACAATCCAGGAATTTCCCCCCATCTCTCTTATCCTCTCAATGTGACTCTCCTTCCTTAAAAATAATAATAATAAAAAAATACTGTGGTTATTACCTTAATACCTCTGCATGAGTAAGGCTATTTAGAGTTGCATAGCAATGTTCCCACTGGGCTTCAAGGCATCTTCACTCTTCTGCCTTCTATCATTATAGGGAGCCTTGCTCTGAAACATATTCTTATTCTCTCTTGGGTCCCATCACTACAGTCATGACTGAAATACTTCATCAAGGAAGATTATTCAGTGTGCCCGAAAGTTGGCTAAACTCTGAGTCATTCCTGTCACCCGTGGAAGCTCATTATGCATTTGAATCCCATCCATGGAGAAGGTTTTATTTCTTCTTCTCCTTTCTCTAGTTTGCAAGTCGTGTTGTTCCACAAGAGAGCTGCTGTCTTGGCAGGCCAGCCAAGGAGGGACTCCAAGAAGGAGTTATGTAGATTTGCCTGGCAAAGATCTTTCTCCAGTGAGGCTGAGGCCGATGTTCTGAAGAAGATCCCCCAGTCACCACACTCTTGTACTCCAGTCAATTGAAAACAGAGTTTTTAATTTGTCATTTTGGATCATATTTACTATAGGACGACAGCCAATTGTTTTAATAACTGCTTTGTATTGTGTGTGTTTCGCAGCTTTTACTCATTTTTAAATTTTGTTTTATCATATTTGTCTTACATTTTTGTTGTCTTTTTTTTTAAAAGGAACACCAGGGTAGATTTCCCCCCCTTGTAAACAGTTAACACATCTGGGATATTTTTAGTGGAAGTTGGCATAACCCCCTCCAGATGATTGACCTGGACGTGTGTGGGCAAAAGTGTGCCGAGGGTTTGGGTGTGTGGGTGTGCATATTGGGATCCCATCCTGCTACACATTTTTGCCCCCATGTGTCCAGGGCTGAGGGACCAAAGAGGGTCGTGGCAAGACCTAGGTGCAGCCTAGCATAATATATTGACAGAGCCCCTGGCTGTGTCTGCAGGCCCACCCATGAGGCTGTTGTGATGTGTCCGGGAAGAAGGTGGCCTTTTAGCAGGCCCCTAGCTGGCTCCAGCCACCAGTCGGCAGCCGGGCGAACTTCGGTTTTCAGAACAGCATCAATCAGTGACTCAAGCCTCAGAAGCCTTCAGAAAGAGTGAATAACTCTTTACAATGGAAGTGGCGGACAGAGGCATATGTAAGCATATTTACAAGCATTTATTCAGCATCAGGACAAAAGAAAAACATGTATGCTTCCCTTCATGTCCAAGCAAAAAGCAGCATAGGCAAAAGTAATATACAACGGAAGTTCCCAGCAGACTGTGCTGGAAGTAAACAGACATGTGACATACAACAACTCTACATGCCTGTTCTAAAGGTGTAATGGAACTATATCCTAACAGAGGCGTCCTGAGGCATTCGTCTCAGGTGGTGGAATCCTGTAGGCCGGTGGCCCCAAGACTGTCCCACCCTCCCCTGCCACCAATACTGAAAAAGTGAGGAGAGGTGGTAGTAGTGGCTTTCAGCAAGATGTCGGAAGATCTTGTGGAACTCCTGAGAGATCTCACCAGAAGCTACAGCCGCTGCATGACCCTGGTAAGCAAGGCTTTGGTGGTGGGGCAGTTGTGGGTGGCAGCGGGGCCTCCCCATTTTGCCTCAGGTGGCAAAACGGGCTGGGCCTCCTCAGTCTGTATAAAAGGCAAGCAATTTATGCAGTGTAGTTTGGCCCACGGTGGCAGCATGTGTCATTAACAAGCATCCACCATCTTTCATTGTATCAATAACTTCACCAAATGGTCCAGCGGTTTACCTTAATCATACTCTGCCCATCTTCCAAACTAAGAGAAGATACAGAGCTCAAAAATTTATCTAGGTTTTCTTGCTATTCAGGGTGGTTGTATATTAGCAAGGTTAAAGTTAATAACAGCTGGAATACTTATCTCTAAAAAAAATATATTTTTAAAGCATCCTGTATGTATATTTAAAAATAAACCGTTTCATAAAACGAAAAGGTGTTTGGTTATTATTTTCTTATGGGCCAGAGTAACTTACATGACAACTTGTTAAATCAATTTTATGTTTCTTTCAGATCTACTATTCAATATTTTTTAAACTGTAGATACCATGGCAACCCCATTTCTCATATGGAATGTATGTTGCCTTAGAGATAAAGAGCTTGTGTCTGCACAGGTGGAATAGAGAACAGCATGTAAACTCCACACTCCCCCTAACATTTAAATGTGCACCTCAATCATATTTTTCCTAGCTCATATCCGTTTTTGTGTCAAAAACAAAACTTTTGCACCAGCCAGTGCATTTTTTTGGTATTGTTTTCTGATGAAATGTGTACAGAGAAACATTCCCAACACACTCTGTTTTATCCCTTTCCATTTTTTTTTAAACTTAAAGGCATATTGTTCTGGTCTCAAACTAATGGGATGCAAATTCATCTTAAAAAGGTAAAGGGACCCCTGACCATTAGGTCCAGTCGTGGCTGACTCTGGGGTTGCGGCGCTCATCTCGCTTTATTGGCCGTGGGAGCCGGCGTACAGCTGGTCATGTGACCAGCATGACTAAGCCACTTCTGGTGAACCAGAGCAGCGCACGGAAACGCCGTTTACCTTCCCGCTGGAGCGGTACCTATTTATCTACTTGCACTTTGACATGCTTTCGAACTGCTATGTTGGCAGGAGCAGGGACCGAGCAACGGGAGCTCACCCCATTGTGGGGATTCGAACCGCCGACCTTCTCATCAGCAAGTCCTAGGCTCTGTGGTTTAACCCACAGCGCCACCCACGTCCCTTAAATTCATCTTACCTCAGTCCAAAGGTTTACCTATCAGACACACTTAAGCATCTCTTGTGCATATTAAGTCCCCCATTAATTTAAATGGAAGGAGCTGATCTGCACATTCATTTATTTTGCACCGGCAGATGGGCTTCCTTGAGTTAAATGTACAAGGAAGATACTCCAGTAAAAAGACTGGGGCTTCCTTGTTGAAACAGACTAGGAGATTGCCAGTGTTAGTCAAACCCAGAGTAGATACACTGAAATCAAAGTCCGTTGATTCTAATGAGTTTATTCTGAGTCTGACTTATGTACATTGATTTCAATGGGTCTGCTTTGAATATGACTAATGCTAGATATCAGCCAATGACTCTGTTTATATTGGGAGAATATTTGTATAAATAAATATTGGCAAGTTTGGTATCTTGATGGTAGCACCATATATACACATACATAGGAGTACGTCTCATTGAACTTAGTGGGACTTCTGAGTAGATAGGCACGGACTTGCCTTGTAACATTTCACCTGCTTTGGTTGACGACTGTAGCAGACAAAAATGAAATACGATATTTATTATTTCAAATGTATAACCCACTTTTCCTCCTTGCAGAGAGCTGAGGGCAGCTCATGATATTTTTTTCTTACAATTTATAGAGCAATGTAACGTCTTGCAGACAGCACTTAAACCCGCAGGTTGGAGACTTCGTCAAATTGATACCAGAGCAATCTCGCATAACAACTTTGAAAATACACATGGTTTATTACACGCTCACATAATTGGATGATGTGCAGTTACCACACAACCTTTGTATGTTACATAGTAATACACACACATATTTTACATAGTAACTGCACGTCAACTAAATTTTAGACTTCTTAATTTGCCCGGACACCAACAGAATTATTCATTAGAAACAGAGTGACACATAACAGGGGCTGGAAAAGAATGAAGTAAATCCGTACTGATTGACAAATGCACAAGCATCGCTGTACGTGCCTTTTTCAACACTTACTTGGAACTGGAGGGCTGTGTATAAGATTTACAAAATAGTACTTTAATGGGGGATGTATGGGAGTTCTGGAGGGTGGATTTTAGCCATCTTAGTAGCAAGACCCTAGAGAGATAACAGCACCTTCCTCTCACACACAGACATTCTTTAATTTAGAAATAAAAATATATTTTTGGGGGGCATAATATTTACAAGTAACATGTAACACAAAGCACTTCTGGGATTGTCTCATTTGATTTTATGAGTGGTATCAAGACATTCTGGGAGGGGAACCAAGCAGGGGTCCCTTTGTTCCTCAGCCCCACTTTTACTATATCCTCAGAACATTTTACAATGGGCAAACTAAGCAATAGCTCAAGAGGAGAGAGCAGGTTGTCAACATGTTCACAGATGATGTGGTGTTGCTTTTCATGGACTCCACAAATGCATATTTTAAAGTATATGCTAGTTCAAAATAGCTGATGGTGCTGTATCCTGAATTTCTGTATTTTGAGTATTTGACATCTTTCTAATAATATAGTTGGTTTGCTGTTGTTTTATGGAACAGATGTGATGCCTGAAGAACCTTTCCTACCCTACATTAATAAAATAAAATAAATAACAAATTAAGCTTTGTAAGGAGAAGTAGAGTATGAACCATTTACTTGAATGAATGAATGTGGGAAGGAAGAAGAATTTCCAACCAAAGAATAATGGATACGTAAGATAATGGACTATACCAAACTGGCAAAATTAACAGCAAAGTTAAGAGAATCTAACGGCAAGTGTTTTATGGAAGAATGGATGCCTTTTTCAGGCTATTTAAAGAAATGTTATAGTATGGTGAATTCACGAGCAGGATTTGAGCTATGGGCAACAGAAGTAATTAGATTATAATATTGTGGTTACGATCTGATAGATAGAAGGGGCAAAACAACAATTCCATTGAAAAAGGGGTGGGAAGTCAATAAAAATAAGAGAAAATGTGAAATTGTGTTCTGGCTGTATATGTTTAAAATATTGAAACTTAATTGAAAAAAATAGTTCATTAAAATATACATTCAATAAGCAGTTCCTAAAATCAGGCATACATCTACTATTCCCCCTCCCCTTTATTTCTTACTCACACACAATGAGGTTTTCCTGGGGTTTTTGCAACTGGAATTCAGTGTTTTATGATGAAATAAGAAACAAATAAACTGGTTCTTCAGCCAGAAAATGCTAAAAAGAGAGAGAAAAGAATAAAGAATTCAATCCTATTTGGCCCTCCCTCACTTCTTCTTTTGTTTAGAGTATTGCTATATCAACCTTAGAACAGGATTCAAAGAAGATATCCACACACTCAAGAAAGCTTTTGACTCATGTCTCTTAAAAAATAGACCACAGTATGATTCATACTCAAGACTATGGTGCTGGAGGAGACTCTTGAGAGTCCCATGGACTGCAAAAAGAACAAATCTATCCATTCTTAAGGAAATCAGCCCTGAGTGCTCACTGGAAGGACAGATCGTGAAGCTGAGGCTCCAATACTTTGGCCACCTCATGAGAAGAGAAGACTCCCTGGAAAAGACCCTGATGTTGGGAAAGATGGAGGGCACAAGGAGAAAGGGACGACAGAGGACGAGATGGTTGGATAGTGTTCTCGAAGCTACCAGCATGAGTTTGACCAAACTGCGGGAGGCAGTGGAAGACAGGAGTGCCTGGCGTGTTCTGGTCCATGGGGTCACGAAGAGTCGGACACGACTAAACAACAACAACAACAAACATGATTCATGGTGGAGCTCCTTTGACACTGTTCGAAATGGCAAAGGAACTTCTGATTAAGCTGGGGGGATCTGCTTCTTAAAGGGGAAAAGGTAGGTAAACAATGAAAGAAAACACCCCACTGGGAACACCTAAATTAGCTTTGTGGTCTGGTGTCCTACCAAACCAAACACAGCCTGCTAGGCATTGAGAAGATCACTATATGTTGTTAGTGGGGTCTGTGTTGGGCTTGGCCTGGGGTGGATAGTCAGGATAGACTTACAGGGTAGACTTGTGAAGATTAGGGAATCAAAGCAGATTGCATGCATACCCTCCAACATTTCTCCAGTGAAAAGAGGGACGTCGTATTCCATAATAAAATAGTAATAATTTTATTATTTCTACCTTGCCCCAGCCGCTCTGGGAGGCTTACAACATATATAAAAACATAATAAAACATTAAATATTTAAAAACTTGCCTATACAGGGCTGCCTTCAGATGTCTTCTAAAGGTTGTATAGTTACTTATATCCTTGGTTCAGGGGCTGCATAACTTCACACCCTTCAACAACATCGGGAGATGCTTGATGAAGGCTGCTCCATCCTGTATGGTGACAGGAGACAAATACTAGGGGGACAAATATTGGGGTGGGGTGGGGGTTGGAAGACACTTCCGCCACTAGAGTTGGCACACCTGGTTCCCATGTATGATTCCAGAGATGAACGCAAAACCTGGAATCCCAAGAGCCACTTTAGGCATATAGTTTTGGTTCTTCCCTCCTTCTGAACACCACACCCTTGTATCAAAAGTGCTTTGGCATGTGGAATACTGGACTCTTGCTGAAATTATGGAACACCAAATTGGGCACGTGGAATGAGTTCCATGTGGACTTCATTGCGTTTGGACCCTGGCCGTAGGATGATCCCTGCTTATAGGAGACACCAGGGAAGTGCCTTTGCACAGACATTGTTTCTAAGCTATGACATGTCTTCTTAATTGATAATCATATCTATTGATTTATAGGAGACACGTATAGAACAGCAATTTTGTTGTACTGACAAAGCCTTGCTGTCAATAACGGCCGTGACGAATGGCAGAGGCACACCTGTTGCTGATTTGCTACATCTCAGTCACTCCCGGTGGCTTGAAAAGCAGGATTTATCTTTATTTATTTATTATGCATACTTTGAATTACTTAAGTTTCTTAGCCTATCACGGGCTAAGAAACTGGCAGCTTTCAAGGCTGCAGGCAGTTTGCAAGCTGTACCCACTGAATTTCAGAAGGTCTAGCTTGTTAGATCAGTCAAAAGTCAATTTGGTCTCACAGCCGGTTTCCAACAGTGGCTAGCCATATGCTACCCTATGTAAGGATCTGTGCTTGGAGAATGCATTTGCCATTAGAATTAAGATAACTTTGTGAACGAGGAATGCAATGTGAGGAATTCAACATAGCACTATGGCAATTGTTTTAGCCTTTCAGATTGCCAGATGGAATGATACCCCCTATTTCTATCCTCCATGCTGTTCTGGGGGTTCTCCTAACCCTCCCCCCAGCCAATTTGGGGGGCAGGCTCAGGGTGCACATGGGGAAGAGAGGGGAGGAAGTCCTGTTGCACTAATGGAAGTTCTTGCACAGGCTTCTGCTAGTGGGACCAGCTAGTTAACTCCTGAACAATTTATCTTAAACTAACACTGGGTCTCTGAAGCAAGGAGATAAAATGGGAGCTGAAATAAGTGTTTTTGCCCTGAAACACTTGCCCCTGAAGGAAATCCATTGTCACCAGCAAGGCTTCTCCAGCAAAAGGAATTTGAGAAATGTATCTAGGATTTGTACTATACAGGGGTAATAGCTCCATATTTAGCTCCACCACATGGAATTGCCTTTGTAAAATGTGCACCTCACCATGCCAATAAATCTGCATCGACGGAGCAATAGATCTAAATATTATTTTTGTGCGCCGTAGCCCTGAAAGCATTCAGCAAAACAAGACATCCACGACACCAAACTCAATATGGAACTATCGATTTATGTACCCCTTGCTCATAATCGTGCCCATGTTTTATCTCTATTCTTCCAAAACTTTCCTCTGATAGATATTACCCTTTAAATTGAGCCGACGACCTCCGCCCCTGCCACCCACCTCACAGATGCGATTGGGTTTAGGAAATGAGCATAAAATAGCACTTTCAAAATGTACCAACTCCCATTAACCATCATTTAAATATTGTCAATCAAATCTGTTTGCATCTGGTACTGATGCCATGTGAAATTTATTTACTGAAAACTTTCAGTCACACATGGGGGATTTTACAGATGGTGTCTCTCCTCATTTAATTCCGCTTTCCCCTCCTCCCTGCCCTCCCCCCACATTTGCCTGCCCCTCTGGACACCCAGAATCCAGCTCCAGGTGTCTTCAGCCCCCCTCAATTTGATTCTTTAAAAAATATATAGATCTAATCAGCTGCATGTTAAACAAGAGGAGCTCTTTTATGTATGCTGTGTTAGGACAAGCTCAGCATCGCTGTAGATCACTAGAATAAACAACTCTGGCTGATTCAATTACAATGCCTTGGCCAAGCCTTTATCTGCTGGTGACATCATTTCAATCAAAATGTAAAATAATACAATCCAATAGATGCAAGGGGAGAGAGATAGGACACAGCCTGCTGCACTTAGTCATTTAATAAAAGAAAAAAACACAAAATAAAAAAATAAAGTGGAAGGGAGCTCCTTCTGACAGGCTTCTAGGACTTCCATTTCCCAAACTCTATTACCTTGTATAATAGTATTCAAAAGAATTGAATGCAGGAAATTGTCTATTACTTTTTATTAGTTGAAGCTGTTATGTAGGATTCAGCCTACTGCGCTGGATTCTCTCTCCCCCCATTTAATTAACGAAACCATGAAATCTTTCTATTGGTAGGGAGGCAGGTAGCTAGACATTCACTCCAGAATGGCTGTTTTGACCGGAAGGGTATTTCCTTTTCTTCCTCCGTGAAGATTTTCATACTTGAAAAGAAAAGAAAAGGAATTGTTAAGCAGAATGGCGTGCAATGCCTTGTAAAAGGAAGGGGAAATGGAGGCTAATTTTCTTGGTCAACTGACCTGATAGAGCAATTCTGTGCTTGTGGGCTAAACTCAGATCTTCTAGTCTGCAATGAAAGCAGTCAAGTGCTTTCAATCAAAATAATAACGGCACGTACTCCAGTTTCCCTGACTTATTTCTTTCAGACCATTTTCATCCGGCCCTTCCCCTGAATGTGTAGCACTTGGAGCAAGATGCGCCCATTTAATAACAACAAAATTAAAATAACAACAATCAAATAACAGTTGTTGTTAAATGGAGGCAAAAGCAGCAGCTAAAAAGAAAGAATATGGCCTTAAAAGAAAAAGGAAAATTAAGCTTGGCAGGTCAAATATCGGCCTGATTTTAGAAAAAAGTCCGATGGAAAATGGAGAGAGAGGAGGCCAGATGAGCCACTCAAGGTAGGAAGTTTTAAAATTTGGTTGCGGCCACAGATAAGACTCTCCAAAGTGTCTCTCTCAACCAGCACTGCTCTAGCCACCACCAGAAAACAAATAAGAGCCTCGCCAACAGACCTCAGTGACTGCATTTCCGCACTGAAGGAGGTTAGACTAGAACTCTACTATTCTATGTTTAAACCACAGAGCCTAGGGCTTGCCGATCAGAAGGTTGGTGGTTCAAATCCCTGCAACGGGGTGAGCTCCTGTTGCTCGGTCCCAGCTCCTGCCCACCTAGCAGTTCGAAAGCATGCCAAAGTTCAAGTAGATAAATAGGTACCGCTCCGGAGGGAAGGTAAATGGTGTCTCCGTGCACTGCTCTGGTTCGCCAGAAGCAGCTTAGTCCTGCTGGCCACATGACCCGGAAGCTGTCTGCAGGCTCCCTCTGCCTATAGAGCGAGATGAGCGCACAACCCCAGAGTCGTCCATGACTGGACCTAACGGTCAGGGGTACCTTTACCTAAGATAAGGCAAGATCAGGACCTTGGACAAGTATTGGTTCAGGACTGCAGTTAGCAGTGTGCAGTTGATAATGTAACCCAGGAAGTCATAATGGAATCTGTGATGTAGGAATTTAATTAATTTTCTTTTCTTTTTGTAATTTGTATTGATTTTGGATTGTTTTGGTTGTTTTTGCAAAATTAATAAAGCATTTTTTTTTTAAAAAGGACTGCTGTTACCAGTCCTTCAGCGTAGAAAGAAAAAGCAACTGGTCTCAGCAGTGTCTCAGCTGTATACTCTGGATTCAAGATGAAAGCCCTGGCCCCTGAGTACACTGGACCCAATTCAAGGGCTGGTGACTTTTTCTGCAGCCATCGGCTTATTTTAGGCAGCGTGGTTTCAAGTTGCAGGGACATTTGAGGGGAAAGCTTCTGCATCTCATCCTCACCCCTGAGGACACATCTCTGCCACCAGATTCCAATGTCCGGACCACATGCTTTTTAGCAGATCAGATCATTTCATGCGTTTGCTGGGAAATTCAAACGGCCATTAAAATCAATAGCAGTCACTTCCATGGAAATATTCAAGATTGAAATATAACGTCTCATTTTGATACAGTGGTACCTTGGGTTAAGAACTTAATTCATTCTGGAGGTCCGTTCTTAACCTGAAACTGTTCTTAACCCGAGGTACCACTTAACTAATGGGGCCTCCCGCTGCTGCCACTGTGCGATTTCTGTTCTCATCCTGAAGGAAAGTTCTTAACCCGAGGTACTATTTCTGGGTTAGCGGAGTCTGAAACCTGAAGCGTCTGTAACCTGATGTGTCTGTAACCCGAGGTACCACTGTACAGCAAATTTGGACCAAAACAGCTTTGTTATAGGATTTGAATTCCAACTTGAATGAAAACCTGTCCAATTTCTGCTCTTGCACTGATTATTTTCAAGGTAACAACATCTTTGGAAATGAATGGATAATGATATAATCTGCTCCGTCATGTAATCCTGAAATTTTCTTCTGAAATGCAAATTAACTGGTCACACAATTAGGGTTCCGTTCACAGTCCATTCATAGTAGTGTCCATACTAGGTAAGTCCCTCTGTGAACTGTTAGGCTCATCCTACTCATGTGTAGGACCCTGGCAGAGACACATGCCTGACTGGCATGTTCTCTCCCTCCTGGTCGGTCGTTCGGGAGCTTCAAAAACCTCCTCCAGCCCAAACATCACAGTGACTGATACCAAAAGGCATTAGCATGCTTAGGGATCCTGCAGAGTGTTTGTAGTTTGCGTAACAGAACTCAGTAGCACAGCATTTGGCTAATCTACTTTATTTACATATAATACACTCGGAGCATTCTGACTTAGCTCCTTCCTCTTTCTCATCAGACAGCAAAGAGAAAGAAACAAAGGACAATAGTCCTACATCATGGAACACAGTAACATAAACATCCTGTCTCCGTCACTTCCCCCTCTGTGAAATGAAAACATACACCGTCATGTGATGGACAACAATCCCATGACTGCAAACACGGAGCAAGAATCCTAACATGAACCAGTACCACTTAGATCACGAGTGCTTAATTCTGCACCAAAGTGGTTCTGTTTTTATTTATGAAATGTTGGAGGGTGTGCAGTGATGGTGACCACAACAACTGAAGCAACAACAGTGACAACAAACAGGAGCGGCAACAAAATATTGTGGTTCGGGGTGTTGCTGCTCAGGATCCACCAACTCCTTTTTGTTCCCCTTGCCCCACTTTTCCATCCTTAAAACAGCCAGCTAGCATGCTATGGCCAGTGAGCATGTGCAGTCCACATTGAATTGTTTTGGGGATTCCCTTTCCAGAGATGAGGAGCTCCTCATTTATTTATTTTTGTACTCTGAAAAAAATGGGGTTTCTCTGAGTCTGCTCATGTGCCTAGCGAGTGATAATTCTGGTTACCTAAAAAACCCCAAAACCACTCACATACTGAGTATCAGAAACCAGCCACCACCATCACAACCAGTGCATGCATTTTGCACTACAATTCTTCACTACAACACCACAATATGTTGATTTGGAAGGAGCTGCCATTGATTTCAGTGAAACCTGCTTTTTGAGCAAGCGTGATTGGAATTGGTGCCTTATAGTGCAATCCTATACATGCCAACTTAGACGTTGAGATCAATAGGATTCGCTCCCCAGTATTGGATTGCAACTCTCGTATTTTTTTTTATCCCATATGGACATGGCAGAAAGTGAAATCAAAAGAGGTAATTATCTTTTCTGAAGCTAAATTGAGCAGAATGATTGGATGATGGGTTTCTTTTAGCGGAACAAAATTCTCCAGGGGGAAAATACAATCAAATCAATTTTATTGGCACTGTTATAAATGATATGACTACTTAATAGGGATAAATGCCAAGAGACAGATTAAGTCAACTGTTTTTTTTCCAAGCTGCTTTTAAACACTAGATACATAATATTATTTTTCATGTTTGCTGTTCAGTTTGAAATAATGTGAGTCACAGAGACATGAACAGCTATTGCAGTTTAATACTGTGTTAAATAACACAGCAATTATGCTACAGTTTTTTTGGTTCTACCTTTCAACGAGAAAAGATACTATTGGGTAGAACGCAAAAATTAGTCAAGTTCAAGAGCACAATCGCCACAAAGGTAATACACCTTTAACTCATTCTTAATGAAAGTATTAAGCAGATGATTCAATTTCTACTGTTGAAATAAATGGAAATGATAAGTGCTGAACTTTGGCTGGATCTTGTCACAATAAAGCCATTCTCTCAGACAAAGTATTCAGCATCAGGGTAGGGGGAATCTCAGGCCCAAAGGTAGCCCTTAAGGACCGTCCTTAAATGTATACAAGTTTATGGGAAGGAGCTAGTTGACTGGATCGTGACAATGGTGAACCTCACTCTACAAGAGGATATAGTTCTCTTGTGCCTGGAAGACACTGGTGAGATATCTATTAACCCACACCTAAACTGTGTTATTTCCCAGATATCCAGGGTGGCGCTGTGGGTTAAACCACAGAGCCTAGGACTTGCCAATCAGAAGGTCGGCAGTTCGAATCCACGCGATTGGGTGAGCTCCTGTTGCTCGGTCCCAGCTCCTGCCAACCTAGCAGTTCGAAAGCACGTCAAAGTGCAAGTAGATAAATACCGTATTTTTTGCCCTATAGGATGCACTTTCCCCCTTCCAAAAATGAAGGGGAAATGTGTGTGCGTCCTATGGGGTGGATGCAGGCTTTCGCTGAAGCCGGGAGAGCGAGAGGCGTCGGTGCGCACCGACCCCTCTCGCTCTTCAGGCTTCAGGAAGCTATCCGCAAGCCTAGCGAGCCCGTCGTGAGGTCCCACCTGGCATGCAAGGCTTGGGGCGGCAGCCTGCAGCCCGAAGCATGGGGCGCGCTGCGGAGCACGCCCCGTGCTTCGGGCAGATGTACACAAGCCTTGCGTGCCTGGCGCGAGGTCCCACCGGGCATGCAAGGTTTGCGGGCAGCAGCCTGTTCTGGGGGCTGGGGTTGGGGGAAGCTTGGGCTTCCCCTGCCCCAGCCCCGTGCCTGGGAAAAAATAATAATTTCCCCCCCTTTATTCCCCCCCCAAATCTAGGTGCGTCCCATGGGCCGGTGCATCCTATAGGGTGAAAAATACGGTAGGTACCACTCCGGCAGGAAGGTAAATGGTGTTTACCTTCGGTGAGCTGCTCTGGTTCACCAGAAGCAGTTTAGTTATGCTGGCCACATGACCTGGAAGCTGTACGCTGGCTCCCTCGGCCAATAAAGCGAGATGAGTGCCGCAACCCCAGAGTCGGCCACGACTGGACCTAATGGTCAGGGGTCCCTTTACCTTTACCTTAAACTGTGTTATAATTTCTGGCCAGTCTCAGTAACTCCTAATTGTGGGCTTGTATGTGTGGTGGCTCCTGGGTGAGGTAGATTATCTAGATCTGTTTCAATCTGGTTTAAGGTGTTGCTTATGGAACAGAGACCGCTTTGAAATCAGATTACACACTTGCAATATGTGGTCAATACTATTGCATGGAAATGTTTTCAGTTTTAACTGCAACTTCCCAGAATGTTTGACCTGGCCTGAAACTGTTGACATGAGTTTCTTTTGGCGGACTGTTCTTGAAATAAGAAAACTGTATACCTCCCAAATATCATGGTAGCTGGGGAAAGTATTGCTGAATGAACTTTTTGTTGTTGTTGAATAATTCCTTGTTCCTCAGAATACTGTTCGAATCCTCACTTTAAATAAATCAGACACTCTTAAGTTATCTTGACGATCCCTCTGAATAAACCATTTACTATATATGCACAATCTTGGTTATGCTCTGAAAATGGAAATGAGTTGGATAACCTGTTACACACCACCCATATTTTTACTTGTGATAGGGGGGCTGGGAATCAAAGAAGATAAATGTGTAGTAATAGAAATTGTAAAAAGTGGGAAGTTTTGCGCTGCTGAAAGAAATACTGTAGTTAAGTTGCAGAAGAAACTTCAAAGCTTCAAGATACTTAAAAATATTTATTGTCCCAAAAATAAAAAATCCCCATTCTCCCCCACATGACGGTTGCACCCAGCTCCTGTTGAGAATATTTTCTTTTCAGCTGTTAGCAGACAGCACTGAGGTCCCTCAATCTCTTTGCAATGTCTGGGTCCAGGTCTAGCAGAGAACCCTGTCCTTTAAGAAACATATTTGATTGCCACTTTATAGTAATAATAATAATAATAATAATAATAATAATAATAATAATAATAATAATAATAATAATAATAATTTATTATTTATACCCCGCCCATCTGGTTATTTGTTATCAGATTTTAATTGTTGCGAGCCACTTCTGGGGCTGTATTTGGTAGGAAATTCAGCAACACATGCATAGAACGATGTGCTCACCCCCAGGGACAAAGCCTTTGAGCACTGCTCCTGCAAATAACTGAACAAGATTTCTGCAGTGTTCTGATCTGGGCCCAGCCCACATTCTCATTGACTTCCAAGGTTCTGACTATAAGCTAAGGTCATCTTTCCAGAACATCAGATTGCCCCTGGGCACGCCACACTTGGAGTTAGAGGCTGAAGAACTTCCCCTAAAGCCTCTTTGAATAGGAAAGGAAGTTACCCATCCGGAATACTTTGTTTTGGTACAAGCATTCAAACCCTTAAGAATGCGGATTCCAAGAGAAAGAGACCAGGATCCGCAAGATAACAGAAAGGGAATGGGACTTTGTGCTGACCATCAGGCAATTGCTTTTCCCTACTTCCCCCCATTGTGACACATATTAACTGCTTTAACTGGCACATCCAAACTGCCCCTTGCCCAAGATTCCACCCTTCAGTAGACTCCTCCTCCTCCTCACCTAAACTATCCTTGAAGCAGTTCTGCTCAATATATGCTCCTGCTATACTTACCTCCTTCCACAGCAGGTCAATCTCCAAGGCTGGTACCTGGTGAAGAAGTCAGAGACAGTTCAGTGGCACCCTAATGTAGAATTGGAGACCATAGTTCTGTTCCTTTAAATCATCTGCAGCTCCACTTGTGGGTTGTGGTTCTGGTTCTGGGAGTATATATGTGCTCTACTAGGGTATATAAATGCTCAGTTAAGCTCTAGAGTCTGTTCCTGAGAGCACTTAGCAAGAGGTCTGAGACCCTTCAGAAACGGAGTCTGATCCTTCATTGGTTTGATGGACCTTATACCCAGGACTTGGATGCAGAGCTTGAAAGCTTTCCTTTTCTACTGTATCTGAAAGTCATTTCACAGATGGGCCTGGCTTTGTACCTTGTGGGATCCAAGCCCAGCCAGACACACAGGTGGTTATTCTAAACCACTTGATGGGTCTGTCCCAACAAGACTTTATTTACTGCCAATTGGTGTTGACCCCAAATTCTTCTGAAGGCAAGGTAGCAAATCCGGAGACTCCTGTTTGGGCAAACCATGAAGAGGTATGAGGCTTTAAGGGAAGCTGATTCTTTTAATAAAGCTAGAAAAAAATGCCTCTGGAGGGCTTTGCCTATCCCTGCCCCTGATGAAATGTACATCAGTTGAAAAAGAGTATTTGCTTTTGCACTTAGCATGAAGCGGTGAGCAGGCCATTCGGCTTTGTGTGCAGTGTAGACCAGCCATAAAAGAATTCAACTACTTTCTATCAAAGTAACCAAATATTAATTCACCACAAAGAAAAATAAGAGCTTTGAAAGACCAAACAAGTGAGATCTTAAGCAGAACTTTCGTGTTACAGAACGGCTAGAGAGGCCCTTCTATGGATCACTGTCAAAGAGCAACAAAAGTGTTGTGATCTGTGATTGGCTAGAACCATAGAGGAGGTCAGTGGTGTCCAAACTTTTTTCAAAGAGGGCCAGATTTGATGAAGTGAAGGGCCGTGAGAGCCGACTAAAGGGCCGACCAAAGTTGTTAACCTTTTTTTAGGGTTGAAGTTGTTGAGCTTCTTTCGGGATTGAAGTTGTTGAGGGTTTTTAAAAGGATTTTACCCCAGGAAATAATCTGCCACAGGGGCTGGATTAAACCCCCCGAAACTGACTTTGGACATGACTGGAGTAGGTGTTTTCCTCACTGCATGAACAAGATTGAAATATGGTGAATCTGCAAATGGACAACTGTGTTGGCCATAACGTTACCATATCCAGTATATGCTCCTCATTTGACTAGGATCACTTGAGGAAAATGAAAAAGAGAGGGGGAAAATGGTTAGCAAAGTGGTAGGAAGGATGATGGTGGGGAATGGTTGTGAACAGTAGGGATTAGCTACAAAAGAGGCCAAAGGTGCATCTGATTCATCTCTCAAATCACTGCTTTCTTAAAATGGCAAAGTAAACTTAGAGAATATTTAAAGGTAAAGGTACCCCTGCCCGTCCGGGCCAGTCGTGTCCGACTCTAGGGTTGTGCGCCCATCTCACTTAAGAGGCCGGGGGCCAGCGCTGTCCGGAGACACTTCCGGGTCACGTGGCCAGCGTGACAAAGCTGCATCTGGCGAGCCAGCGCAGCACACGGAAACACCATTTACCTTCCCGCCAGTAAGCGGTCCCTATTTATCTACTTGCACCCGGGGGTGCTTTCGAACTGCTAGGTTGGCAGGCGCTGGGACCGAGCAATGGGAGCGCACCCCGCCACGGGGATTCGAACCGCCGACCTTTCGATCGGCAAGCCCTAGGCGCTGAGGCTTTTACCCACAGCACCACCTGCGTCCCTCAGAGAATATTTGGTTCGTCCCTAAGCCTTATGCCAGGGCCAAGTGGCAGACTGAGGTAGCCAGCTCAGGAGGTGGAGTCCAAGGGGCGCCTCCATCGACACACTCTCTCTTGCCACCAGAGAAGCAACGGGAAGCGGCTATGGTGGCTTCAGGGTTCTGGTGAGATCTCATGGGGCTCTTGCGAGATCTCACGGGAAGCCACAGCCATGTGACTGGTAAGCGAGGCTTTGGTGAGGGTGGCACGGTAATGCCATGATGTTGGGATGGATTGCCAGAAGAGAAACTGCTTCATTTGAGCCCTTGAATCCACTAAAATAATATTCCGCGTTGATTCAGTGTGCTAAATTGTAGCTGAGGTCTGCTCATATTGGTCCCCCAGGGCCATTTATCAGTCTTTTCAATTATCACTGAGATAATTGTTAGTTTGCTGACAGAAGTAGCAACCACAATGCACTTGAGACAACGCCAACATTTTAAACAATCGAGGGATTCACCCCTTTTGTTTCGGGGAGAGAGGTAAGCATGCATATAACTTTTACCTCCTTAAAAACAGTTGCTTTGAAGTGCTTGCTTTGGACTGTGTACAATTTGAAATGGGGTGTTTAGACAAATATCTCTAGTATTGTTTCAAGTATGGGGACACACTGAGAGTCTCTCCACTTGGAATAGTTTTCCTAGTCATTTCAGTAGGGAGAGCTGTTCTACAGCGTGTGCCTGTAGACTGTCTCCTTTCCATTGCAATGGGGCGCCATCATGCACTGCAGCACCACATGCCCTTGTAAGCACGTACAGAATACCGATTGCTACTCAGACATTTATGGAGCACTCTGGAGTGTTAAAATCACTTCACACACATACATTATTTCAGCACTGGTTTTAATAATCCTGTAAGGTAGATCAATATTGTTATACCCATAAAGCGGATGGGGGTGGAGACTGGGGCTCAGAGAGAAAGAAAGAGAATAGCTTGCCTTAGGACATCTTAGATTTGGGTTCATGGCCAAGATTTGTGCCAGGGAGAAGCAAAGATCACCAGTGCTGAAGCAATGATTCTTCAACATCAACTTCACTGGACTGGTCATGTTGTGCGGATGCCTGATGATCGTCTTCCAAAGCAACTACTCTATTCCAACCTTACAAATGGAAAGTGTAATGCTGGTGGTCAACAAAAGAGGTTTAAAGACTCTCTCAAGGCAAATCGAAAAAAAATGTAGTAGAAACACCGACAACTGGGAAACACTGGCCTGTGAGCACTCCAATTGGAGAACAGCCTTTACCAAAGGTGTCATGGGCTTTGAAGACACTCAAACTCAGGACGCAAGGGAGAAATGTGCTAAGAGGAAGACACGCTTGGCAAATCCACACCGTGATCAACTCCTGCTGGGAAACCAATGCCCCCACTGTGGAAGGACGTGTGGATCCAGAATTGGCCTCCACAGTCACTTACGGACTCATTGTTAAAACCGTGTTTATGGAAGACAATCTTACTTGGCTACGAGTGATTGCCAAAGAAGAAGAAGAAGGTTAGAGCTCAGCTTCTTATGGTTCTATTCAGCTGTGGCTTTGTGGTAGTGGAAAGCTCTTCTGCTTGTTCAAGGCAAGACAACCAGTTTTTATCAGTTCCCTTACCTACTGCAGCCATCCCTGAAAAACTGTTTCTGAGAGTTGAGTCCCCACTTTGAATACTGTAGCTTGTGGTGCATCAGGGAGAAGAGGCCTCCATTTTCTTGCTGCTCCAAGGACAAAATATTGGTTTTTCTGAACAGACAGGGCTGCAAAAGGCTTGGGTTAATTCTGAGTAACAGTCCACTTGGCTTTGTCCACCTGGCTTCTGAATTTCTGGCCAGATTCTGAATTTCTGCCAGATTTCTGGACAGCCAATGGCATGGCACTGTGATCACTACACCATGAGTAATACAGAGATGAGAATGAGTTCCAAACCAATATTTTCTTCAGAGAGAGTTAATTTCAAGTTGGTTTTGAACATGGTGTCTTAGATGATTGCACATGACTGCACCATCAATCTCGTATCTATATTTTTGCATATGGCATTTTACATCATAAAAGTATAAAGTCAGATAACACATAGTTATCTTAGGACAGATTGCTCCTTAAATTATATCATATCAAGTTTGGATAATATTTTGTTGTTGTTTAGTCGTGTCCGACTTTTCGTGACCCCATGGACCAGAGCACGCCAGATACTCCTGTCTTCCATTGCCTCCCGCAGTTTGGTCAAACTCATGCTGGTAGCTTCGAGAACACTGTCCAACCATCTTGTCCTCTGTCGTCCCCTTCTCCTTGTGCCTTTCCCAACATCAGGGTCTTTTCCAGGGAGTCTTCTCTTCTCATGAGGTGGCCAAAGTACTGGAGTCTCAGCTTCAGGATCTGTCCTTCCAGTGAGCACTCAGGGCTGATTTCCTTAAGAATGGAGAGGTTTGATCTTCTTGCAGTCCATGGGACTCTCAAGATAATATTAATGGTTTGCAAATTATTATAAGAGATCTGTTATTTTTACCCCACCCCCCTCAAATCTGTCCCCTGAAAAGAATACAAAGTTTGCATGTTCTTCCTGCTCATGCGTGAGTTTATATATACAGCATTCAAACTAGTAATGGGGTAGGAGAGCTGAATTTAATGCCAATATATTTCACATTTAGCAACCAATGCGCCCATTTGATTTCAGATGGTACATGGGTCAAGGAGTCTAAAAAGCCCAGGGCATGAATTTTCACAGCCCTCTAGTGGCGATGGTTTCTCATTTACCAGAAGTAATGTATTTAGCATTAACTCTGGAAGAATAAAGGCTTATTTTGCAGAACACATCTGCATTTACATTAAAACGCCATAATTTTAAAAAGGATGGCCAAAGGATATCATTTTAATTATTGCATTTGACATGTGGATAAACGGATGACAATTTGTTGGGGATATCATTGATCATTATTATTTACTTTTAAACTGCTGGATCCCATTTTGCTATACCAATTAGGGGTGGTCAGTTGGTGGTCCTTGGGCCAGATCTGAGCTCTGAAGCAGCTTCATCTGACTCCTGGCCAACCGACCAAATTTTAATGGCAGAGAAAGAGAAAGAAAAAAGTTCCAGATCCACTTGTTAAGGAAAGAAGCAATGTGTCACCAGGTATAATTTCGTGTTTTATTGTATTGATATCTCATGCACATTTTGGAAAGTTGAGCAACCTCCACCAGCTTCTTGATGGGCTCATTCAGGAATTCCATCCGTTCCTCAATCCTCCCCAACTGATGACCTCATATCACCAGCGTGCCTGAAAATCTCTTACAGTTAGTTGTTGCTGAATGTATAATATTGCTGGACTTCTAGTGAGGGGATGGGTTGCTCCAGACCCTAGACTGGTGGTTGCAGAACAGAGTGGCCCTCAATAATATAGAAGCTGGCCATCCCTAGTTATGAGAATAAATGCAAAGGTGGCTGGGTAATATGAATGAATAAGGAGGGATCAATGTGTTTTCTACTCCTCCTCCTCCTCTTTCTCTCTCCCTCTCCTTCTCTCTTTTCTAAACAAGCTAGGAGTTTTTATAATTCATCACCTGGCTGACAGATGAGTTCTGCTGGAGAATATTAGAAAATGTCTCAAATCTCATATATATGCTAATGGTATGCTGAGAGTGGTTGGTGGTGTGCCGGAGTTTTTAATCTGTCTCGACCAGTGTGGAAAGTGGAGGAGACAAGCCATTGCACTCGACAATTTATGATCAAACAACTGAATTGTAAAGAAAGAAGGACATGCAGAAAGGGAGAGTAATTTTCTGATTTAACAGCGTTGTTACTACAAATAAAGAAATCTTGATTTTGACTGCACTCGACGTTAAATGAGTTTCCTGCACCCTGCTCTGAATTTTTCATTTCCAGATTTGTACGAAGCACCCTGCTTAGATACAAGTGACAGATGAGGCACTGATTGCATATGGAAATCAAATGTGTATAATAAAGCCATCTTCTGTTTATTAAATAAACACATGTAGATGACTTCAGTGGAGAATGCACTGATAATTCCTCATTGTGTTCCAGTTTCTGCAAGTCACAAAGAATCTTATTTAACAACCACAAATGGCTGGATGGAAGCTTTTCTGTTTATTACCTTATAACAAACCAGAGGGCTTAATGTATGGCATTTATAAACATTTTATTTGGATTCTTGATTCCATGCTTTAGCTGTAACATTACTGTAAATCAGTGTTCACGCCATTACGGTTTCAGGAGGATGCCTCATCATATTCATATTTTCCGTACAATATTACATTTTCATTATGGAAATGGCAAAGATTAGCCATGGGGTGACTTCAGTATTACTCAAGGATGTGAATGTATTTGAAATGAAGTTGGAACATTTAGTGCTCTGTGATCTGCAATTACACAATTGCCACATTATGTAACAGGGGGAAATAGACAGAGGCCTTCTCAGTGATGATTTGCCAGTGCTTTCCACATGATTTAGACCAATGCTTTTCAAACTTTATATCCTGACAGAAGGCTCTCCATGTTGACTTATCGGCCAAAGGACCTCAGAAAGTCAGTCATGAAATTCTTGCACAGTGAAGAGGATTCTGGGACATGTCACAGCCGTGTCCTGTGGAAAAGCATAAGCCTTTCTGATATTTTTGTGCTGTGAATAAAGTCAGAAGTAAGTCCAATGCTTCTTCCCGGACATCCATTCAGAACAAGGGCAGGAAGCAGTGGCCTCTTTCTGAATTGGCTTTGCTACACTGTCAAATAGCCAATGTTGTAGAAACAATTCAGAGTGAATGCAGGGATCTCTCAGCACAGATTTTATTCACACAAGCTCCTGGGTGAGTCTTTTTGGCCTCACTCTTAGCCTGTATAAACTAGGAATGCACCAAAGAAAACATCCAACACATATCCCCCGCTCCTCAGCTGTGCAGGGCTGGGAGGGATTAGCAGTGATGGGCAGATTGCCTTTCAAGGATGCTTATCCAGCATTAGTGCTCTTCACAGTGAAAAACTTCAGAAATGTCCTTGAGAAACCCCACAGTTTCCTGAAATACAGGTTGAAATCTACTGATCCAGACACTTGGCATCAGAGTTTTATTTCAGCTGCAGAATTTAAATCTACTTACTACTAATTATTGACTACTGCTCACTTTCCCCCTCCAGCTAATAGGCTACACTGAAGAACAGTGCTGTGAGGTTTCCCCCATAGATATTCCAAGAGATATTTTAAAGCTAGGCCTGCTTCCATCATTTATAATGATGGCCAATCAGAGGGCTGGCCAGAGGTAGAGGTCTCCTAATGAGTAATTATGAGGTCTCAGATGCAGAATGAGAGCGGAGCAACATCGCCTCTTCCCTGTTTAGGATTCAGAATCCTCTTTGGGTGCCATAGTAACTAGGGTGTGTGTGATTGGCAGGCCTCATGCAGCTTTTGGATTGGCTAAATGCAGAAGTTTGGCCTTCGGTGCAACAGTTCTGCTCCTTAATGGTTTTCTGTGCTTAAGCTTTTAGCTCTAGCCTTTGACTTTGAGGAACCTTGAGTTGAAGAACATACTCACCCCTTGTTCAGTTTGTATACAAATGTCCACTGTGAGTGCCATCTTCCCGGCCTTAGCACAATGGCATCTAAAACCACTCTCTGACACCAATAATAAAAAAGAATGGTTCTGAACCTGGGGTAGCAAGGTCTGTAGAGCATGAGACTCTTAATCTCAGAATCGTGGGTTTGAGCCCCACGTTGGGCAAAAGATTCCTCTCGTGGTCCCTTCCAATTATGTGATACTATGAATGGCACATCAAATTCCTTGCTAGTTTTTTTTTTGTTTTTTTGTATTTAGATAAATAGGCCTTGGGAGGAAATCTCCCAAGCCAGAATTAAGATTGCTGGAAGAAATCTCAACAACCTCAGATATGCAGATGACACAACCTTGATGGCAGAAAGTGAGGAAGAATTAATAAACCTTTTAATGAGGGTGAAAGAGGAGAGCGCAAAATATGGTTTGAAGCTCAACATCAAAAAACGAAGATCATGGCCACTGGTCCCATCACCTCCTGGCAAATAGAAGGGGAAGAAATGGAGGCAGTGAGAAATTTTACTTTCTTGGGCTCCATGATCACTACAGATGGTGATAGCAGTCACGAAATTAAAAGACGCCTGCTTCTTGGGAGTAAAGCAATGACAAACCTAGACAGCATCTTAAAAAGCAGAGACATCACCTTGCCAACAAAGGTCCGTATAGTGAAAGCCATGGTTTTCCCAGTAGTGATGTATGGAAGTAAGAGCTGGACCATAAAGAAGGCTGATCGCCGAAGAATTGATGCTTTTGAATTATGGTGCTGGAGGAGACTCTTGAGAGTCCCATGGACTGCAAGAAGATCAAACCTCTTCATTCTGAAGGAAATCAGCCCTGAGTCCTCACTGGAAGGACAGATCCTGAAGCTGAGGCTCCAATGCTTTGGCCACCTCATGAGAAGAGAAGACTCCCTGGAAAAGACCCTGATGTTGGGAAAGATGGAGGGCACAAGGAGAAGGGGACGACAGAGGATGAGATGGTTGGACAGTGTTCTCGAAGCTACCAGCATGAGTTTGACCAAACTGCGGGAGGCAGTGGAAGACAGGCATGCCTGGCGTGCTCTGGTCCATGGGGTCACGAAGAGTCGGACACGACTAAACGACTAAACAACAACAAGGAAACCTCCCACAATCAATAGATATCATTAAGTCCCCCACTCCCAATAAAAACAAAATTTTAGGAATAGCTATTTTATTGCACTCTAGAACATTCCTCTCCAATAATCACAGTGGAACACACTGTACCTTCTGCCCTGCGTCTGGTCAATAAAGTTATCATGTAATTATTACGAACTGGTGTTCAATTATTAATTGCTAGCTCTAGGCCTGTCTGTGGGCTTAAGTACAACATCACAGCTGAAAGTGCTAGCTGAGTTTGTCAGTTGGGTGGGAGCGGGGAAGAGGAATGGAGATAGTGTCAGCATGAATAATTGAGCATTAATAATTTTAGCTGTATTTAGCAATCATTTTCCACACTCATTACTTGGCCAGTGTACCTGCAGCTCACAAGTTGATTGAGCTCTCCCTATCCCCACAAGAACTCTGAAGAATAAAAATCACATGTGATTGGACTGGGTTGAAGACAGACTAGGGAGTCTTGCAACAGTGCTCTCATTCATTGTCTCCCCCAATACGGGTAAACCCACATTGGGGCTTGATGGTATTTGCAAGGTCCATCCTCAGCTGCTAATTGCTCCAATTAAAATAAATCACCTTCAATGCAAACTTGCCTCTGTCTTCGTTTCTCACATAGCGGTTTATGAAGTTTTGAGGCATTGCTTTCTGTCGCCTTGCAGAACTAAGCCCCTTGATTTTTGGGGAAGTACAGAACAGTCGCCAAACAAGTTCCTGAACTGGAAGATAGCAAATCTGTAAGAATTCAGAAGTTCCTCTACAGGAGGCATGGTTTACTCAAGTAGGGGCCATTGCTTTATCAGAACGCCTGGTGAGACATAGACTGCAAGTAAAATTGGGATGGTTTTGACACAGACTGGTCTCCATTTTTTTATTATATAAATAGGGAGAGTCATATAAATACTCCTCCCACGACTCATTCCTCTTTGTGGTTGGGTTGTATAGACTTATCTTAAAATCTTGGCTATGTACTTGCATCTCCTTAATTTGTTGCTTATCCTGAATATGCTCCGTGTATGGTTCTGTTATTGTTTGTATGGTTATGTGTTAGTTTGTATATACAGTGGTACCTCGCAAGACGAATGCCTCGCAAGACGGAAAACTCACAAGACGAAAGGGTTTTTGGTTTTTTGAGTTGCTTCGCAAGACGATTTTCCCTATGGGCTTGCTTCGCAAGACGGAAACGTCTTGCAAGTTTGTTTCCTTTTTCTTAACACTGTTAATACAGTTGCGACTTGACTTCGAGGAGCAACTCATAGCACGCGGTGTGGTAGCCTTTTTTGAGGTTTTTGAAGACTTTGGTGATTTTTGAAGCTTTTCCAAAACTTTTCCGACACCGTGCTTCGCAAGACGAAAAAAATCGCAAGACGAAAAAACTCGCGGAACGAATTAATTTCGTCTTGCGAGGCACCACTGTAGGTTTATGATAAATCAATTAAAAAAAATCAACCCCCCCCGAACTGCATGGGTAGGTAAAGGTAAAGGGACCCCTGACCATTTGGTCCAGTCGTGACTGACTCTGGGCTTGCGGCGCTCATCTTGCTTTATTGGCCGAGGGAGCCAGCATACAGCTTCCGGGTCATGTGGCCAGCATGACTAAGCCACTTCTGGCGAACCAGAGCAGCGCACGGAAACGCCGTTTACCTTCCCACCGGAGCAGTACCTATTTATCTACTTGCACTTTGACATGCTTTCGAACTGCTAGGTGGGCAGGAGCATGGGTAGAGGAAACCTTATATTTACATTATGCCAGGGCTGGAGAGTTGCTACTGCTCTGCCTGTGGAAGTTACTGTATCCAATGTCTGTTCATCTGAGGAAGGGAAGTGGAAACACATGGAACCAGATTTTTTAAAAGAAATTGTGTGAATATGGCAGATAACTGTCCAGCATTCAAGGAAACAGCATCATTGTTGAGAATAATGTTCTTTAACTGTTATAGGTTGCAATAGTCCATGGGTGGCTGTCACAACCTGCTGTCTTACCAGGCAAATATTTTCTAGAAGATGAGAAGCTTTTGATCCTCCTTTGTGAAATGCTTCGGAACTGAACGAGACTTGCTTTTTTGTGGTTATCTGCTGTTGCCTATTGCGCCGACTGATTCAAGATAGCTGGGATCTTCAAGGAAATCAACTAGAGAACATATTTTGTGACACTACTCACATGTATGGAGTACCAACACTGCATGCTTGTCAAGATATGAGTACTGGCACCTCTTTTAAAAATCCCAACAACACCAAAAGAAAAGAAAGCGTGTTCTCCTTCATGGAGAGCACGTGTTGCGGTGGGGGCCGCCAGGACACTCCAAAGTTGGGAGGCGGGCTAATTGATCGTTGGCCACTGATGCGATTGGGGCTTCCCTTGTTGTTGGGAAGAAGTTAATGTTGCCATTTATTGATTGACAGCCAGAAATAGTAAAACTCCTTGCACGAGGCTAGGGCTTCCTCTTTTCGCACGTGCATCGGATTGCCTGTCCCTCCCTCCCCAGAATAGGGTTGTTCGCTTTGACCTTGCTATGCCTGTCATGGGGTCGTCTGCTTTGGAGCGGGGGCCTAGTAGGAATTTTGCCATCTGGCTGATTGGCTGGGGCCATTTGGTTTTTGCCTACTGCGTAGCAAATCGTCACAACTTGTAAGGTTGGCGGTTAGGCATTGGTTTAGGGTTTGGTTGGTTGAGGGGCAGTGGTTGAGTGCCTGCCCTTGGTAGGTTGAGTGCCTGCCCCTCTAATGCTGCTGCTGCAAGGGATTCCGTTAAAGGAATTGGGGGCTAACTATTGCTTGTCCACTCTGTCAAGGGGGCTCGGGCCATAGCAATGAGCTCCTGGTTGCATTTGGGGTGAGGGCAGGTTCCCTGCTCCGCGTAACCCCCAAGTGTATTCCCCCATTCTGACTTTCGCATCGTGCGGAATGTCAGTCTGTCCCCCATGGTGGGGGCAGATAGTCGCAACCAATGCCTACGCAACCACTCACAAATTTGTATTTAATAAAGTTGTGGCCAAAATTATGCCAAAATCTTAAACAAAAATTTCTGTGTGATGTGTGAGTTATTGGGGTGGACCTGGGGACCTCGACACGCAAAAAGAAAAGAATGCACACCAGATATTGGTATCTGGGAGAGCTCCAAGTTTTTGCTTCCACAATTCTGTTTACATTTATTCATTTCTAAATGATCTCTTGCCTTTTCCTGCTCTTGCCATTTCTTCTCCCAAAATGATCCCACTCACTCCACTTGTAACTTCTGCACTGACAGGAAATTATTACACATCATTACTCTTCGTAAAACACAATTTGCCCAGCCTTCTCAAATTATTCTCCAGAAAATGTGAGGGGGTAATAGAAACTGTCCATTCTATTTACATTTGTCAGTCACTCACACTATTTTCTGCACTGTGCTACATTTATGCCTCTCCCTCCCCCCCCCCCCCCGTTAGAAAAGAAAGGTTCCTTTTAGAAGTAACAACAGCAGCAGCAGCAGCAACAACGAGCTTGGGAATGAAGAGCGAACAAACTAGCAAACCCCATCGTCTTTATCCACAGTTTTGTGTTGGCATAAATCAGATCCGTTATTTTATTTAAACTTCATTGCTTTTCATGTCTTGCGCATTACAGAATAGCACATGGGAAACATCTTCAATTTGCAGGGGCGTGTTTGTATTTACTTCTCTGTGTCCATTCCCATTCACTTTCTCACCCATGCCTCCATTCACATAAATATGTGCCCATTCACAATACTTATGTTGGATGCTGGGCACAGCCTGAGGCCCACACCACAGCTGGGGAGTGAGTGGGCACTGCCAACCCCACACCCTCCAACTTTTCCCCAGTGAAAATGTTGCTGTTGTTTAGTCGTTTAGTCATGTCTGACTCTTCGTGACCCCATGGAGCAGAGCACACCAGGCACTTCTGTCTTCCACTGCCTCCCGCAGTTTGGTCAAACTCATGCTGGTAGCTTCGAGAACACTATCCAACCATCTCGTCCTCTGTCGTCCCCTTCTCCTTGTGCCCTCCATCTTTCCTAACATCAGGGTCTTTTCCAGGGAGTCTTCTCTTCTCATGAGGTGGCCAAAGTATTGGAGCCTCAGCTTCAGGATCTGTCCTTCCAGTGAGCACTCAGGGCTGGTTTCCTTAAGAATGGATCGGTTTGATCTTCTTGCAGTCCATGGGACTCTCAAGAGTCTCCTCTAGCACCATAATTCAAAAGCATCAATTCTTCGGCAACCAGCCTTCTTTATGGTCCAGCTCTCACTTCCATACATCACTACTGGGAAAACCATAGCTTGAACTATACGGACCTTTGTTGGCAAGGTGACCAGTGAAAATAGGGATGTCCTATTCAACAACAACAAGAAGAAGCCTGGATGATACCTGGGTCATTGTTGTCATCCTGCATCTGTGAAGGCAGAATGTCCTTTGCCAAGGTAATGGCTTTGGTTGGCAAGTGAAATACCACACTCTAGCATACCCAAAGCAGTTGCTCTGTGACATAGAGGAAAGCATGGGCTTCCCCTCCACCTCCCTCACCTGACTGGTGCACAGGAGAACAATAGCAAGAGTTGTTTCTCTGGGAGTTGGAGGAGACAGAGCCTTGCACTGCCCTGTGCTGGACCTTGGGGTTTCTCTGGAAACCTAATGTAGGAGCACAATCTGTTGGGGGATTAATAAGCACTTGGAATCCCAGAGTCTCTTACCGCTTGGAGATTGGGGTGGCACATAACAGCATTTCCCCCCTGAACTCTGAGAATAGCTCTTGCCTGTCTGAGTGGAGGAGAGGGGTGTACAGTAAGTGAAAAACAAGGCTACTGTACGAAGGTAAAATTAACACCTGCCCAACACTCAAATCTGAGCCCTGTAACATTGCCCAAGAAGGACTATGGCTGTTCTGAAGTCTCTGCGTCATTACTCCCTTCTCTTGTTGAGTTAATTGCAGTTGAATCCTGACAAGACAGCAGAACTGTTTTGGGGGGACAGGGTGTGTGTGGGGGGGGGGGCTCCCTCCTCCTGAATGGGGTAACTGTGCCCCTGAAGGACCAGGTGCACAACCTGGGAGTCATTTTGGACTCACAGCTGTCCATGGAGGCGCAGGTCAATTCTGTGTCCAGGGCGGCTGTCTATCAGCTCCATCTGGTATGCAGGTTGAGATCCTACCTGCCCGCGGACTGTCTTGCCAGAGTGGTGCATGCTCTAGTTATCTCCTGCTTGGACTACTGCAAGGCGCTTTATGTGGGACTACATTTGAAGATGACCCGGAAGCTACAACTAATCCAGAATGCAGCAGCTAGACTGGCGACTGGGAGTGGCCACCGAGACCATATTACACTGGTCTTTAAAGACCTACATTGGCTCCCAGTACACTTCCAAGCACAATTCAAAGTGTTGGTGTTGACCTTTAAAGCCCTAAACAGCCTTGACTCAGTGTACCTGAAGGAGCATCTCCACCCCCCATCATTCAGCCCGGACACTGGTGTTTCCCTCACTGCGAGAAGTGAGGTTACAGGGAACCAGGCAGACAGCCTTCTCGGTAGTGGGACCCGCCTCGTGGAATGCCCTCCCATCAAATGTCAAGGAAATAAACAACTATCTGGCTTTTAGAAGACATCTGAAGGCAGGCCTGTTCAGAGAAGTTTTTAATGTTTGAAGTTTTATTCTGCGGGGTATAAATAACAAAATAATAATAATAATAATAATAATAATAATAATAATAATAATAATAGTAAATTTAATTGGGGGTTTGGGTGGCACTGTGGTCTAAACCACTGAGCCTCTTGGGCTTGCTGATCAGAAGGTTGCCGGTTCAAATCCCCACGACGGAGTGAGCTCCTGTTGCTCTGTCCCAGGTCCTGTCAACCTAGCAGTTCAAAAGCATGCCAGTGCAAGTAGATAAATAGGTACCACTGAGGTGGGAAGGTAAACGGCATTTCCGTGCGCTCTGGTTTCCATCATGGTGTCCCATTGCACCAGAAGCGGTTTAGTCATGCTGGCCACATGACCTGGAAAGCTGTGCATAAACGCCAACTCCCTGAGCCTGAAAGCGAGATGAGCGCTGCAACCCCATAGTCGCCCTTGTCTGGACTTAACCATCCAGGGCTCCTTTACCTTTTTACCTATTCTTGTGTTTACTTGGGAGTAAAGTTATCATTGGCAGAATAACATTTCTGCATGTTTGATGCCTCATGTGGCTCTCTGTGGCTATAGTATGCGTCCTAGGAGATTATCCTAACCTGACTTTGACTTTGGAAATAGATATATAGACGTTTACTTAGCTACTGCAAGCCTCCTTCCATCCTGCCATCTGGAGGGGAAGGCAATGGAACCAAAATTGACTCTGCTCTACTGTAGTCTGGCATTGAAGCAGAATAATCCACATTCTGAAACCACGGCTCTGCAACTTCCAAGCTTGTAACTTCTGTCTGCCGAAGCAAAATCTGAACAAAATCTGTTGTGTTTCCTAAAATGGAACATTATTCTCCTAATCTAAAATAACATGAATGGCATCTAAAATAAAAAAGACCACCAAGTAAATGGCCTGTAATAATATGCATGAGAAAACCATAATGGAAATAAGTGCTCATTTACTTCAAAGCAACTTTTAAAAAAGAAAGCAAACAGAATAGGGCTCTTTCTACCTTTTCACCATTAGCAAAGTCATATTGTTTGACTTTCATGCACTCTTCTGTCAGATTCATTCTGCCTCAATGGGAGATGGATGATGAATTGGCCACCTCTTGGAGGCGGAGAGAAGGAGATGCTAAGCCTTGGTCTGGGAATTGGCTAAGTACTTCAGCGGAGCTTCGAGCTCTTAATCGCTCTCAGCAAGTTGGCCTCCTTGATTTATAAACTGGGGCAGTGATTAATGATCTTTTAAGTGGACCAGGCAGGCCCAAAGCTTCACAAATCGGACCACTCAAACATGACGACCACTTGTAAGAGAACGATAACAGCTTTTACATTCACCATATGGTGTACATATATGTGTGTGTGTGTGTGTGTGTGTGTGTACACACCCACACACAAAATAAAACCTATTCTGCTCAGCTAATATCAGCTGGCCAGCATGATGAGATGACTGAACCTCAGTGAATTACTCATCTGGCAATTGTCCAGACACAGAGTTAGGCCTCACCTGGATAGCTAGGTTGCATGAGGAGAAGCCATGGGGCGGAACTTGACTTAGAAGTATGTAACTTACAGCAGCATGTAAGAACATTGGTAGTTCCTATTTCTTCACAATGAAAAAAAGCCACTTGATTTCAAAACTGCATGGTTACAAGCATCAGGGGGAGAAAAATGTCATATTATTAGGATCAGCTGGATCTCCCATGGAAGCTTCCTTGGGCGTGCAATGGCAGCCTTTGCAATTGGTCACTTGAGGCTGTGGGGTCGGCAGCGTTGCTCTACTCACCAGACAATTTGTTCCTCCTCATCTGGCCATAAATGCTTCTGGGTGACATCAGGGTGATGTAGCCCACCTGGCTTAGACAACAGGCCAACAGTGACCCGGAGACGGTGCCAGAGTTTGGCACTGGAAGCTTGCAATGACAAACTTAAACATTCATCACCCTGAGTCAAACACCGCCAAATTGGGAGCCCGACTTAGAACAAGTTAACCCTGGCAATTTCACTCCTTGCCACCACAGCTATCCCTCCTAATATCTGAAAAACCTTTCCGACCTACAGTGGCTCCATCAATAAGGACACTTTTGTTACTTTGTAGGATCTGAAGTGCTGATATCATGGCATTCCAAGATTTAGGGAGCTTCCAGGGTACTTTTCCAGGGCACTGGAAACTGCAAACCATAGATATGGTCATGAGAGAAAATAACATCATGTAAGCCCATCATGTAAGCCTCCCCTCCATGGATCACTGCCTTGAATAACTCAGAGAAGCTATGAACTATGCTGAGCAGGGCACCCAAGATGGACAGGTCATAGTGGAGAGTTTTGACCAAACGTGATCCACCTGGAGCAGGAACTGGCATGCTACTCCAGTATCCCTGCCAAGAAAACTCCATGGACAAACCTCTTCATTCTTAATGAAATCAGCCGTGAGTGCTCACTGGAAGGACAGATCCTGAAGCTGAGACTCCAGTACTTTGGCCACCTCATGAGAGGAAAAGACTCCCTGGAAAAGACCCTGATGTTGGGAAAGATGGAGGGCACAAGGAGAAGAGGACGACAGAGGACGAGATGTTTGGATGGTGTTCTCAAAGCTACCAGCATGAGTTTGACCAAACTGCGGGAGGCAGTGGAAGACAGGAGTGCCTGGCGTGCTGTGGTCCATGGGGTCAAGAAGAGTCAGACACAACTAAATGACTAAACAACAACAAAGCCTACCCTTCTGAAACAAGCCAGGGGACATTTGCCCACTACAATGCTGGCCTTCCTCTTGCCCCATTTGCCCCTGCTCCCCTGCCAGACTGCCAGGTTTCCTAGCCATGCCTGCCCTTTTATCTGCTGCCTCGCAGCATCCTTGTTCCTTGCTAGTAAGAAACAAGATAATCAGAAAGAGCCAGTGTGGTGTAGTGGTTAAGAGCGGTAGACTTGTAATCTGGTGAACTGAGTTCGATTCCCCGCTCCTCCACATGCAGCTGCTGGGTGACCTTGGGCCAGTCACACTTCTTTGAAGTCTCTCAGCCCCACTCACCTCACAGAGTGTTTGTTGTGGGGGAGGAAGGGAAAGGAGAATGTTAGCCGCTTTGAGACTCCTTAAAGGGAGTGAAAGGCGGGATATCAAATCCAAACTCTTCTAAAGAGCTCACCACATCACATGCTGTGCTAGATTTTTATTTGCTGGGAGCTGGGGGGGGGGGCTTGTTTGTTTTACATATGGGAGCATTCCAAAACATGAACCCCTCCCAGCTGCACTCTGAAGTATGTGGCCCATTCGGTCACCTCCGAACCTCATTCCCATCTTATTCTGCTGCGTGTGGATCTAAATTCCAATGGCTTTGAAAAAGGGGTAGACAAATCCGTGGGGGTATTAGCAATGATAGATAAATTCAGACTCTGATTACCAAAAGCTTGAGGCAAAGCAGAAGAACTAACCTCAACTTATTCTGCCAGGAGCATGGGGGGGGGGAGGGGCTCCCGGCTTGCTATCGCTGCCACCTGAGGGCTGAACTACATGCAACCTTGAATTGATGATCAAGCATGGACAGCTCTTAGTGTGATGGCCTGGGATTCGGACTCGGAGGCTAAACCTGAGGAGTCCCAGCCTGCACAGGATTCCCCGCCTCCAGAACCAGCTGAGCCGGGGCTGGGGCTTGAGCCTGAAGGGTCCTCACCTGTGCTGGGTCCTCAGGTGCAGGCACCAGCTGAGTCTGCTCTGGCTCCGGAGGTGATGGAGGACCCATTGCCTGCAGGTGCTCCACTCCCAGCCCCATCAGGGGAAGCTGAGGTTGCCTCTGGGTCCAGTAACCCTCCAGCCTCTCCTGAGCTGCAGAGGCTCAGGGCAGAGTGGCAGAGGGAACTAAGTTCCTGCAGGAAGAGTGCTCGCCTCCAGGTCAGGATAGGCAAGTCACCTGTGGACTGGGGCCGCCCTATGCCTCGGGGCAGATAAAAGCCAGCCAGCCCCAGTCTCAAGTTGCGGGAGCAACATTGTTGGTAGCCAGTTCCTGCCTGCACCCTGTCCTGCCGGATCTCCTGACCTCGCCCGACTCCCTGCTTTGGACCCAGCTTCAACTTTGACGGACGGCCTCAATACTGCACCCTCGACATTGGACTGGAGACTCAGACCACGCCTCACGGAAACCCACAGGACCAGCACACTTAGGTTCTTAGGCTTAGCTCCTACAACATATTTAGTTTAATTTAAAGTATGACTCAATTTCCCGTTTCTCTGACAATGCTGATCTTGAGTTCCTCCTGTGGTTTAGCAGTCAGAAATTCTAACAATTATGAGCTCAACACATATAGTACAGCTGTATGTGGATCTTACCTTGAATAACAATTCTGTCTTCTTTGGTCGGAGAGGGAACTGTTTTCCTCGGTGAACTCTACGAACAACCATTTTTTTCTTATTGGGGAGCCTTTGGAAATTAAGAGAGGGGTCCATCAATGCTACACTTGTCAGGCTGAAGAGAAAGCATTGTGCAGGCTTCATAATTTGCAGCACATTTTTTTTAAAAGATAATGGCTGTGATTGGACAGAGTGATGATAACGAGCACAGGAAAGAGGTGAGGGAGGGCAGTTTGCTGCGAAAGAATCAATAACAGAAAACTAACTTCTGCTAAGATAGGAGAAAACAGCACTCCCTAGAGGAAAATTCCAAAGCGTTTTCAATCTGGACTCCACACAGGGGAGACCTCCCGCCTATGTGAATGCTGAAAAATTGCAGACCTATTTTCTGAAACTCTGTTATAACAAACTGCAAACTGAACCTTTTTGTTTCACCATTTGGTAATATCTTTTCCAGGAGTATTTCCTCCCCCCCACCCTCAAGAGCTTCATAATATATTTTCCAGGAGCTTTGCTGAGGAAAAGGAGGTGCTGCAGAAGCAATGAATTATCCGTATACTCTAGTGATCTCAAGATGACATAAAATTCCTTTTTTATAAAATGTTGTAGCTTTGGGCTTATAGGAAACCTAACTTCAAACTGGAATTTGTCTCCAGGGGCTGAGGGTGGGGGAGAGAAAAAGAGAGACAAAAGAGAGGGTTTAAAACACAACACTGGTTGAAAACAGACAGTGTTTTCTGAGCAGCGTGGGTGTTAAATATCAGCACTTAATGGTGCCATACATACAGTATTTGTGTATATGGAGGCTCTGGTTAAACACAGTTTGCACGGCTTTTATAGGTATGTATGAAACTTTCTTGGCCAATTTCTTTCATCCTGCTGAAACTATTTTATAAGCTGGGCTCAAAACCTCTCAGTTTTTTCCCTAACCAGAAACCTCCCAACACACCTTGACTTTCGGCTGAATTCACTCAGAACTTTAAAATGCTTGACTCCCTTGCCAAAATAAATTTATTGAGGATTAGAGTGCCCAATCACTGATTTTTCTGTTGTGAACCATCCTGGGATCTTTGGATGGAGGGCGGTATAATTAATTATCCCCATCAAGATTATCCCCATCAAGATAGCATCATCATACACACAACCTTACATTATCCTCTAGATGTGACTGTCTGCCATTTACTCATGTAGGCAATCTCCCTGCTCTCACTGCATCTGGTGACCCCAGTTGCATCCGTACGATACCTTCAAAGCACATTCAACAGGCATCTGCTCCCTCAAAGAATTCTGGGTACTATAGTTTGTCAAGGGTTGCTGGGAACTGAAACCCTGTGAGGGCTAAACGCCGATGTCCAGAATTATTTCAGGGGGTTCATGTGCATTGAATGTGGTTTAAAGATATAGCGCAGGGGTAGGCAACCTAAGGCCCATGGGCCGGATGCGGCCCAATCGCCTTCTCAATCTGGCCCATGGATGGTCCAGGAATGAGCGTGTTTTTACATGAGTAGAATGTGTGCTTTTGTTTAAAATGCATCTCTGGGTTATTTGTGGGGCATAGGAATTCATTCACCCCCCCAAAAAAATATAGTCCAGCCCACCACATGGTCTGAGGGATGGTGGACTGGCCCATGGCTGAAAAAGGTTGCTGACCCGTGATATAGCATGTTCATAGCTGATGTTTTAGTGTTTCTGCTCCTCACCCCTGATACCATGTAGCTTTCTTTCTTTGCTAGAGATCCTTTGAGGGAGGAGCGATTATCCTTGGTACAGGGGAAACCGAGACTCATTTTAGCCCCGGAGATCTTTGCAGTGCACAGCCTTTTTGCTGTCCCTGTTCCCTACTGTAAGGGCAAGCAGACTTCAGGCTTACAGGGCTGGATATAATGTGTAGTTTGGCCTGGAGATCCAAGATGCAGTGTGCTTATTTGCAAATGCCTCATCACAGGACCCCTTGAGGAAAATCTCCCACCCGCCAGTTATGCTTACAGAAAAAGACCACAACGTTAGTCAACTCACAGCGGGGAATGGTGAAAACAGTGTTGGTGTTGTTTCAATTGCTTTCAAGAGCCACAGGTGCAAGTTTCAAGAACGGGGAATTAGAATAAGTTATGTGCAGGCATTCTTGCTATACCCAGAAGCATAAATACTACAGATGAGACATGCAAGCTCAAGTTTTAACTCACAGAGGTTAAACGGATGGCTTAAACATCCATTTCCCCTGTAAAGTTAACTTCAGCGTTCCCATTCCCATAAGGAACACCAAATTTGAGAAATCATTTAATATGCTTTGAATCTAATCAGAAATTATATTCTGGAGAATGTAACTAGAAATTGCCTTTTCCGTTCTGATGGACGTGTCTGTGGGTGTTTTTGCCAAAGTCTAAAACTCCAACGCTTCAGCAATTATGATAGAAGAATGAGGAAGATCAATGCAAAATATGTTAGGCATCCACAGCTGTTCTTTTTCAGCCATGTGCCTTCTTATTCACACACAAACACATACTATTCAGAAGTCCCACTAGAATTCTGCAATCTGGAGGGGGGAAAGGGCCACATAGTAATAAGCAGGTGTAATTTCTTTCCGCCAATTATCAGATAAGATGCACTTGAGTTCCATCTTACCGTTTGGTTTTCTAACCAAAGGGAGGCTTTGCTAAATCATTTTGAGTTTAAGTAAAAAGACTTAAGTGATTTAATCTTCAGGCACACATGCATGGATGTGTACTTACATGGGAGCCGCATACAATAGTCATAACTTGCTGTAGAAGGCAAGTGAGTGATTCTCAAATAAGGATTCACAGTAAACTGTAGTTTACTCCAGTTCCAGGGGTGCTACAAGAAAGATAGTGGTATTGTGGTAAGGGAAAAGAGGGGAGCACATCAGCAGAACTTCTTTCTGAGCAGACGTGATGACGTCATCTTGATATTTTAATTTTATTTTATTCTCTATGGTCTTATGGAAACTGTTTAGAGGTTATGTTGATTAGGAGGTACAGAAATCCTGTCAAATAAAACTAAGCCTTGTGAAACCCATGTTAGTTATACAAATGAAGAGAAAGAAATATGTTCAATGGTACTTTTAAGAAACTTTTTATTACCCCTATGTTTTATAGGTGACAGCTGACTCCGTCAGCTGCTGAGTCAGAACTGGGGAAAGGAAGGGGCAAATGTCAAATGGAAGCCGCCCAAGAGGAAATACTTTGAACTTCTTGAAGTGACAGCAGTAAGACAGTGTGCAAAGAGACCATAGTCCCCGTTTAGCCCCCACTTCCAAAACTTATATGCCATTTTATAGTCCCAAGTTAATAAGGAGTTAGCATCAAGGGGCCATCAAACTCATTTCTTATGCTGAATGATGTAGGATTTCTACCATATCTCCAGAGTCATTCTGACTTCCACCGAAAGAAGCCCAGAGTGGAAACACGCATCAAAAGTTTGAAAAGCAAATAGCTAAAACCTTATAAAAAACAGTTACCGTTTCACATGTAGCCATAGGAAAATGATAGAGTATACTTTAAAATTTCAGAATATTGTGCTTAAAAGTGTTCAATATTTTTTTTTAACAACTACCGTATTTTTCGCTCTATAAGACGCACCAGACCACAAGACGCACCTAGTTTTTGGAGGAGGAAAACAAGAAAAAAAATATTCTGAATCTCAGAAGCCAGAACAGCAAGAGGGATCGCTGAGCAGTGAAAGCAGCAATCCCTCTTGCTGTTCTGGCTTCTAGGATAGCTGCGCAGCCTGCATTCGCTCCATAAGACACACACACATTTCCCCTTACTTTTTAGGAGGGAAAAAGTGAGTCTTATAGAGCAAAAAATACGGTAACTAGATTGCAGCCTAGCCAAAGAAGGAAACCTTTGTGATTTCTGCTTTTTGGCAGGGTTTACCCGCTCATGAGGAGGACTGAAGCAGCTGCCTCAGGTGGCGGAATACTGAGGGGCACCAGAAGCTGCCAAGACTCAACCCTGTCAAGCGAGAATTGGGTGGGTGAGGGAGGGAGACAGCACTTTTGCAGTTCGCCTCAGGTGGCAGAACAGGATGGGCCACCCCCGCTATTCAGACATCCAATGTGGATGGTATGGTCCAGTCTTCTTCAGCTGCCTCTCTAACTTCTCCTTTGTGCTCACCAGCCAGAGAGGTGTTTTTGCAGTAGCAAACTGTACTGCTTTGTGGAATTAGAAGTTTATCATTTTTTTAAAAAATACTGTGGCATGTGGTATCCCTAACCCATCTTCACCACAGAGTTAAAATCAATGTTTCCGAAGCTTGACATGAATTGCCTGTTGAGAAGGAATCTGAGTTGAATGCCAAAAACGGTACATCAGGGCAAAACCAGGAAATTGTCATAAATGCTCTGTGTAAGATGACTTTTTCCATTTAACAAAACACCCACTATCAGCCCTTTTGCAAGTTATTTTGATACCACCTTATTTCGTTCTATCTGGAAAAATACAGAGCTGAACATTGAAAGCTAGTCAACGGTGACTCTGTTTTCCGTTTCACAGAATCCAACTGTTCAGAGTAAGTGACTTATAGGGCTTTTTTTTCTTTTACAACTTTTTTTTTAAAGCCCACATCTGCTGCAGACAGACTATGATTTGAAAAAGCTGATGCAATAGCGCAGCAAAAGTTTATTTTGCTATGGGTTGTTTCATCTCCAATATTGATTTCTCTCGGTGGATTAATTATCAGAGGTAGTTCCAGTCTTCTCTGCAATGGGCGGAAGGGAAAGCGACGTTTTCATTTAAAGGAAGTCTATTGACAATTGTGCACTGGCTTCCCCTGGGTTGCAGAATCAATGGCACTGGAGGACCCATGTCATAAAAGTAGCGTGCATGACATTATTTATGTTATCATAGACACAAGTAAATCTTGCTTTGTTTACAGGATTCTAAAATTTTATTTGTATAGGTTTGCCTGATGATGGTGCTGCCATTTACATAAACAGAAACAAGTGCTGAGATATGGACTATTTTAACAGTCACTCTAAGCCAAGGGTAGCCAATGTGGTGCTTTCCTGATGTTGCTGAACTCCAACTCCCATCAGCCCCAGTCAGCATGCCCAATAGTTCTGGCTAACAGGGAGTTGCTGTCCAACAACCTAGCTACTCCCACTATAGGCACTATAGACGTTAGTGGCGCTGTGGTCTAAACCACTGAGCCTCTTGGGCTTGCCAATGAGAAGGTCAGCGGTTTGAATTCCCATGACAGGGTGAGCTCCTGTTGCTCCATCCCAGCTCCTGCCAACCTAGCAGTTTGAAAGCACGCCAGTGCAACTAGATAAATAGGTACCGCTGTGGCAGGAAGGTAAACAGTGATTCTGTGCACTCTGGTTTCCGTCACGGTGTTCCATTGTGCCAGAAGCAGTTTGGTCATGCTGGCTACATGACCCGGAAAGCTGTCTCTGGACAAACGCCGGCTCCCTTGGCCTGAAAGCAAGATGAGCGCCACAACTCCATAGTTGCCTTTGACTGGACGTAACCATCCAGGGATTCTTTACCTTTACTTTTTTACAGGGTAGTCATCTGTATTTTTAAGGCACTAATATTGGGCACAATCTACTTTGAAAGTCTCCATGCAAGCACTATTTATATTGTCATAGCCCCATCTGGGTCCCATTGCCTAAGAGGACCCAGCAGGGCCTAGGAGTCTCCAAATCTCTGAGGACCTCTTGCACGAGAGCAGTATCCATATACAAAGTCAGCCAGTCCGGAGGTCAGGGAATCCAGATGATCACAGAGCCAAGGGCACAAACACGGGGTAGGAAACAGGACCAATGAGGAGTGTAGCCTGAGTAGAAGGTTGTGGACTGGGGAGAGTTCTGGAGGCCAGAAAGAGAAGCCTAGAGGGCCTGAGATTCCTCACCCTTGATCTCTATATAAAGTGCAAGTAGTCTTCTGCATGGGACGCGGGTGGCGCTGTGGGTTAAACCACAGAGCCTAGGGCTTGCTGATCAGAAGGTCGGCGGTTCAAATCCCCGCGACAGGAAGAGCTCCCGTTGCTCGGTCCCTGCTCCTGCCAACCTAGCAGTTCGAAAGCACGTCAAAGTGCAAGTAAATAAATAGGTACCACTCCTGCGGGAGGGTAAACGTGTACTGCTCTGGTTCGCCAGAAGCGGCTTAGTCATGCTGGCCACATGACCCGGAAGCTGTACGCCGGCTCCCTTGGCCTGTAAAGTGAGATGAGCACCACAACCCCAGAGTCGGTCACGACTGGACCTAATGGTCAGGGGTCCCTTTACCTTTTAGTCTTCTGCAAGACTGTTTCATCCCAAATGCATTTCATTCCATATACATAATATGGTTCATCTTACACTGGAAATGGTTTCTTTGTAGCCCCATATTGCTGCCAGGTGAATTTCTAGAGCTCTTTAAAACACCATTATACTATTTGTCCATTATCCTCTTAACCCTTTGATGTGCAGAGATGGCTGCAGTGCTTACTAAACTCATTTAAAAGTATCCTTGAGTCTCGAATCACTTTGTTCTCTGCATTAGTAATACCGGGCATAATCCTGCTTGATTTGCAAGATTCAGGTTGAGTAGCTTATAGCTTTTGAACCATCAGCGGCTCAGAGCACTCTCTAAAGGGGTTGGTGCAATTCATCACATCCAAGCCAATGTATATGCAACAGACCCAATAAATGTGGACAGTCTGTCTTGTTACTTGAAATTCAAGTGAATAGCTGACTTTCTCAGATGTGCAAATGTGGTTTGTGCACAAATGGCAGGATTTTTCTTTTTTTTTTTTTTTTGAAAAGTTTGTGCGGGGGGATAAAAAATGGAGGGGGAATCAAATTCCTAGACAGTAGTAAAAGAATAAATACTTCGTTGTTGTTTAGTCGTTTAGTCGTGTCCAACTCTTCGTGACCCCATGGACCAGAGCACGCCAGGCACCCCTGTCCTCCACTGCCTCCCGCAGTTTGCGTCAAACTCATGCTGGTAGCTTCGAGAACACTATCCAACCATCTCGTCCTCTGTTGTCCACTTCTCCTTGTGCCCTCTAAGGTACCCCTGCCCGTACGGGCCAGTCGTATCCGACTCTAGGGTTGCGCGCCCATCTCATTTAAGAGGCCGGGGGCCAGCGCTGTCCAGAGACACTTCAGGGTCACGTGGTCTATCTTTCCCAATGTCAGGGTCTTTTCCAGGGAGTCTTCCCTTCTCGTGAGGTGGCCAAAGTATTGGAGCCTCAGCTTCACGATCTGCCCTTCCAGTGAGCACTCAGGGCTGATTTCCTTCAGAATCGATAGGTTCGATCTTCTTGCAGTCCATGGGACTCTCAAGAGTCTCCTCCAGCACCATAATTCAAAAGCATCAATTCTTTGGCGATCAGCCTTCTTTATGGTCCAGCTCTCACTTCCATACATCACTACTGGGAAAACCATAGCTTTTACTATACGGACCTTTGTTGGCAAGGTGATGTCTCTACTTTTTAAGATGCTGTCTAGGTCCTAAATACTTAGGAGCCTGCATCAAAACTTACTCAGCAGTGCAGGGATTTTTAATTCCCAACTTCACCATGTCAAATGTTCTTTCAGCTTTAGTGGCCTGCATGTGGAGAGGAGATGGGGAACCTGCCCCCCCCCAAGTTGCTGGACTATACCTCCCAGTTGCGGCTGAAGGCAGTTGGGGTTCCCCAGCTCTGACGCAGGTTGGGTACTTCTGCAGCCTTGGTGTTTATTTGGTTCAGTGGTTATCCCCAGTCTAATCATGATCTTAGTCCTGCAGTCTCCCCATCATCCTCTGTCCACCTGCTAGTATGCTAACTTCAAAACTAGTAACAGGAAAAAAAGTTTCTTCCCCTTGTCCCCCATTCATTGGGCATTGGAGGAAATCCCCATCGGTAACAGTCCAATCAAACCAACAGAAATCCTGTCTCCCCTTACATTGAGTGTGACTGCATGACTAGGACAATTAGGATTGAAATGCATTGCAGTTTCAGTTTATCAGTCAACAAAACAAGCCTGCATCTCTTTGTGGTTAAACATGGCACCAAATGGGATTTCAAATAGTTCCTTGGAGAAAATCCAACGTTACTTATGCATGGGAGAGCTGAACCAGAAGGCTGATCGCCGAAGAATTGATGCTTGTGAATTATGGTGCTGGAGGAGACTCTTGAGAGTCCCATGGACTGCAAGAAGATCAAACCTCTCCATTCTGAAGGAAATCAGCCCTGAGTGCTCACTGAAAGGACAGATCCTGAAGCTGAGACTCCAATACTCATGAGAAGAGAAGACTCCCTGGAAAAGACCCTGATGTTGGGAAAGATGGAGGGCGCAAGGAGAAGGGGACGACAGAGGATGAGATGGTTGGACAATGTTCTCGAAGCTACCAGCATGAGTTTGACCAAACTGCGGGAGGCAGTGGAAGACAGGAGTGCCTGGCATGCTCTGGTCCATGGGGTCACGAAGAGTCGGACACGACTAAACGACTAAACAACAACAACAACAACATGGCGTGAAGTAAGGTCACTTCTGGAACTGCAGGAATTGGCCACACAGTGTGCTTCAGAGACTTTTGCTACTTTAAACAAACCAGGATCTTTCAAACAAAAAATGCAGCTGACAGTACTAGGTGCGCAGAGAGCATCTCCGGAGAGGAAATTTCACAAAAATACAAATATTTGTGCCGTAGATTTTTCGAGTCTCTCCTTTTCCATTCTAGTCCACACTTTGGGGTTCCCTTTTCAGTTTTCCTCAGTTTAGTTTGGTGGCCTTTTGGAAACCCAAACTTCTTAGCTTAGCACTTTCCCCTAATGTTTGCATTCCTCTTTTTTTTGTCTCCCACCCTTCTCCACAATGAAAGACAACAGATAATGATACATTTTAATTGATGAGAATATTATAAAAAATTTAACCCTGGTTGATGGATTCCAGTTAGAAATCAATCACTGTCTCTTAATTCTCTAATGAATCCAATGATATAAGAAATGAAACATTGCTAAAAGCGCCCACACAGGAGATCCCAAATGACGGGAAGCCTTTTGATTTATTATACAACAGATAAGATCGGCATGATACAGCATCCTGATGGTTTATGAGCCTATGGAAATCCTTGTAATGAAGGTTATTCTCAAACTCATAAAGTTTCATATTCCAGTGTGTACTCTATCATCGGCCTGTAATGTGAAACTCAGATTGATAAACATATTAATTATACAAAAAAATTGTTGGGTTATCAGAGAAGAGACACTTTGCAGATGGGAAGTTGAATGCAAAGGAGTGCCAGTAGCCAAAGAGGAGAACGGTCTGATATAGCAGTCAATATTTTATCATCTAAGTACTGGAAAATTGAGTGGAACATTTCACTGAGGATTTATTATAGAATGGCTGGTGAAATTCCTGCCCACACCAAGCAGGCTAGTCATATGGATGGTTTGACTTCAGAATCTTTGTGCATTCTCATCGCGCAGCTGCAATGAAGACCAACGAGGAACAACCCACAATCTGCACAAAACTTACACAAATTCTGCGGCCTGGTGAAATGATGCGAATCAATCAAATTTAAACAAGGAGCACAATGTCAAATTGCTTCTAGTAGCCATGAAGAGGGAAGGACTGTGCAGTCCACACAGCAGTGGGACAGGGCAGGGACATAATGGAGCACTAAGGGAAAGAACTCACAGCTCTTTCCCTCCAGACAACATTAGGTACAGGAGTCTTTGCAGAGTAGGAAATGACAGGAATCCTATCCTTCCAAAGGCAAGTCTAGGATTTCAGGTGTGGAAGGAGACACTGGCAACATCCTCTCTCCCTCCCTCCCTCCCTCCCTCCCTCCCTCCCTCCCTCCCTCCCTAAACCAGCTAGTATTTTGGAGGGTGGGTGAAGTCAGGCAATGTGTCCCTTTCACTGCAAACTTGGAAGTGAGGGCATGGGAGTCAATATTTGATATCTGTCTCTTCTAAGACAGCACTAGGATTGCAGAGGAGTGGAGGACTTGCTCTTCAGGGAAGGTTTTAATGTGTGACATTTTAATGTATTTTTAATTTTTGCTGGAAGCCTCCCAGAGTGGCTGGGGAAACCCAGCCAGATGGGCGGGGTACAAATAATAAATTATTATTATTATTATTACTTCATTTCTCTTCAAGTAATCCTAGCCAATCAGGGATCACATGCTGACTGCGATGTGATGCTGTGATGCCAGATATATGTAGCTATTAGCTGATTCACTGTATGTATATAAAGTCCATTTGGATGGTGAGGAATGCTTCCTATAGAGGTCACATGGGTGACCCTAGTCAGCCCAGGGATCACAAGATCATGAAACTCACAACTATCTGCAAAACTGCCAATTTAAAGGACTGAATAAGATTTTGTAAGATTTTCACAAAACAGCCCCCTTAGGCATTAGTTACATTGAAATCCACAGGAGCCGTGTGATTTCCATTAGTTCCATTAAGTGAGCCTCACACCGTTCCCCCTTAAAATATTCCGAAAAAGGTGCACTTTTGGTTGAGTTAAATTTTAGACTTTAAAATAAACGAGTGGAAGAACAGCCATCAGGTTTCAAGAGGCACTTAAAAGCTGCTCTCCACGTTGGCTGTAGAAAATACATTTCACAGCGAGAGAAAAGCCCCTTCTGTGAGCAGAGGAGAAGCGATGCATTTGGGACTCTGCAAAAATGATGAGCTGCATGAAAATCCCATCTGATGTTTAGATTGATTAGTTATTCAATATTTCTCCATGCCAGTGTGCATGAAGTTCAGCTTCCACCCCCCCCTCTTTGCTTGGGAGAATGGGGAAAGGTTTCATATTGTAACAGACAAGGCATTGTCAATTAAGTATCACCTTCAATTTCCTTGTTTATGATCCTGTGGCTACTAAGCATCAATAATTTCTGCCCTCCAAGTTGTCACGGGGAAGATTGATTGTGCATGTCATTCTTGATATGAAGACATTTAAATGAAATCACACCCTTCTGTCTATATCAACCTGGCTTTCTGCAAAGCAAAAACAACTCTATCCACTTACAAATGGACAACTTGCAGAGGGAAAAGAGGCAATTCCTTTAAGCATATCCCCTTTGTATGCACGGTGCATGTTTTATTGGGCTTAAGAGATGGAAGTGTGGACCTGGGAGTCTCTCATTAAAATTTTGCCTGTGTGTTGAACACATACAGTGGAGTTTGGCTGCCACCATTTCCCCAACCTTAGTCCATGCCATACAGTTTGCAAGATGATGATGGTGAGATGCTGATACTGCTTGTTGTTGTTGTTTAGTCGTTTAGTCGTGTCCGACTCTTCGTGACCCCATGGACCAGAGCACGCCAGGCACCTCTGTCCTCCACTACTTCCCGCAGTTTGGTCAGACTCATGCTGGTAACCTCGAAAACACTATCCAACCATCTCGTCCTCTGTCGCCCCCTTCTCCTTGTGCCCTCCATCTTTCCCAGCATCAGTGTCTTCTCCAGGGAGTCTTCTCTTCTCATGAGGTGGCCAAAGTACTGGAGCCTCAACTTCATGATCTGTCCTTCCAGTGAGCACTCAGGGCTGATTTCCTTCAGAATGGATGCGTTTGATCTTCTTGCAGTCCATGGGACTCTCAAGAGTCTTCTCCAGCACCATAATTCAAAAGCATCAATTCTTCGGCGATCAGCCTTCTTTATGGTCAAGCTCTCACTTCCATACATCACTACTGGGAAAACCATGGCTTTAACTATACGGACCTTTGTTGGCAAGGTGACGTCTCTACTTCTCAAGATGCTGTCTAGGCCTGTCATTGCCCTTCTCCCAAGAAGGAGGCGTCTTTTAATTTCGTGGCTGCTGTCACCATCTGCAGTGATCATGGAGCCCAAGAAAGTAAAATCTCTCACTGCCTCCATTTCTTCCCCTTCTATTTGCCAGGAGGTGATGGGACCAGTGGTCATGATCTTCGTTTTTTTTGATGTTGAGCTTCAGACCATATTTTGCGCTCTCCTCTTTCACCCTCATTAAAAGGTTCTTTAATTCCTCCTCACTTTCTGCCATCAAGGTTGTGTCATCTGCATATCTGAGGTTGTTGATATTTCTTCCGGCAATCTTAATTCCAGTTTGATAATCTGATACTGCTACTACTATTATTATTACTACTAGTAATAATCATACCTGTCTTACAGGGTTATGGTAAGGAGTACTAAGATAAATAGTAAGTTCCTCCTCACCACAATGTATTAGGGTATCACTGCGCACCTCAAATTCTGACTCTCTACAGACATTTGCTCCTGCGCTTTGAGCATATGACAGTGCAGTCCATATATATATATATATGCTTTCGTAGATTTTCACGGGTACAGGAATGCAGGTTTTGGTGTCCTCGGGTGTCTTCCCGTGTAAAAGATGGGGTGTCTAGGCGACGTTTCGACGAGGTCTCACTCGTCATCTTCAGGCTGGTGCTTTCGGCTTCTTGTTACTGGAACAGAGCAGGATCTCAGTGTTTGAGTTCCTATAAATACTGTTGAGGAGGTGTGTTGTATAGCCTCCAATGTTCTGGGCAGAGAGGAAGTTCCCAGGCTAGTGTGCCTTTTCTTCTTTTGTTCCTTAATTACTTGAGGGATATCTTGAGTGATTTCTTGAGTGATATCCTGAGTACCACTTAGGTGGGTCATTAGGTGTGGATTAGTTGCTAAGGCCTTTGTGTCTTGACCTCTTGAACTTTGTGAAGAGTTTTTCTGAGAAGATGGCTGTACTGAAATTAGTTGTGCTCTGGCTTGGCTTCGTGTATAGGGGCGAGCTGTGGTTTTGTGGCCTGTGCTCTGGCTCTGGTGTCAGTTAGCCCTCCCCACAAAAACTGACACCAGAGCCAGAGGCACACAGAACGCCATCACCAATCAACCACACCAGATCCAAACCCAGACCCTCTCCACAGATAAATTACAGACACCATCCAGTAGCCAAACCATGGTGGCACCTCCGGATGCTGCACCCCCCTGCAATCCCTACACAGATCTGGCTGGCACAGGCCACAAAACCACAGCTCGCCCCTATACACGAAGCCAAGCCAGAGCACAACTAATTTCAGTACAGCCATCTTCTCAGAAAAACTCTTCACAAAGTTCAAGAGGTCAAGACACAAAGGCCTTAGCAACTAATCCACACCTAATGACCCACCTAAGTGGTACTCAGGATATCACTCAAGAAATCACTCAAGATATCCCTCAAGTAATTAAGGAACAAAAGAAGAAAAGGCACACTAGCCTGGGAACTTCCTCTCTGCCCAGAACATTGGAGGCTATACAACACACCTCCTCAACAGTATTTATAGGAACTCAAACACTGAGATCCTGCTCTGTTCCAGTAACAAGAAGCCGAAAGCACCAGCCTGAAGATGACGAGTGAGACCTCGTCGAAACGTCGCCTAGACACCCCATCTTTTACACGGGAAGACACCCGAGGACACCAAAATCTGCATATATATATATATATAAATAATTTTTATTAAATTTTCTATTTTACAATTTCAAATACACATTTTACATCCTTAAGATCTCAGTGACTTCACTGCTTCTCTTTCCATGGTTCATTTTACATATCTTAAATCCCTGCATATTTTACAAAAAAGCACCCTATACCAATTGATTTTCCATCATTGCATCCATCAAAAATTATTTACACTGTTCAGTTTATCTAAATGCTGTCAGCATTTTCAGCTTTACACAATTATTTTCCATATATTCAATAAACGTATGTCCTTCTTAATGTCAAGCTGGACACTAGATTTTAGGTACAGTGGTACCTTGGGTTAAGAACTTAATTCGTTCCGGAGGTCTGTTCTTAACCTGAAACTGTTCTTAACCTGAGGTACCTCTTTAGCTAAAGGGGCCTCCCATTGTTGCTGCGCTGCTGCGCTGCTGCTGAGTGATTTCTGTTCTCATCCTGAAGCAAAGTTCTTAACCTGAGGTACTATTTCTCAGTTAGCGGAGTCTGTAACCTGAAGCGTCTGTAACTTGAAGCGTCTGTAACCCGAGGTACCACTGTATTGGTTTCACATGCCTTGCGCCCCCCGTATAACACCCACCAATAGTGAAGAAGAGTCACTTGACAATTCAATGGCTCCCCTCCCAATGCGAATGTGTAAAAGTGTTTGGGTGAATGGTGTGAATTTTTCATTGGGGCTGGTAGAGTCCTAGATTAACTTTCAGTTTAGCCTCATAATGTTAAACTGCCAGTAGTCTTTTTGTACATGCATCTAGGGGATTGTAGGAATGGGCAATTCTCTGTAGGTCAGGCATGTCCAAAGTCCATTTTGGGGGCCTAATCTGGCCCCTGTGGCAGTTTATTTCCTGGGGTAAAATCCTAAAAAAAACTCCACAACTTCAATCCTAAAAAAAGGCAACAACTTTGGTTGGCCCTTTGGTTGGCCCTCACGGCCCTTCATTTAATCAAATCTGGCCCTCTTTGAAAAAAGTTTGGACACCACTGCTGTGGTCAACTGAGATACGGGCAGTGTTTTTTGTTCTAAAAAATATGTCTCGGGGTACTCTCATTTTCCTACTCATATTGAAATACTGCCCCTCAATGAGGCCAAACTTAGATTCACAAAATATTTAGGGGTATGCATACCCCTGTTTCCTCCCCAGAAAAAAAGCACTTCAGGGTGAAGTGGTGCTCAATCAAATTCTCAATGCAGCTAAGCACCAGGCATCAGATGAATTTGTATGCTGAATCGGGTAATTATGATTTCAGTACGATCACTACAGAGGGATGGCTATTGCTTTTTCAAAGATGATCTATCTGGCTGCTTCTGGAAACACAAAATTGTGCATGAATATTGGACTTGATCTAACACAGCCTGGCAGTCCTTATGTGTTAACTATAATTGCTAAGAGCTATTAATAGAGCTCTACTCTACGTTTTGCCCCCAACTCTTTTTATAGAGTCATCAAAGGTAGTGGCTATCATATGTTGTACTAGTGAACAAGCTACCGTATTTTTTGCTCTATAAGACACAGTTTCCCCCTCCTTAAAAAGTAAGGGGAAATGTGTCTGCATCTTATGGAGCGAATGCAGGCATCGCAGCTATCCCAGAAGCCTGAACAGCAAGAGGGATTTTCTGGCTTCTGGGATTCTGAATATTTTTTTTCTTGTTTTCCTCCTCCAAAAACTAGGTGCGTCTTATGGTCTGGTGCGTCTTATAGAGCAAAAAATACAGTAAGTCTTCTGCAATAGTACTTTTGTCTGCATTGAACCTACCACCAATCCAGTGAAGTGGGTGATCATCAACTCCAGTATTACAATACAGCGAGAAAAATGTTTCTCCACTTTCTACACGCCACGCATCATTTTATAAAATATCCCCTTTATCCCACCCCTCATTTGCCACTAGTTATTTCCTGAACTGAAAAGCTGCAAACGCCTTTGCCTTTCTTTGTAGGGAAGGTGCTTCTCAGCCTTGATTATTCCGGTTGCCCCTTTCTGCACCTTTTCCAGTTTTTTATTCTCTCTTTCGCCTCTCCGTGCCTCACATGCCATCTCCCTCTTGGCGTCTTCCTTCCTCGCATCACCCCCCAACAGATTAAAGGTCATCATGGTTTTTATTCCAAAAATGAATGAATCTCAGTACAATGTAATCCCAAATCTAGATTCCTGACCCTGTTGTTTTATGAGAGCTGGGGCCTCCCTCCTTTCAGACCTGGATTCCTCTGACTTCTTTGACACGCTTCACTAGAGCTAATAGCTTCCTATTACCAGTTACAATTTAGCATCTGAGCTAGGAGCTGGAGGAAGAAGGGGGGGTGGAGAGAGAGAAGAGTGTAAATTATACGGCATTGCGGTGAACAAAGGTTTTATTTCTCCTGAGCACAACTCTTTGATAGGAAAACGGGGGAGACAAATGTGTTGCTAATTTAATTAAGTAGTATGAGATTGCAAGGTCTGCAGATGCCATTTAGGGCTGGATTAATCAAGAGCAGGTGATGAAAATGAATAGTCACACATAATGTTAGCATTTTTAACAATCCGACACAGTCTAATGGAATCAAGTGTCAGTTAACAACAGGGCTCAGTTTTGCTTGCTAATCCAAATTTATCTCCACTTTCTCTCTGCACATCCATGTGAATCAAGGACTCGACACTTGTGCTCCTTCCCATACATTTATCTGGGGCAACTCTAGCTATTTTTAATGTTTGCACAATATCAGGGTCTCCCCCATGCCCCACCCCAATCTTAAGCCTGAAAGGACAACATTGAATATGAAGGCATCTCAGAAAGTAATGCATTAATATGCAGTAAATTTAGCATACAGCACATTCTGTGTAGGTCAAGAGGGAAGAGTGGGGGTCAGGGCAGATCCCTTTGGTTGAAGACCAGATTTTGGATGGAAAGGTACCTCCAGTTTATTCCCACTCCGCACCACAAAGCTTTTGAAATTGTGAAGATATGAATCCATTGAGATTGTCTTGAGTGCATATGTCGAATCCAGACGACATTAATCCCAAACCTTTGCATCACTATGTTTTACTTGCTGTGGAGGTCTGTTGGCGACTGTGTGTGCAATCACATGTCTCCATCCCCTCCTAGATCCTGCCTGCCCCTGCTGTCTGAAGAAGCTGGTGAAGCTGGAGTCTGTCCATTTCAACAGCCTTACGGGGAAGGGAAGAGGATCTCAGGATGTGAAGAAGGAAGAGTGGCCCCCAGACCATATCCAAACTGCCCAGTTGTGGCATAACTGAAAAACACTACCTTATGCTTGTTGGAGGGACGTGGGTGGCGCTGTGGGTTAAACCACAGAGCCTAGGACTTGCCAATCAGAAGGTCGGTGGTTCGAATCCCCGCGACGGGGTGAGCTCCCGTTGCTCGGTCCCTGCTCCTGCCAACCTAGCAGTTCTAAAGCACGTCAAAGTGCAAGTAGATAAATAGGTACCGCTCCAGTGGGAAGGTAAATGGCGTTTCCGTGTGCTGTTCTGGTTCGCCAGAAGCGGCTTAGTCATGCTGGCCACATGACCCGGAAGCTGTACACTGGCTCCCTCGGCCAATAAAGCGAGATGAGCGCCGCAACCCCAGAGTCGGCCATGACTGGACCTAATGGTCAGGGGTCCCTTTACCCCTTTACCTTATGCTTGTTGGAAACAGCTGTGGTGAAGTTGCCTTCGCAGTTGCCTTTGCATTGGCTACAGCTGTTCTTGGTGGGGAATAGCCTGGCATAGCTGTCAGCGTTTTCCTTTTTTTAGGGGAAATTCCCTTATTCCGAATAGGATTCCTCGCAAGAAAAGGGAAAAGTTGACAGCTATGTAGCCTGGTGAACCAAAGCTCTCCACCAGCTGTCCTAGGCCTGGCCCAATTTTACCTCTGTTTCTTTCCGCAGTAGCTCACTGCACTCATTTTAGGGCCGCTACTGCTACTATCAGATTCAATTATTACAAACCTATTCTACCCACAGAGCTTCGTCTGTTTCTGGGAGTCATTTATCATCTCTTAAGCCATGACTTTCCCAGGTGGCCTCAGCGTTAGGCACACCATGCTGAATTCTGTGGTCCAATACATCAGTGACTTAGCATTCTTGAGTAGAATAATTGCTGTTGATCTTCACTGGTTTGAGCTACTATTGAACGCATTCTGTTCCACAGTATTCACTATCTCAATGCAGCCCAGGGGTCAGCAAGGTTTACTGGCCATGGGCCGGATCACTCCCACGGAGATCGTCCGCGAGCTGGACTGGCGCGGTGCAGTACCGGAAATCGCTTCTGCACATGCCCAGATGCCAAAAATCACGCCTGTGCAGAAGCACGTTTTGACATCTGGACATGCTCAGATGCAATTTCCGGTGTCGCTTGGCGAGCACCAGTTTAGCAAAGCGCGTGGGGGACTCGCCGAGTGGGCAGCTTGGCTCAGGGCGGCTTGTGGGCCAGTAAAATGATCTTCATGGGCCACATCCAGCCCAACCAGACCCCTGATGTAGTCCTTAGTGAGAGGTAGAATGTCACAAATTAATGAGTGTAATGACCAGTGATTCTCATTCCCCCCCCCCCCCCCGGGCCACACTTTCAGAATAAAAATCTGCTTTCACCACACCAATTTTTTTTTAGAAATATACAATCCTAGTTGTGTTTTCCAATGTATTACTTGATGCTCTTGCTCTCATTTTGAAAAATGAAGAAGTGTGCATGCACATGAAAGCTTATACCCAGAACTAACTTAGTTGGTCTCTAAGGTGCTGCAGGACTATTTTTTTATTTTTTATTTCGACTGTGTCAGACCCACATGGCCACCTACCTGAATCATTTTGAAAAGATATCTATCCATATTCTGCAAATTAAAAAAACACAAAACTATACTACTTTGAAACATGATTGTCCTGGAATCTTCTCACTACACTTGCTATTGTCTCCTGCCACACCATTGCGGCTCACCACACCCTTGGAGAACCACTGGTTTAGACAAACTTATAAATGTATGCAAGCCCAGGTAACTGGGAGTAGTATAATGGAGGGTTAACTATAATTTTTTTTAAAATCTGCTATTGAATCGCCTCAGTAGCCCTGCGTAGTTTCAGTCAGAGTCTGTTCTTCCTTTGTTGGATGTGGCTATTAAGTCCATTAGCAAATATACATGTATTTAAAATAATCATTAGATATATTTTAAACCTCTCAAATGACTGAAAAGAAACAGACAATGCCAATTAATGTTTCCACTGAAAATGTAAATAAATGGTGCAATATGCCCTGTGTCTTTGCTAGCCTCATTTACCTGAGTAACAACAGAAAAAGGGCCTTAATTTCCGTGAATGCTGTTAAAGAGTTTGTGTATATATCCAAAGAAAAACTGACAACATTGCAATGCCTCTGCTGGTGAATGCGTCGCCTTTTCTTTTCCTTTAAGGAAAACTTAGTCACATGATCGCCCTGCACGACATCACAAATCTCCCATCTCTGTTTTGTTGGTCTTATATGCATGAATAATTTTCCCAGTGCTTGTTTGTAGCACAGCCAGAGAGAGAGAGAATTACTCCCTCACAATCTCTTGTTGTCCTCAATCAGCATTCTGTTGGCTTGAGCTGGCTTAACAACGGTGTAAAGACATCGGTGGCATGTGTTATAATATATTGAGCATTGTCCTCTTGAAGAACGCACGAAAGAAAGAACATTGTTCAACCAGGGAGCAATTCATTGGGTTTTTCCCAGAAACTCTTGGGTCAAGTTTTTATAGGCCTATTTGATTTTCAAATTCTTTTTCCTCCCCTTTTTCCTCACAGTGCGCCATAGTGTCCAAACTTGTCTACATTTACTTCTCATGTTTTGTGCATGGTAGATGTCCTTTAAAAAGAGTATCTCAAATAAGTCTTTATTCTTGTTTTGTTGGCTCTTCTTCTGTGTTTTCATGAACTCTGGCCCCGGCCATGGCAACTGCAAGAAAAATGTTAACATTGATTGACAGGATTGAAAAAGCCTCCGTCCCTATCCGCATTTCAAACACTTTGAGAACAATGGGGTTTGGTGTGATTGAATTAATGAGATAGCGCAGACTGTCAAAAGAGCACACATACTTTACATAAACCTGATTATCTTTACATGGCAGAAATGGAAAAGAGAGAGAGAGAAGAAGCAGGGAGTAGAGGGTTGGCTTTCAGTCTTACCTCCAAAGGAGCCATCAAAGTGGATGCCCGGGCACAGGGAGTGATGTGCCGACTTGGTTGGCCTTTCTCTCCCCAACTGAGCCTGCTTAGCATACATCAGCCATGGTCTTTAACAAGTCTATTCAGGAAACTAGGCCTCAAACAACACTCTTTTCACTGCTCAGCACCTCTCTTGCTGATTCCCCTCCCCTCCCAGGAGTCATTGTTTAACTTGAACTAAGCATACATTCCAACAATTAGAACTGATCTGGCTCCTCCTGCCCTAACTTAACCCCCAAAGACTGAGATCACTCATGACTATAACGCACATTTAAAGAGGTGAGCCCCAGCTGGTGCTTCCTTTAAGGAGCAGAAGAATAGTGAGAAGAAGGCTGGAGAGAAAACATCTTTCCATGAGCAGCTTCAAATTATATTTGGCTCCTCTGGGAAATGTCTCAGCCACCGTCAAGTTCTAGGGGTGCAAACAGAAAGAATGCCACGCCGCCAGCTTTTAAATGGTGGCAGAACGGATAGCGTTTGCTTTCAAAATGGTGACCCGTGCAACAAGTAGCTGTGGCCCATGAAACTGTCCGTCAGTTGTGTCTACCGTTTGTTGTCTGTCTGAGACTGTAAAATCAAGTGGGTTGTCGAGAACTTGGCAGGTGAACTGGGTTTGGCTAAATCAGACACAGGTTCTGTAGGCCTGCCTTAAAATTTGAATATATTTGTACAATTTCCAACCAAGTGGAATGACATTTACTCATGCAACGGAACTTCCCTTCTGATTTTCTGCTTGTGGTGATGCCTTGTTACCATATGCAAGTCTCTGCTTTATACTGTTTAGTTAAGAAGACTGGAAGAAATTTAAAGACTATTTGCAGAAATACTGTAAAATTAATGAATGTTAAAATGATGTTGGATTGAAAATAAGTGGTATTGGTATTAAGATTAACAAGAATATGCAAATATGGATTGATAACGAATGAAAATATATAGTTATAATAGGTTAAGATATAGAGTAAAGATGGTTGAAAGAGGGTAAGGATTTGCTGAAATGTCTTTGTGAATGGGAATACAAAAAGGGGAGGTGAGAGGAGGTCAAGGAAACAAGTAAATGAGTCCAAAGATATTGAAAAATGGATATTTTTTCTTTTTAAATTTCTTTTTCAACTGTCTGTTTTTTTTGCATTTTGTATCCTTTTTATTCTTTTTTCTATGTGTGCTTTTTCTTAGTTTGTTAACTGTTGTTATAATTTTAGTTTGTTAATTGTTGTTATAATTACGTTTTCTATTTTGTAAAATTTGAATAAATATCATATATATATATATATATATATATATATATATATATATACTGTTTAGTTAATTTGTCTTACTTTTTATATCCTGTCTTCCCTCCAAGGCACTTAAGACAGTGTACATGGTGATTCGCTTACTGTAATATTCATATCCAATGAGTAAGATTGTTGCCTGTCTATTTCCACTGCCATGCATCCCTGTGATCAGGCACATGTGAAGACCAGCAGAAGACCTGCTGAATCAGATCAAGGGTCCATATTGGCCATTAATCTGCCTCCCATAGTAGCCTGCCGAAACCATTTGGGAAGCTTACAAGCAGGCCATGATATGATATCAAAGGTTTGTTGGTGTGGATTAATATGTGAGGGCGGCAACCGTTAAATGATGAACATTGGTAAGACAACCAGCCTCCATGCTTTTGCTCCTGATCAGTTGATTGGTTGGTAGCACCACATATTTTCTAAGAGGGCTCTAAGCACGTAGCCCAGGACTGAGAGTGGGGAAGGGGACAGTTTGATCTGTAGGAACCAGCAGCCTGGAAATCAATACAATCACCTGCCAATATAGTATTCAGATCAAGCTGCTCTTTAAAACACAGAAGAAGCAGCCAGTAAAAAGTTGGTAACTCTAGAGAGATTTTGACAAACATTTTCTTTTGGATCACCCTATCCTGTTAGAAAGCATAAAAGTGTTATTTCAAGTGTAGATATGAGTGTATCTGCATAGGATGAGATCATGTCTAAATTAAAAGATGCTGCTTGCACCAACTAAGTAATGTTGCCTGTTTGATGTTTACTTTCCTGTGTGAGATATCAGCCTTTATTTGAGATTTGGCAGCACTAACAACTTGCAGGAGTTTTCTTTATCGCAGGGGTGGTTTTCTTTGCCACTTTGCTTTCTGAGAAGAGCATTCTTCGCACAACAAACCCAGTATCCTTGAGTTATCCGGAAATCATTAATAATTATAATTATCACTAGTGGTGCAAGAACAGGGGAAGCTTTGAGGCTGGCACAATGTCCTGGCCAAATATGTTTGACTGGATGAAAAACATTTACGGAGATTAACACCCGCCGAGCTCGGTCGCTGGTGGGTTGTCGCAGATTAATGGAAATGTGCGACAACAGCCAGCAACATTAGCAAAGCCTTTATCTTGGAGGCTCATAAATATTCTTCTACACCTCTGCTAACACCCATGTTTCAGGCTCCCCCCCACCCCCAATAAAGAATTAAGATAGCTAACTCCATGCTTATTGTTAGCATTATGCAAACTTGGATCAGGTCTCCCACCTCCTGCCCCTCCCCCTTGTCTGGACCTCTCTCGCTCTGGGGATACTAATTTTTTAAAAAAGAAGGTAATGTGGCGATCATCTTGCTAAGGAGTGGAAATACTTGCTTCTACTATACTATTTGAAGAAGGGTTTCTCCCCTCTTCCCCCAGTAATGAAATAGTGGGCTGAACCCAAAGGCTGTTCTGTTAAGGGAAACATTTCACTTTTGGGGAACACAGAAAGAGCTTTCAGTGGGAGGGTGACAAGCTTCTTATTAATGTGTAAACATCCATTCTTGGGTATGTTCAGATATGTGCAGTTTCCCTATGGGAGCATTGATGCTGTGGTAACTTTTAAAAATATCGTCAGAACCATTGCCCTCATCTGCAATTAGGGAGAGTGAGTTCTGCAGTCCAGGTTCCTGGAGGTCAATGGCTCAAGTTGAAATCTGAAGTGCAAAGCGTGTCCTCCCTAAAAGAGGGCACGTGTTGCGGTGAGACCTGGAGACTGACCTTCTTGTTGTGGGTGGGTTTATTGGACAGCCACAACACCCGACTGGTAGGTCCCTCGTTGCTGGGTTTAATCTGGCCAAGGGGGGTGCTGTCTCAATGGATCGAGGGACCTATAAATACCTATGCACAAGACCCAGAGTATCCTCTTTCGGCTCGTGCATCAGAACACCTGCCCACCTCTCCCTATATTTAGAGCATTTTGTGATTGACCTTGCTATGCCATCATGTGTCATCTGTCATTGGGACAGGGGCACGGCAGGAATTTTCCCCTGATTGGCTGATTCCCCTGATTGGCTGATTGGCTGTTGCCATTTTGGTTTCGCCTGCCACATAGCAAATCATCACAATTTGTAAGGTTGCGGATAGGCACTGGTTCAGGTGATAGGGATGGGGGAATGGTCTCGCCATCCCTATGTGAAGGGTATTCCGTTAAAGGAATCCAGGGACTCAACTTGGTTTGGTCAACCCCCGAAAGGGGGTTGTGCCCGTGCCTGAGTCCAGGGCAGCATCTGGGGAGTGAACAGAGTCTGTTCCCAGGCTTTCCACCTGCCTCAGGTGTTCACCCTTGGCTGACCTATGCTGGTGACCTGGGTCAGCGCTGCCTGCAAGGGTGCAGGGAGCTAGTCGAACCAGAGCCTATGCAACCACTCACTTGCTGTAATCAATAAAGTTGTGGCCTAAATTCTGCCAAAAACCAAACTAAATTTTGAGTCAAATGTGTTTTTATTTAGGGGAGAGGTCTCTGGGTCTGAACATGCAAAAAGCTGAAGTCCCTGATCTGTTGACAAAGGAAAAGAAAAAGACCAAGCCTTCTAGTATTTCTACTAACACTGTGCCAAATTTTCACTTCTGAATAAGCTCAGAACAACTCTCCCACCCACTGATTTTAAGGGGATGAAATGCTTTCATGAGCCACTCCCAAATATAATTTTCCAGTTTTCTTTTACTTCTAGGTAGCAGCCTATAAGGCCTTTTTTCTTTTTCCATCTATGAGTCCCCCCCATCCAAATCAAGGTTGTCCTCGCAGTCACAAACAGAGAAAACACCATGCTAATCTTCTCTCCAAAATGCATTCAAATGTACATTTTGATGCACTTCCAGATGCACAGCTGGGCCACTGCCACCTCTTTTGCTGCATTGCACTATGACACTTTCTGTGCCACAGCATCACATGCCAAACAGGGAGCATTGGCTTGGTTGGCATGGAAACAAGGATGCAGCCCCTCTTCTCCCACCCACATATACACATCCTTTCCAATAACTTCTCCACAGTTGCCAAGATGTGCAATGGGCTTGTCAAGGGGTCCAAAAACTTCTGCAAAACTTTTATGCAAAGGATTTGTGCTGTTGACATGAATACCGTGAGCTCATTGAATTATTTGAAAGAATGACCACTGGCTGTGTAGACTCAGTCTGCTGGCTAGGAATATAAGGGTTAGGAAAAACATAGCATTTATAGCCATTATAGCAGGTTCTTCATCTGCTCATGAGACTAGCTTCCTGCTGGCTTCACAGATAACATAACAGACAAATATTTTATAGAATCAAATGCTGGGTCAGCTGCCAGTCTAGACCTTGCTGCATTCTCCAGGTGAGCTACCTACTTTTTCAAATAAGTATAATATGATGTGAATCCATTTTTACAGCCATTCTTGATATTTAGGAAAGGCTACAGGAGAAACATACAAATGTAGACAAGGAGGTTTTAGACAAGGAGGTGACACAACAGGAGCTAGCCAATCAGCAATGTCTAAAGTTGCCTTTTATTTGTAGGATTGATTTAGTTCAGAGCTTGACCCTGGACAAGATAAAGGTACCATGTTCGAAGTGTATATAAGGGTGTTTTCATTCTGGCCCACTGATCTACAAAGGTTATAACTGTTTTTAACCTATGAATCCCTGAGGAATAACCACATGTGAGCTGAATCATCAGGGTCAGTGGTTTCCCTGTGCTCCCAAAATTGCGCACCCCCCCTTCATACAGAGCATTTTCTGTGCTTGTTTTGCTTTTTAAACAACTGCTTCCCAAACTCTGTAGCATGAAGAAAACAAAGCGGGGAAGGGGTTAAGGAGATACGCTGACTGCAGTTTCTCAATCAGCTTTGTGAAGCCTCAGGTCACCTTTGCTCATAAAAACTCTGCACAAATATTTCTTTTTCTATCAAAAAAAAGAAAAGAAAAAAAAAAGAATTCTAATCTGCACAGACTGGTGCCACTCCGATTATTACACATTATTAAAAATTAATTTAGGGGGGGAAATTGTCTGGTCTCCGCAATCTCATGGGGAGATGCTGTGACAAAATCCTCAGTCCTATCTTGATTACTTAATGCCTAAAATATACTTTTAATACTCTTAATTCATTTCTTTTGTTCCCTACTTCCCAACGCATTGCTGTTTTCACAGGCTGCAGAACAGTTGTTGTGTGTGCTTTAACTAATGGCCCTCTGACATAGTATATATTAAGGATTACACTTGCAAATTAATCATGTAAATTAAACAAGAATCAATCAAGATTACTTCCCCAACCTGATCGTCTGCATGTTTACTTGGTGAGTTCGCCAGAAGCGGCTTAGTCATGCTGGCCACATGACCCGGAAGCTGTACACTGGCTCCCTCGGCCAATAAAGCGAGATGAGCGCTGCAACCCCAGAGTTGTTCGCAACTGGACCTAACAGTCAGGGGTCCCTTTACCTTTAGGTTTCATTTGTTTGTTTGTACAGTTCAATAAGGAAGGGTTACTTCCATCATGTTGAAGACCACTGAGAGTTTTTCCTCACTCCATCAAGCAGTATACAGTGGTACCTTGGTTTTCTAACATAATCCATTCCGGAAGACCGTTTGAATTCTGAAACGTTCAAAAACTGAGGCGCGAAGGGCGTACTGCATATTTACTAGAGAAAATTGAGAAAAATAAAGTGGTACCTCAGCGGAAGCCGTTCGACGTCTGAGGTGCATTTGAAAATGGAAGCATTTACTTCTGGGCTTACGACGTTCAAAAAATGACACGTTCATCAACAGAGATGTTCGAAAACTGAGGTACCGCTGTATAAATCTTGGTAAATAAATTTTAAAAAAACATGAGTGGCATTATTTCTTCTCCTTCAAAAGGAAATCTTTTTAAAGATCATTTTAACTGTTCCCATTTTACAGAATTGAAACAGTGACCGAATGGATTAGATGGTGCTTCCTCAAGCCAAATTGGGTCATTGGTTTGTCTCGCTCAATATGCTCTACTATAAATGGCAGTGGCTCTTCAAGTTCCTTCCTAAGCTGGCTATCTGAGATCCTTTAACTGGAGGTTGCTACCTACCACTGAACTGTGTAGTCCTGAGGTGGGGGTAGGCAGTGTGTTGTCTAGGCAACAGTGGGCATGGGTACCAAAGGCCCATGCTGTGAGCATTGCCCATCCTCCCCCCTACACACAGAGTAAGGAATCAACTAACTGGAGTGCAAGGGGGTGCTGAACTTATTTCTCCTCTCCTCAGCAGGTCGTACTATTCTTATCTAGTTAGGTCATCCACCCAACTACGTCTACCAGAACCGGGCCATATTTTTTTCAAACTTGAGAACGCCTGGCACCATAGGCACCAACTCTGGGGCCCCGAGGGTCGAGGCACACACAAAATGTCTGTCCAGTCAACCCAACACGATGTGTTCATGATATCACATGGTGTGCTGAGGCCTGTGAAAGGCCAAACAGGCTCATTGCTGCTGTGGGAGGGTCATGATGTCACAAGCACACACCAGGCCCCCACAATGTGGGGCAGAACCTGGTGCACCTGCCTGGGCCAATTGATTGCCCAGGAGCAAATCCAAGGTGTAGTTCTGTAAATGAGTCAGGAAGCCTAGAACAATGAATAACTAGGATTTTTTGTGTGAAAGCATGGAGTACCGGCATCTATCTTAGACAGCTATGACCTGGCCACTGCTCCATGCAGTGAGTTACTGGACTGGATTATTGCAATGCACTCTGTGTGGGGCTGCCCTTGAAGATAACTCAGAAACTTCAGCTGGTCCAAAATGCAGCCGTCGGATTACTGACTGGGGTTCCATTTAGGTTTCACAGAACCCCTGTTTTAATATAGTTGCACTGGGCCCAATTCAAGGTGTTTAGAAGACAGTGCAATTCTTTATGCGTATTATTCAGAAGTAAGCTTCACTGTGCACAGTGGATCTTAATCTCAGCTAAGTGTGTGCTGTGAGCCGCTCTGAGATTTACAGTTGAATTGAATAAATATACAAATTTAATAAATAAAATTGATGAATACAAATTTAATAAATATACAAATTTAATAAATAAAATTGATGAATACAAATTTAATAAATATTGTTATTTTATTTATTAAATTTGTATATTTTTTAAATTTGCGTCAATCAATTTTATTTATTAAATTTGTATAACAATTGCAGCCTAATAATGCAATCCTGTATATAAATGCTCATTGTGCCACTGAGTTCAGCAGAATTTATTTCCAGGGAACAGTCCCATAGGATTGCAGCCTAGTTGAGCTAGATTGCTTGCTCACATTATAAATGCCTCTCTTTTATGCTTTCTGTTCCACATCAACAATGGTCACGCATGCAGATAATTAGAACAGCCCAGGTTCAGCAGCAATTTATATATTGTGTGCGAAAAAGTTAAATGGCTTGAGTTTGGGGATGAAATTAAACATAGCAGAATTCAACAGCATGCAAAGCGGCCATTGCTCCATGTCTTTGGCCTCTTTCTCATGCATTGTACTTGAACACAATGTGAGCCAGTACACTGGGAGTTGGCCTGCCCATTCCACAGCCTGCTGACATCACAGCATACCTTGTACTGAATGAGACATTATGAGGAAGGGGGGGGGGGCAGTGACACGGACTGAGAGCAGCTCCATGTTGCTTGTAACATCTTGTTGCATGGTTTGGGCCGGTAGCTTCGGGGTTAATTCTCAGTGGGAGACTGAAAGCAAGGAAACAATCTGGATGCTAGTTTGTGAAAAAACCCCGAATTTTCAGTGCCTAGCCCACAGACGATCATTGATTGCGGTAAATAAATAAAGCCACTTCTGACTTTTATTGTTGTAGGGAGTAATTATAATTCACACAGCCAGACCTTTTGTGCCACCGAAAGCTTCGTTTGTGGTTTGCATGAGCAGATACATTAACTCCTGTAAGCTCTTTTCATTAGAACGCGATTACTCATTGAGGACTGATCAATATATCATCTATACAACATCTTGAAAGTGGATGTCTGGTCTCATTGTGGGCTTACTGATAATGACTTCTTTATTCAAGGCAGCTTGTACGAACAAGAAGATAAAGAAAAGAGAGGAGAATTATAGCATATGCTTGTGGAAGTATTGTAAAGGATATAAACAAACAAACAAAAAAGGTAATAGGAGAGTTACAGGGTAGGGATGACAATTCCAGAGGAAGAAGAGAAGAGGGCAAGGGAGTAAAAAGTTAAAAAGAGAGGGTGTGTACGGTTTGTGACCGTTTCCAAGAAGTATAATACACAGTGAACAATGCTTGGTGGAATCTTCTTTTGAATAACAGCATATTTAAGTGGAGTACATAATCTTTTCAGTTTCAGCATTAGAAACCATGCTTGGTTTGATGACAACGATGATGATGATAATAATAATAATAATAATAATAATAATAATAATAATATATTATTTATATCCCGCACATCTGGCTGGGTTTCCCCAGCCACTCTGGGTGGTGTCCAACAAAATATTAAAAATACAATAAAACATCAGACACTAAAAGCTTCCCTAAACAAGGCTGCCTTCAGATGTCTTCCAAAAGTCAGATAGTTGTTTATTTCCTTGACATCTGATGGGAGGGCATTCTACTGAGAAGGCCCTCTGCCTGGTTCCCTGTAACCTCACTTCTCATAGTGAGGGAACCGCCAGAAGGTCCTCGGAGCTGGACCTCAGTGTCCAGGCAGAATGATGGAGGGGGAGACAATCCTTCAAGTATACTGAGCCGAGGCCGTTTAGGGCTTTAAAGGTCGGCACCAAGACTTTGAATTGTGCTCGGAGCTGAAGAGCCTTCAAATGGAAATAAAATGGTCTTCTCCAAACACAGCTGCTTTTCTCCGACACACCCCTTCCCATTTTTTACTCTTTGCTTGTCCCATTTTTATATTATTTTCTTCTTCTTCTTCAACGCACATAAGCACTTTCGGAACCTGCTTTATACCAAGTTTGACGTCAGTCCATCTGGCTGAATATTGTCCCCTCAATGACTGCCAGGGTTTCACACAGGTGCATTTCCCAGGGCTAGCTGGAGATCCGAGGACTTGAACCCAGAACCTTTTGCATGCCAAGAATATACTCTACCACTAAGCTATAGCCTTTCCAGTCTTATGCAACAGAGTCAGGTCCTTCTCTGAAGGAGCATACAATGTTATCACTTTGATTAGCCAGTTCAGCACAGCATGGAAACTGTGGCCTGGGATTGAAATGCTTATCTACATACAGTGGTACCTTGGTTTTCAACCTTAATCCATTCCGGGAATCCATTTGACTCCCCAAACTGTTCGAAAACCAAGACACGGCTTCCGATTGGCTGCAGGAGCTTCCTGCACTCAAGCGGAAGCTGTGTCGGATGTTCGGCTTCCGAAAAATGTTTGCAAACCAGAACACTTATTTCCGGCATTCAGGAGCCGATTTGTCCCTTTGTCCTCTCTTGGCTGGAAGCCAAGAGGGCAACTTTGGCTAAGCAGATGTTGCTTCTTTGATGTATGTAGTCAAAAGGGAGAGAGATGGCTGCCCTGCCCTGTGCTTTTGTCATTACCTGCACAGGTGAGGCCACGCCCACCTCTAGTCACATGCAGAGGAAGTCTGTCCCAGCCCAGAAGGAAACAGGAAGTTTACCTGCTGGCTGGACAAACATTCCTCCCCATGTGTAAACATGTTCACTCTAGGAATGTTGTACTTGACTGCTCTTGTGTTTCACATCCCACATAGACCCACTGAGGACTGACTGCTCAGCGGACAAGGGATGCTGTCTGTGGGAGTGATGGAAAACCAGGGATGGGGAGAGGAAATGGAGTTGACTGATGTGGAGAAAGCATGGTTAGATTTCTGGAACACTGAACAGAAGTAATCCACGCTGCTTGGGAGTCTGGTAGTTCCCAGGTGTGAGCAGTTCAGTGCTGAGTTTTCCTATGTTTATGACTTTAATCTAGCTGATGATGTAGTATAAACTGACCCAAAGCTGAAATGCACTGCTTTACAGTGGAACACAGTTGTGTTTTATCACAGGTCCTTCCTTTTATAAACTATCTTTCAGAATCAAATAAAGCATGGCAGGGAACTGTGCGTGCTATAAATTATAGAAAACACCAGTGCAAAGATATTGCTTAATGAATAAATTAAACATTCAATCATAAGACCAATAACAGAGGCAGAAAGAAATTAAGAGATGTAAATACAAAAAAAAAAAAAAAAAAAAAAAAAGCAGCAGAATGAGGCCAGATATTAAATGAATAACTGGTAAGGCGGAAGCAGAGGATCTGAGAGGCAGTCCAGATCAAAGCATCAGAGTGACTGGAGAAAAAGAAAGGTGATTTGTTTTACATTTCTTGCATTGGGGTGTCAGGATAAAGTACAAATTGTCAGAGCTTAGATTAGACCTGGAGGGTATCAAGAAGCTGTAGGGACTTACAGAATGAACAAAAGAAGGTGTGCTCTGTTCACCAGGCTAGGGCAGAAGGATGGGCTCCTAGTATTTATTCCATGCCTGGACAATCCAGAGGCTGCCTGCCGCCTGCCAATCTTATGCAACCTTTCAGTATATGAGGAGGATTCTGAAACCTGAGTATATGCACTCCTACATAGATGCAAAGGGATGTGCTTGGTTCATTTGTGGCTGACATTTCTACTTGTTTATTAGAAGAGTTAACTGAGTGCCTTCTTACTCTGATTTTAAATTTATAAATGGATTGTGGAAGCTTTAATCAATTTTATCAGTAGAGTAGATTATATCCCACCCTTTTCTCAAGGCAGCTAACACCTAAAATCCCATTCCATTTATCTGTTGAAGCTACAGTGGTACCTCGGGTTACATACGCTTCAGGTTACAGACTCTGCTAACCCAGAGATAGTACCTCGGGTTAAGAACTTTGCTTCAGGATGAGAACAGATATCGTGCTCCGGCAGCACAGCGGCAGCAGGAGGCCCCATTAGCTAAAGTGGTGCTTCAGGTTAAGAACAGTTTCAGGTTAAGAACGGACCTCCGGAACGAATTAAGTACTTAACCCGAGGTACCACTGTATGTTGTACACAATCTCTTCCCTCACACATTTTTTCTTTATAACAATCCTGTGAGGTAGTTTCAGCAGAGAGGTTGTTAATTGGCTAAAGGTGACAGATGTATATGTGTATTTGACATACATGCATGCAGGAGATCAAATGTGGGAGAAAATTCCTGATGTGGAATAGAATGTCCCTGAGTAATGTTGGAGGGTTTGTTATTAGCAGCATAATGGGAGGCCAAGGTGCAACTGCCATGCTCCCCTGTTATTGTTGTAAAACGCTTTGACATTTTTTTTCTACACTCAAATGGTATATAAATTTTATGAAATAAACAAAATATTTTGCTACTGCGAGGAACCAAAATGTTGCCAAAATGACCTTGTTATAGTGATAGTACTGGAATGTTGTTGTTTTTTAGTATATTCTTATATTTGCTAATGTGTTCTGCTGCTATAAATTTCTTTTTGCACTGTTTGATTTCAAAATGAGTTCCTGTTTTCATTCTTGTAAGCTGCTTTGAGCATGTCTTGTAAGCTGCTTTGAGCATGTTTCTTTTTTGTGGAATAAAGGTAAAGGTAAAGGTAAAGGGACCACTGACCGTTATGTCTAGTCGTGGACAACTCTGGGGTTGCGGTGCTCATCTTTCTTTACTGCCGAGGAAGCAGGCGTTTGTCCGTGGACGTGGACAGCTTCTGGGTCATGTGGCCAGCATGACTAAGCCACTTCTGGCAAACCAGAGCAGCTCACGGAAACGCCGTTTGCCTTCCCGCCGGAGCAGTACCTATTTATCTACTTGCACTTTGACGTGCTTTCGAACTGCTAGGTTGGCAGGAGCAAGGACCGAGCAACGGGAGCTCACCCCGTTGTGGGGATTCAAACAGCCGACCTTCTGATCGGCAAGCCCTAGGCTCTGTGGTTCAACCCACAGCCCCACCCGTGTCCCTCTAATGTTATGTGTACATGGCTTCAAACAACACTGATGGGAGCACACTGGATCTGGAGTAAATGCTAATGTCTACATGGTCCATCAAGAACAGCCAGTGGCGTAGCGTGGGGGGTGCAGGGGGGGCCAGCCGCACTGGGCGCAACATCTGGGGTTAGGGCAAATCCACGGGTTAGGGGGCGCAAATCCACGGGTTAGGGGGCGCAAATTACTTGCCTTGCCCCGGGTGCTGACAACCCACGCTACGCCACTGAGAACAGCTGTTGGGGCTGTTCTACCATAGTCTTGTCCTCTTCCCCCCAAAATCAAAAATTGCACCACTTAGCTGTTTGGAGAGAGCAGTGGCTTCCTACATTCTCCTTTCCAAACAGGTGGCCAGGATTCTCATCCATTTTTTCAACACAGCTGTGTGCTTTCATTCCTGTTTCCTTTGGTTGGATTGCAAGCAGGGACTTCATACAAACCACCAATGAGCAGAGTTCCTTACCCATCTAGGAAGATGCATGCTCTCTTAGTTGGGTGCAGGAATAAAAAATTACGATTTGTAATCCCCATGAATTTTGAAAAGGTTCAATTTGATTTATGAAGATTTTTAAAAAATAAAATAAGTAAACTTGGCAAAGAGCTGTTAAGAGCTGTTAAGTGAATATAATTTGGCCTCCTTTCAGAAAGCTCTTGTGTAAACTGGCAAATTTATGCATTTTAATAACTCTCCAATTTGTTTATTTATTATATTTGTCTCCCATGAGCTCAGGGTGGCTTACAGCAATTTCATCACAGTTGTAATCTATCACTGTCTGTCCCCAAAGGGCTCACAATTTAAGTAATGGCTTGAGGAAACAATGCCCAACTCTCCCGTTAAAATCAGCGGGACTTATAATCAGTGTCGGATCCTGATTATTTGCTGTTGTCATCATTGGCCAAGACCAAGAGAGATTCCCCAACCAATGCGGCCATTGGAATATTTGATTATTTTCTGTTAACACCTGACCCTCATGCCATGTCACATTTTGCTTCTGAAATTCTTCTCAGTTTCAAAGTACTAAGTTTTCCACATGCCTCATGAGTAGGCCACTATTTTGAAGCGAGAGAGAGAGAAAAACAAGAGATCAAAGCTCCATTGGGTGTACAGTTACCTAAATTGTGAGGTTCTGATCATTCTGAATATCTTCAAGCACAATTATTTGGTCAAAGTTAATCCAAAATTGGTCAACGGGAGAGCTTTAAGATTATGAAATCAGGGGGATGTGAAAGGACTTAACCCTGGTTTACTTATTTATGAATATTTATGAACCACTTACTCTTTGGAGAAGAAAATCCATAGTTGTGTACAACTTTTATAAAATATACAATATATAAATAAATCTATGAATATATTCTCTCTCTCTCTTCCCCCCTCTTTTGTTATAGAAATAGGGAGGATCTCCCTAAACCCTAGAAGTTAATAAGTGCTAGGATTTGGGGTTCTTTGTGATATGAAGGGAGACTATAAGCTGCAAGGGGATTCCTGGGCTGCCTTTATGCAAACCAGTCTGGCTGGCTGACGGAAGAGCAGAGCTGTTAGCATTACAGCAGAGAGCCATTGAGGGTCGTCAACACCTCCTTGTCCCAGGTGTGACCAGGGATGGGAGATTTGGAAGGTTGCCAGGGTAGCTGCTCTGCGGGAGGGCAAGGGGATTCTGGGAAGAAGAAGGGGGAGATCCATCTTGGCGAGGGTGAAGGAAGGACTGCCTGCACTGCTGTGGGCCATGCTGTAAGATCTGGACTACCTCCATGCATATGGAAGGTGTGTTGTTGTTGTTGTTTAGTCGTTTAGTCGTGTCCGACTCTTCGTGACCCCATGGACCAGAGCATGCCAGGCACCTCTGTCCTCCACTACCTCCCGCAGTTTGGTCAAACTCATGCTGGTAACCTCGAGAACACTATCCAACCATCTCGTCCTCTATCGCCCCCTTCTCCTTGTGCCCTCCATCTTTCCCAGCATCAGTGTCTTCTCCAGGGAGTCTTCTCTTCTCATGAGGTGGCCAAAGTACTGGAGCCTCAGCTTTACGATCTGTCCTTCCAGTGAGCACTCAGGGCTGATTTCCTTAAGAATGGAGGCGATTGATCTTCTTGCAGTCCATGGGACTCTCAAGAGTCTTCTCCAGCACCATAATTCAAAAGCATCAATTCTTCGGCGATCAGCCTTCTTTATGGTCCAGCTCTCACTTCCATACATCACTACTGGGAAAACCATGGCTTTAACTATACGGACCTTTGTTGGCAAGGTGACGTCTCTACTTCTCAAGATGCTGTCTAGGCCTGTAAAGAGGTGAATAAACTCACCATCCTCCGCAGTGTCTTCTATTCTCCAAAGGGACACAGACCATGTATGTGCACCTGTGACCCTATGCGTTCTGGCCACTGCTTGGCAGAGAAAGGGGGTAGGTGCCGGGCTTTAGCAAATATATCTATATGGGACGCGTGTGGTGCTGTGGGTTAAACCACAGAGCCTAGGACTTGCCAATCAGAAGGTCGGCGGTTTGAATCCCAACGACGGGGTGAGCTCCCGTTGCTCGGTCCCTACTCCTGCAAACCTAGCAGTTCGAAAGCACGTCAAAGTGCAAGTAGATAAATAGGTACCGCTCAGGTGGGAAGGTAAACGGCATTTCCGTGCGCTGCTCTGGTTCGCTGGAAGCGGCTTAGTCATGCTGGCCACATGACCCGGAAGCTGTACACCGGCTCCCTTGGCCAGTAAAGCGAGATGAGCGCCGCAACTCCAGAGTCGGCCACGACTGGACCTAATGGTCAGGGTCCCTTTACCTTTATATGTGTATATTGTACACACAAATAAATTTGTACATTGCATTAGAAAGGTGATTGTTATCATAACTACAATTCAATGCCTAGGTGCCGATTGAGTTAGGGTTTTGTTTTTTAATGAAACCATAGAGATTAAAATGTTTCAAAGTAATACTTGCATAAGCAGAGTAACAGATTATTATAACCCACCACCACCACACAGCCAGCCTAAATCCCTCAAAACAACCACTCTTTTGCTAGTTTGAACAGCTCCACCACAACTGCCCTGCCACCCAGTTCCTTCTGTGGCTCCATGCCTGACCCAACACATTATTCCAACTCCAGTGCTGATCAGATAAGCAGAGCCAGGGAAGAACCTACATCAGTTCCTCCCTCAGGTCCCCTTATGGGGGCTGTACCATTGAAATAAATACTGGCAGGCAACCATACGCAAAATATCACATATTTGCTGCTGCCAGGAGTGCTGGAAGGAAAACCTGCTCCCTGCTACAAGACACATTTCCATCTGGCCTAGGCAGTGGGACTCACCCTGAACAGCTAAAAGAGGCTCCTGGGAGACTGGAGGGACATTGCTGGAGCAACTCTTGGGCTGGGACAACTGGCTAAAATGTTTTTAAATGTTTTTAATGGTTTTAATTTTGGTTCCTCTGTTTTGTTGGGTTGGGGTTGGCAGTTATTTTAATTTGGGTAAAACGGCAAATCTCCTCCTCCTCCTCCTCTTCTTCCTCTTCTTCCTCTTCTTATTCTTTTGATTTATTGGTTTATTTATTGTCTGTATAAGATATTCTTTTTTTTAATGTTTGATGTTTTATTATGTTTTTATATATGCTGTAAGGAGCCCAGAGTCACTGGGGAAACCCAGCCCAGTGGCGTAGCGTGGGTTGTCAGCACCCGGGGCAAGGCAAGTAATTTGCGCCCCCTAACCCGTGGATTTGCCCTAACCCCAGATGTTGCGCCCTGTGCAACCGGCCCCCCCTGCACCCCCACGCTACGCCACTGACCCAGCCAGATGGGTGGATAACAACAACAACATTCCTGATTCACACACAATCTATCCCTGCCTCCTGCCCCACACCTCTTCTTCTCACCCCCTCCTAACTCACGCCTCCCTGCTACTAGAAAAGTAGAAACTGTTGCCTGAAATTACAAAAGTTGTAACTAGTACCTATATAGTTGCTCTTCCTCTTCTCTGCCCCTCTCTTCATGTTTCCCCCTACTGATGGCATGCCTAAAGATTTGTAAGTCAGAGCTTTCAGATAGAGGAAAGACAGTGGAGGCAAACACAAACCAATGCGCTCACACAGACAATTCAAGCAGAAGTTTGCGACAGAGGAAAAACAGAAAGGTTGAAGGAAAATGATTAGCTGACAAAGACTTTGTAAAACCATAGCATGTGGAACAAAGACTAATTAGCTGTTTTATGCACATCTGGTTTGAAGGTAGTATTGCTGTGTATTAGTACGTTCAGCAGAATATTCCGGAAGGTTTTCCACAAATATAAAAGTAAAGCATAAATCATTATTACTAGGTGACAGGGTCAAAATAGCATCAGATGTTCATTCAGTGTGTTTTTATGACTGGGGAGCGGCAACAGCACACATATTCTTTCTCTCATTTTCTCACATACGTAAACAGGCATTCAACCTCAGTGAATGTTTATGATACTGTAAATTTAGGTAAAGGTAAAGGGACCCCTGACCATTAGGTCCAGTCGTGACCGACTCTGAGGTTGCGGCGCTCATCTTGCTATATTGGCCGAGGGAGCTAGCATACAGCTTCTGGGTCATGTGGCCAGCATGACTAAGCCGCTTCTGGCAAACTAGAGCAGCACACGGAAACACCGTTTACCTTCCCGCTGGAGCGGTACCTATTTATCTACTTGCACTTTGACATGCTTTCGAACTGCTAGGTTGGCAGGAGCAGGGACCAAGCGACAGGAGCTCACCCCGTCGTGGGGATTCAAACCGCCAACCTTCTGATCAGCAAAGTCCTAGGCTCTGTGGTTTAACCCACAGCGCCACCCGCGTCCTGGTGTTTAATCATAGAGAAGAGAGTGGTCTCTTTTTCACTAATAGTGAGAATTGGTTGAATCAATAGAATTTGTGCTATTGTTTCATCCTATACATTTGAGAGAGGAAGCTAGGCCGTTGAGCCCTGTGGTACCAAACTGACCATTTTTGGAGGTGACAAGTTCTGTGGACTAAAATCCAATTCATTAGAGGGATGGCACATTCTCTTCAGTATAGTGATATATGCATCTATCTATCTATCTATCTGGGACGCGGGTGGTGCTGTGGGTAAAACCTCAGCGCCTAGGACTTGCCGATCGCATGGTTGGCGGTTCGAATTCCCGCGGCGGGGTGCGCTCCTGTTGCTCGGTCCCAGCGCCTGCCAACCTAGCAGTTCGAAAGCACCCCCGGCTGCAAGTAGATAAATAGGGACCGCTTACCAGCGGGAAGGTAAATGGCGTTCCGTGTGCTGCGCTGGCTCGCCAGATGCAGCTTGTCACGCTGGCCACGTGACCCGGAAGTGTCTGCAGACAGCGCTGGCTCCCGGCCTATAGAGTGAGATGAGCACACAACCCTAGAGTCTGGCAAAACTGGCCCATACGGGAAGGGGTACCTTTACCTTTATTTATCTATCTATCATCTATCTAATCTATCTATCTATCTATCTATCTATCTATCTATCTATCTATCTATCTATCATCTATCTATCTATCTATCTATCTATCATCTATCTATATCATCTATCTATCTATCTATCTATCTATCTATCTATCTATCATCTATCTATCTATCTATCTATCATCTATCTATCTATCTATCTATCTATCTATCTATCTATCTATCTCTATCTATATATCTATCTATATCTATCTATCATCTATCTATCTATCATCTATCTATCTATCTATCATCTATCTATCTATCTATCTATCTATCTATCTATCATCTATCTATCATCTATCATCTATCATCTACCATCTATCTTCTATCTATCTATCTATCTATCTATCTATCTATCTATCTATCTATCTATCTATCATCTATCTATCTATCTATCATCTATCATCTATCTATCTATCTATCTATCATCTATCTATCTATCTATCATCTATCTATCTAATCTATCTGTCATCTACCTATCTATCTCTATCTAGGTACGGAGAACAAAGCATTTCTAAAGTGTGGTCAAAAGGCTTTGCATTGATAAGAGCACCTATTAGACTGCTATGCAGAACCAAATGTACATCAGATGAGAACAGCAATCGATTGTTGTAATATAATCTTTCCTTCTCGCTCTGCTAATCACCTAAAGAGGAGCAATTATTTCCTTTAGGGTGAATGATAACCCCCAATCTCACTTGAGTCTGAACTTGATAGATACAATCAAATTTGCTAATAAATTCGAAGCAGATTCATGCGATAGCATCAGTTTCAAGTGTTTTTTGTTGAACTTTGCTGCCAGCAGCAGAAAGTCTTGGGAAACTGAAATATACTCCCACTGGTATCTGAATGTTGCTGTTTTTAAGTTTCAGATTTGTGTTCACATTGTCTTCTACAGAAACTGACCTGTTTCCTTTAGTGGGACATTGTTGGCAGCTGATGGCATATGTAATATCTATGTATATGTAATACCGTCTTGAGGGACTGGGAGCTGGGGGCACTGTCATACAGTGGTTCCGCTCCTTCCTCCTGGGTCGTGTTCAGAAAGTGGTGGTGGGGGGATGAGTGTTCAGACCCCTGGGCTCTCACTTGTGGGGTGCCTCAGGGTTCTGTCCTCTCCCCCATGCTTTTTAACATCTATATGAAGCCGCTGGGAGAGATCATCAGGGGGTTTGGACTGGGTGCTCATCAGTATGCAGATGATACCCAGCTCTACCTCTCTTTCAAATCAGAACCAGTGAAGGCGGTGAAGGTCCTGTGTGAGTGCCTGGAGGCGGTTGGAGGATGGATGGCGGCTAATGGATTGAAGTTGAATCCTGACAAGACAGAAGTACTGTTTTTGGGGGACAGGAGGCAGGCAGGTGTGGAGGATTCCCTGGTCCTGAATGGGGTAACTGTGCCCCTGAAGGACCAGGTGCGCAGCCTGGGAGTCATTTTGGACTCACAGCTGTCCATGGAGGCACAGATCAAATCTGTGTCCAGGGCAGCTGTTTACCAGCTCCATCTGGTACGTAGGCTGAGACCCTATCTGCCTGCGGACTGTCTCGCCAGAGTGGTGCATGCTCTGGTTATCTCCCGCTTGGACTACTGCAATGCGCTCTACGTGGGGCTACCTTTGAAGGTGACTCGGAAACTACAACTAATCCAGAATGCGGCAGCTAGACTGGTGACCGGAAGCGGCCGCTGAGACCACATAACACCGGTCTTGAAAGACCTACATTGGCTCCCAGTACGTTTCCGAGCACAATTCAAAGTGTTGGTGCTGACCTTTAAAGCCCTAAACGGCCTCGGTCCAGTATATCTGAAGGAGCGTCTCCACCCTCATCGTTCTGCCCGGACGCTGAGGTCCAGCGCCGAGGACCTTCTGGCGGTTCCCTCATTGCGAGAAGTGAGGTTACAGGGAACCAGGCAGAGGGTCTTCTCGGTAGTGGCACCCGCCCTGTGGAACGCCCTCCCATGAGATGTCAAAGCGATAAACAACTACCTGACATTCAGAAGACATCTGAAGGCAGCCCTGTTCAGGGAAGTTTTTAATATGTGACATTTTAGTGTATTTTTTATCTTTGTTGGAAGCCGCGCAGAGTGGCTGGGGAAACCCAGCCAGATGGGCGGGGTACAAATAATAAATTATTATTATTATTATTATTATTATTATTATTATTATTATTAATATCAGAGGAAGACGGAGCCTCTGATTTGCATAGCTGATGTTATTTGGTTCTGTAGCTGTGTTGCTCAAGTAGAGCGACAGCATCATGGGTACTCAAAAGTATTGGAAGGGACCTCAAAGATGATCTAATCCAAACCCTGCCAGTTCATGAAACCCAGTACTACAGCATCCCTATGTAATATTATTGATGATGATGGAAGTATTTATAACCTGCTTTCAAAACAGCAAAAATGTATAGCAAAATTTTAAAATAGTGCATGAAAACAAAAAAGTGTAAAAAACAAGGATAAACCAAACAGCTGAAAGCAGTGCAGCTAACTTAACTGAAAGATTTTCTTTAAAAGCCAGGTTTTGGATGTTCACCAAAAGAGGCAAACAGTTAGGCAAACATATTAATCTTTGTGGGAAGTGAATTCTACAATGTAGGTGCTACAGTCCATCCTTGGCCCATCCCAGGGTGGGGTCTGAAGGTACATGAAACAACCACTTTGCTGAAACTAAGCAGCCAGTGCCAGGTGAGAGACTACCTGGAGTTTTCATGTACACTGCTTTATGTTCTATGATGGAAGAAAGATGGTGCCTTAGACCTGGACCATGAACTCCAGTCTGGGGTGACGTATGAACTAGTAACTAGGAGCCATGGAACCATCAAGAAGCATGCACTGAAGAACAGGTCGGGATGGGATTGCAAGCCAGGAAGCAGAATAATCAAGGTGGCATGAATGCATCAGAGCTCAATTACTGAAGTAAGGCTCAACAGAGAGAGGTAGCCTTTCATGTTCCTTTCTGCACAAGAAGATCCAATGGCCAGCTTGGGTGGGCAGAGTCAGCCCAGTGCTGGGTGGTTCTCTGAGAAGGCTGCCACCTCATCCCATGGGGCAGTGGCCTCATCAGTTCCTGACTGTGGGATATAAATGAACCAAATCTTACTTCCAACACACTTCTTCACTCCACACTTCTCAGCCTCCTGAGACTCCACTCAGGACTCCACTCATCCACTTTGGCTCTCACCCAGGGCCCAAGCAAACTTACAGAGCACTAGCCCACCCCAAATATTAGAACAAAGAGGAGTCTTGGAACCTACTGAAACCTGCTATGTCTGAGAGAGCTACTTCAGGCTGCCTGCAGCTGAGCTGCCGATTTGTTCGACAACTAAGCCATTCAGGACATCACTACTGGGAAAACCATAGCTTTTACTATACGGACCTTTGTTGGCAAGGTGATGTCTCTTAAAAAGTAGAGACATCACCATGCCAACAAAGGTCCGTATAGTAAAAGCCATGGTTTTCCCAGTAGTGATGTATGGAAGTGAGAGCTGGACCATAAAGAAGTCTGATCACCAAAGAATTGATGCTTTTGAATTATGGTGCTGGAGGAGACTCTTGAGAGTCCCATGGGCTGCAAGAAGATCAAACCTATCGATTCTTAAGGAAATCAGCCCTGAGTGCTCACTGGAAGGGCAGATCGTGAAGCTGAGGCTCCAATACTTTGGCCACCTCATGAGAAGAGAAGACTCCCTGGAAAAGACCCTGATGTTGGGAAAGATGGAGGGCACAAGGAGAAGGGGACGACAGAGGACGAGATGGTTGGATAGTGTTTTCGAAGCTACCAGCATGAGTTTGACCAAACTGCGGGAGGCAGTGGAAGACAGAAGTGCCTGGCGTGCTCTGGACCATGGGGTCACGAAGAGTCGGACACGACTAAACGACTAAACAACAACAACAAAGCCGTTCAAGAACCAAGGCACCACTGTAATAAATTAAATAATGAACAATCTGCTGCCCTTTCATGACATCCAAAATCTGCTGCCAGGGGGCTGGAAGAACCTCACGCTACATTACGGTAGGGTTGCCCCTTCCATGGCCGATATTTTCTGCAGCTCTTCAGAGAAAGAGTGATATGGTAGAGAAGCTGGAACCACCATTAACAATTTTCATGGAGGGGCCCAGATAAGCTCCCCAGAAAAAGCCAGGGTGTTAGAAAGCCACCGAGCGGACGGATAAAAACGCAATCTGACGAGGAAATGAATTCTAACATTTATTTGAAGCGTGTGGCAAAAGCGCTTGTAGAAACACCGCACCCCATTAGAGCTGCTTTGGAAGAGCTGAGCAGACAAAGGCTGTGCTATGCAAAAATACTCAACCGGTTGGCGAAAGTGAAAGATACAATGCTCCTCGCTCTCCCCTCAAATTCATCTTTTGCTGCTTGCAAGGCAGGCAGGGGAAGGAAGTAGTTTTCAGATACATAACCTCCAGCTTTTTGGCTCACCTGGTGGGCTCCCCTTACCCACCGTGCCCTGAGTGGATGATTAAAAAGAAATGGGGGGCTTAAGTGAGGGGTAAGTGCAGGGCCTCTGGAGCTTTGCAGAGCACTGAACCATGCTGCTACAGCTGTCTTCCAAACAAGCCCGACATTCTTTATTTATTTGTTATGAAATATTTATGGATGTTATGAAAGGTTTAAAATAATGTGTCTGTCTCTCTCCTTCCTATTTCCCTCCTCCCCTCCCGTCTCTTTTTGCCCTAGCACACTCTTTTTCTAATGCATAAATAATTCTGGCCTGTGGACAGTGGGACAGCACATTAGGTGGGATGTTTTCGCTGTATCACATTCTTTCTGCCTGAGAGAAAATATCATTCCTAGTAATTTTCTACACTTATACAATCTGCGTTGACAGTAAATAATTGATGTATGAATTTAGGACTAAACTCCAACACAATATGACTTTATGTCAAAGGGTTACTCCCAGCAGATTTTGAGCTAAATCATCTTGCAAAATGGGTTCTTTCAGTGGGAAAAAAAGGCTTTTTGAATTATTTTAATGGAAAGATGGGACCTCTGCGTAGCTTTCCTTTTGATGAGGTCTTGTTTTGCATGACTGGTAATAAAACCAAGCAATCTACCCATTATAAGATTGGAAATGTTTCATTTGTGATCACAAATGGATTTTTTTTTTAGACTGACACAAGCTGTTTTTGTTCCTTTCATTCTCCACCCCCCCCCCTTTCTATCTATTTTTTTTTTATATTGTGGTAAGAGAGAGTTTGCATGTGATAGGGTGCCCTCTGCTTTTCATTCCTGTATCTTCTGCACAAAGTACAATTACATTTTAAATTACAAGCCAGATATATTTGCAACTTAAAGATACATAACAGGGAAGAAAGGCTTCAAATAAAAAGATTACAAATCTCCTCCGATTGCCTCAATTAAAATCCTTTTCATCCCTAAGGGAAAGTAGTTACCATCCAGCAGAGGGTAAGAAAGCAAAAGAACAGAGAATGGAATCTTTCATGATACAGTTGGAAGGAAAGCGTTCTATACCTATTATAGACAAGACAGGAAGATCAAAGGAAAGACATTACTTGAATGACCCATAGTCAAATACTATTTTTGCATTTTTTATAAAATATACAATAGATAGAAGAAATGAATGTTCTGGATTTCCTTTTAATATTCTGCTTTTGCATCATTGCTGATGCAGCAGGAATATGTAGAGTGGGTTTGGTTTTTTTTTTACATTAAAAATATAATTACAGACTTTGAATAAATGTCAGCATTATTATCTTTGTCATGATTTCTTTGCTGCTTAAAAATTGTAATGACACTTGTTCACTTAAGTTAAGCCTCCACTTACAGGAAAATAATTGAATTTGTTGTGACAGGTAACCTGCATGCCGGCAAAAGTACCTATTGTAAAACTGGACAAAATTGCCTCTTGGGACAATAACAAAACAAAAGCCTTGCCTTTTCTTTATCAATGATGGAGGAAATATCGAACCGAGACCATGTGCTGTAGATGGCGGTCCTGCCTCTAAGGAAAAAACAATTTGAGCTTTCATCAAGAAGAAAGAAAGAATACCCTGTCCCATTTACTTGGAAATACAAACCAACTTTTGCAATATAGCAACCCTACAGGAAGCATCAAGAAACATTTCCATGTTTTGATGATTCCATGTGGTGACTGTAATGTGTAAAGAGCTGCTCTTTTTTTGATTTGTTCCATTGCATAGATAATTTCCTGCCTTCATGTCACATTCCTGGGAATGGTCAGTGCTGGCATAGAAGCTTAGAACGAAACATAAATAATCCATGTGGTGAGAGGCTCCCATGTACAGTGGTACCTCGGGTTACGTACTTAATTCGTTCTGGAGGTCCGTTCTTAACCTGAAACTGTTCTTAACCTGAAGCACCACTTTAGCTAATGGGGCCTCCTGCTGCCGCCGCTGCGCGATTTCTGTTCTCATCTTGAAGCAAAGTTCTTAACCCGAGGTACTATTTCTGGGTTAGCAGAGTTTGTAACCTGAAGCGTCTGTAACCTGAAGCATATGTAACCTGAGGTACCACTCTATTACAACTGTTGAATGGAACCACGGCCACGTAGAAGAGTTTTCATCAGCTTCCATGCAATGAACATTATGATGTATTTAGTCTTAGAATTTATGTTGAGAATTTCCATTCCACCTTAAGGAGCAAACGTGTGGAACTGTTGCGTGTCACATGTCTGTTTACATTCCAGCACAGCTTGCTGGGAACTTCCGTTGTGTATAGCTTTTGCTTTTCCCGTTCTCCCTGAGAAGACGAGAGAGAGAGAGATGACATGTTTCTTTGTCCTGATTTATGATTAATAAATCTGTAGTTGTAGTATGCTTCCACAAGCCTCATGCCTATTCTGTGTGAGCAGTTCGCTCTGCTGATAGTTTACCCTGGCTTTGAAGCCCGGGTCGCTGATTTACGTCGGGCAGAGGCCGATGGTCTTCGCAGCGGGACGACTGGAATGGGATGGCTCAGCTGGGACTAGCCATCTGGCCTCCTGGCCCTCTGCATGCCAGCACTTCTCACCATGCTATCAACATTCAAGGTGGTTTTGCATATGAATAATTTTCTACAGGACTCTGGAGTCGTCAGATACATGGGAAGGTATTACTTACATCATAAATGCATGTACTGTATCCAAAGCAGCATGGAGTCACATTCCCATGAGGGCAAATACTTTCCCCTTGTTCAACGAGCCTTTCTACCCCTCTCATCCCCCTGTGCACCCTCTCAAATCTGTTCTAGAGGTTCGCCATGTCACGAAGTAGTGATCTTGTGAGTAAGTATTGCTGGGTGGGGCCCCTCAGGCCAGTGGTAACAATTAGTCCCCAAAGTGGGAGCATGTGATGGGGTTGTTTAGTTGCCAGCACCCCTAGTCTCTATAAATCTGTGAGTTAACCTGCCAAGGGGACGCGGGTGGTGCTGTGGTTAAAAGCCTCAGCGCCTAGGGCTTGCCGATTGAAAGGTCGGTGGTTCGAATCCCCGCAGCAGGGTGCGCTCCCGTTGCTCGGTCCTAGCGCCTGCCAACCTAGCAGTTCGAAAGCACCCCCGGGTGCAAGTAGATAAATAGGGACCGCTTACTAGCGGGAAGGTAAACGGCGTTCCGTGTGCGGCTCGCCAGAGCAGCGATGTCACGCTGGCCACGTGACCCGCAGGTGTCTCCGGACAGCGCTGGCCCCCGGCCTCTTGAGTGAGATGGGCGCACAACCCCAGAGTCTGTCAAGACTGGCCCATACAGGCAGGGGTACCTTTACCTTTTTTAACCTGCCAAGGGAGGGAGAGAACACACTGTGTTTTAGACTTGCTGTTCGGTAGCTGGTGCCAGAGAAGAAGTCAGTAAAGCCTGGTAACCCATTCGGTGCCTGCGTGTGATTGATTAGTAGCTTGGAGGAAGGACTCAGGAAAGCGATTCCCTCCTTGACACCCCAAACCCCACAGAGCAGATTTGGGGAGGTGCTCAGGGCACGCAGGGAGAGGAGGAGGGCGAGTCCTGTTATGCAAGCAGAAATCCTTGCACTGATGAGATGTGTTGGTTGGATGCCACCTGATATGTTAAGGCCACAGTTCCTACGAAGCAATTTACATGTGGTGCTGGAAAGTCCTTAGATTGCTCACATGCCCATTGAGACTGAAGCAGACTTAATGTATGGAAGATTGCGGCTGTTTGCCCCAATCTATCGAAGGATATCTGTGCATACGCCTGTTGGGTAGATGGATATGTCTAATATGGATGACACTAGGCCTACACAAGGAAACAGAACTAAAGAGGCGGTAGTGCAATCTGGCTTTAAAAAGTCTATGTTAGACCCAGAGATATGTGACAGCTTTTGCCTAGTCTAAAAATATCTTGGTTTGGGGGAAGGTGAGGGTAGGGTGGTGGCTGTTCAGCTGCAGATGCTCTTGAAGCAAGTGGATTACCTGATCACAATCCAGTCTGAGTCCAGACCTGGTTTTAGGACCAAATTGTCCTTGGTCACCTTGACAGATGCCCTTTACTGAGGAAGGGCGAGGCGAAATGTGACTTTGCTGCCTTCTCCCTGATCTCTCTGCAGCTTTCGATATACCATCAACTATTACAATCTTACTGGATCAAGTCCATGGGTTGTGGAGGCAGTGGATCCACTCCTATCTACATGGTTGGTTCCAGAAGGTGGCATTGGGAGCCTATTCCTTGTAGCCCTGGCAGCTAGGCTGTTGGGTCGCAACAGGGTAGCATATTTCCCCCAGTGTTGGTCAACATGTACATGAAGCCATTGGGAATGGCCACTGGGTTATCTAGAAGTATCACCAATATGTTGATGAAACCCTGTTCTATTTCTCTGTAACATCTAAATCAGGTATGACAGTGTAGGTCAAGGGTCCCTAAACTAAGGCCCACGGGCCAGACAAGGCCTGAGGGACTCATTTATCCGGCCCATGGCGACCCCTGCTACCTGCTGCCACTGCCCGCTCTTACCAGTGTTGCACTGCACGGCTACCCACTTCTAGGTTGGAGAAGCACTGGAAATAGCTTGTGCGCATGTTCATGTGTTATTTCCGGTGCACATCCGGGTTGGAGGAAGCCCATGCACATGCACACAAGCTATTTCCGGTGCTCCTCCGACCCGGAAGTGCGCTGGAAATAGTGTGCGCGCATGCGTATGGGCACTGGCTCCCCCGCCCTTCGGCCCGCCGTGTGATCGGCGCTGGAGACACCAGCCTGAGGTACGGTAAGTTTGCTGACCCCTGGTGTAGGTCCTAGATTAGTACTTGGATGCCATGGTGAGCTGCATGAAGGTCAATGAATCCTGACATGATGGTGACCTCAGAATCATAGAATCACAGAATTGTAGAGTTGGAAGAGATCCCAAGGGTTATCTAGTCCAACGCCCTGCAATGCAGGGATCTCAAATAAAGCATCCATGACAGATTCAACCTCTGTTTAAAAACATCCAAGGGATGAGAGTCCACCACTTCCCGAGGGAGACCGTTCCACTGTACTGTCAGAAAGTTTTCCTGAAGTTTTGTTGGAATCACCTTACTTTTAACTTGAAGCCATTGTGGGTGGGCAATTCACTGGGTCAGAAATTAGGCAGATTGCGGGTGCTAGACTGCAGTGTTCATGGAACAGGCCTGATTTGTGTGATCTTCCCACACATAAATATATTAACAAAATCATAATACTTCAGCTTAATTTGTAGCAATGTGAGTTTTTTTTTATTCTGCTTGCTGCAGCTGAAGATAGAAAAGAGGAATGATGAAAATCTGCTAATATCAGGCAACTTTCCTTTAAATTAGTTCCATAACATCAAACCCAAAATGAAACAACATCTTATCTAAACTCTTGTCTAAGCAAGTTGCACTTACTGCTAAACACATGTGGGGATGGCCCTATAGAATATCCACTAAATTAAACAGGGCAGGTCTGGGTGCAACTTGGTGATTAACTATACTGAATGCATCCCACCAGCTCTTCATGGGTGATTCCCCTCCTGGCTTTGCATATGCTGGCAAACTGTGAAAAAAAAGGCTGGTTTTTACTTATTTATCATACACTTGGTAGCCCCTGTAATTTGATTTGGCAAGTCACAAACTGCGTGGGCTTGGACCAGACTCTGTTAGTTTGAAAGGATTTATTTTTTTTATCTCAAGGCATTAGGAATAAAGTTTTTTTTTATCAGTTAATTTCTTCTAAGATCAGAAGAGGGGGCTGGAGACAGAAAATCCGAAGCTCTGTGCAATGCAGCTTACTCAAACCTTGCCTGGATAGCATGTGCTTTTCCTGAAGAGAGGACAGTGACTCGAAAGAGTGGGTGGAACAGCTTGATGTTTTCTGGGAATGTGGCACACTTAGGGGAGGTTTGAGCTGCAGAAAAGGTCTAAAAGATTCAGTGTAGAGAAGAACTGGGAAGAAAGATGGCTAGTTGGTGGCTTTTGCTTTAAAACGTGTGAATAAAAAGCTCTTAGAAAATAAATGCTCCCAACAAAAAAAAAGGTTATTTCATTGTGTGGTTTTTAGCCTTAGACCAGCTCAGCTACCATACACAACTGTTTCTATTTGCATCTTAATAACAGGAGCTATTAGAGATGTTAGTGATGTATGGAAGTGAGAGCTGGACCATAAAGAAGTCTGATCGCCAAAGAATTGATGCTTTTGAATTATGGTACTGGAGGAGGCTCTTGAGAGTCCCATGGACTGCAAGAAGATCAAACCTATCCATTCTGAAGGAAATCAGCCCTGAGTGCTCACTGGAAGGACAGATCCTGAAGTTGAGACTCCAATATTTTGGCCACCTCCTGAGAAAAGAAGACTCCCTGGAAAAGACCCTGATGTTGGGAGAAGGGGACGACAGAGGACAAGATGGTTGGACAATGTTTTCGAAGCTACCAGCATGAGTTTGACCAAACTGCAGGAGGCAGTGGAAGACAGGAGTGCCTGGCATGCTCTGGTCCATGGGGTCACGAAGAATTGGACACGACTAAAGAGCAACAATTAGAGATGTATCAAGAGAGCAGGAGTGTTTTGTCTGCAATAAAAGGGGTTGGCAGATGAGCTGAGCCGTGCTATACTGTTGGTTTCAGTAGAATATGGCGGAAGAAGCAGTGTTATGTAATGGATATCGTTGGGATGAGCAGCCTACAACCCACCAGCAAGCACACTGAAGCCTGTTGCTCCTCTCTCTCCACCCATCCTGAGCAAAAGAGAGAGTTTAATGGAGCTTCTGGCTTCGTGGACCACAAATTGAGGCTGAGGGCAGGGGAAAGTCCTGTCTCATGCACGTCTCTTTGAGCTTCTCAGCAGAAGGGCAAGGTCAGTGCTGTCTCCAGAGGATGACAAGTTTGTGCATTTGCTGGGTCCCCAAGACCAGCCAAGGACTTGTTGCTCCAGGGGCACCACCATTATCACTAGGTATTGAACTGCCTCCGAGATGGTGAGAGCCAGCATGACAGAATTATTGGTTTGCATATCCTGACCAGGGTTGGTCCTATTATTAGGCTGACAAGCGGCAGCTGCCTCAGGTGGCATCTGCTGAGGGGCAGGGAATGGCAAACCTGTGTGTACTTCATTGCCTGGCCTGCACCCTCTAAACCAGGGGCTCCATCTTGTTCTGTGTCTCAGGAACCATATCTGGGGGTGACCCTGGCCCCACCTGAGGCTAAGGAGCCCCATAGAGGGCACTTTGCTTTTCCTGAGACCCCACCCTGATCCTAGAACTGGTACTGGACAGGATACAAACACTATTAAGTAAAGCGATGCTGTCATTTATTGTTCTCTCACAACCTCAGCCTGATAGGAACCATTAGCTGCTTCTGTTCTCTGTTTGGTTGACTGGTGCATGGCTTCTGCCATTCAGATCCACAGGCAGCCATCAAAGGAAAAAGGAAGTTCAAGCTATGGTAGCTGAATACATGCAACCACAAAAAAGCGGCTGAGGGGAGCAGAAAGACATTCTCCTTGAACACGTTGATTGCTGCGATCTGTGTCTCTCTGTGATAGAAACTGACTGTGTCATGCAAACTAGTCAGTCAGTATGGCCCCCTCTCCTCTCCACACCCATCAAATGGGCCTCATTTCATCCCTTAGCAAGCAGAAAGAAAGAACGATCCCAGGTGTGAGCATCCTCCTCTAAGGTGTTGGATCAATGACCCATCTTCAGCATTCCTTGCTTTCTCTCTTTGTCAGTCTCTCCCTTTGAACACTTGAGCATCTTCAAACCTCTCTCCCCAATAAATGCCAGAGGGCAAAGCCTTCTCCCCCTTCCCTTTTGAATGTTGCTGATACACGAAGTTCTTTCCAATCTCCAATAACAGGCCCCCTACAATATAACTGGAAGGGCCTGGCTGCCAATCTATAATGTTCCTGGCCATGATTAATCTGATAAATAATAAATATATCAATCTAGTCTTTTAGACAAGGACAAATTCTTACCAGCGGGGAGGCGCGAAGCCTCTTTTACAGCTGCCTGTAGTGCAGGAATTAATTATTTAATGCTTAATTCTTCGGGAAATGAGAAAGTTTTGATTAATGTTGTCCAGTGTCATTTCTTGCTTGTTTGATATGTGTCAGATAATTTTTTCCTTGGCAGTCGCTCTGAAGAACCCAGAGGCAACTGTCACCGGGATCAGACACTGAATTTCAAGAGATTAATTGAAGTGAAAATTTAGTAGTTGAATGTTCCGTTAAGTGCTGGCCTGAACTAACCTTTTCATGGGCTAAATTTAGCCTTTTGCGTGGGTGGGTGTTAACATTAGCCTCCCATTGCCCGTTTTCCAAAATGTTTATATTAAATGCTTCAAGAAATCACATTTTTCTTGTTGTACTTTTGAAATGGCTTTGTGTCCACATGATTTATCTATTCAGGATGGAGTTGCCAGGAATGCTGGTCCTCTGAGTGGGAGCCAGAGCAAAGAGAGATTCTTAGCAGAACTGAGTAGATAAGAGACAAACCTGTTGTGAATATGGTTGGACCCTGGTAGAATCTGGTACATCATGGCTTGATGTTTACTGGCTTTTCCAGACCCTAAGCATTAATTATCTATCACTGGGATGGGAAAACCTGAGGGGAGAGCAGGATTTACTGGACCCACCCCCTCAACTGCATCACTGCCCCACTACCTTGTTGCCCTCCATGTGTTGGAGGAGAAGGTCTAAAGTGAGGATCCTAAGGTATATACATGGACTTCCTGCTTCAGACCTTGTATTTCAGACACGTTCAACTGGTTGACCGCGATCAACAGGTAGATCCCTGGGATGCTTCAGGTCGATTGCGGGATTAGAAAAAGTGATTGCCCATGTGCTCCTGATTGATCATGCCACGCCACACCCCATTGCTATGTCAAACAACAACAACAACAACAACAACAACAACAACAACAACAACAACAACATATTATTATTATTTATAGCTCGCCCATCTGGCTCGGTTTCCCCAGCCACTCTGGGTGGCTTCCAGAGGGCCTTCTCGGTAGTGGCACCCACCCTGTGGAACGCCCTCCCACCAGATGTCAAAGAGAAAAACAACTACCAGACTTTTAGAAGACATCTGAAGACAGTCCTGTTTAGGGAAGCTTTTAATGTTTGGACTACTGTATTTTAATCTTTTGTTGGAAGCCACCCAGATTGGCTGGGGAAAGCCAGCCAGATGAGCAGGCTATAAATAAATTAATAATAATAATAATAATAATAATAATAATAATAATAATAATCATAATAATTTATTATTTGTACCCCGCCCATCTGGCTGGGTTTCCCCAGCCACTCTGGGCGGCTTCCAACAAAGATGAAAAATAAACTAAAATGTCACATATTAAAAACTTCCCTGAACAGGGCTGCCTTCAGATGTCTTCTGAATGTCAGGTAGATGTTTATCGCTTTGACATCTGATGGGAGGGCGTTCCACAGGGCGGGTGCCACTACAGAGAAGGCCCTCTGCCTGGTTCCCTGTAACTTGGCCTCTCGCAGTGAGGGAACCACCAGAAGGCCCTCGGAACTGGACCTCAGTGTCCGGGCAGAACGATGGGGGAGGAGACGCTCCTTCAGATATACTGGACCGAGGCCATTATTATTATTAAAGCCAAGTGCTTTGAGACCTAGTGCATTTTGGAAGCAGTTTTATTACTCTCAATTCACTGCTTAAGAAACAAAAGAAATGGGTAAAAATTTGCTGGTATAGTTGCTACTCTACCGTGGCTTTCGCCTGCCGAATTAAGGCAAATGGGTCTAAGGGATGTTTTGCTGGGCATTTTCCAAGCTTTGGTTTATGTCTGTTTATTTTAAAGAAACATTTATAATTTGGGGTTGTTGGTTTGTTTTTTTTTTGCCAAAGTGGATGAAATTTCCAGGCATGTTTGACCTGTTGCAGGAGTTGTAACCTATCAGATTAAAAAAGTGCCGTTTTCCTGCACTGGCAGCCTTTATAGTTTTGAGATGGGGGAAAACACTGATCACTCAATGTCCTCTACTGTTGTGCGGGTCAATTGGGCTCAAAACTGAAGAAGAAGAAGAAGAGGAGGAGGAGGAGGAGGAGGAGGAGGAGGAGGAGGAGGAGGAGGAGGAGTTTGGATTTGATATCCCGCCTTTCACTCCCTTTAAGGAGTCTCAAAGCGGCTAACATTCTCCTTTCCCTTCCTCCCCCACAACAAACACTCTGTGAGGTGAGTGGGGCTGAGAGACTTCAAAGAAGTGTGACTGGCCCAAGGTCACCCAGCAGCTGCATGTGGAGGAGCGGAGACGTGAACCCGGTTCCCCAGATTACGAGACTACCGCTCTTAACCACTACACCACACTGGCTCTCAAACTGCAGAATCAAGAGAGGAGCCTCTAGGTAAGGAAACTAGAAAAGTCCAGACAAATTGGTCTACAGGTTTTTGTGGTTTTAAGTAAGAAGACAGGCAGGTGGATACTATACTAGGGCTGGTAGGCTTGTGGAACAGTACCCTGTTCACCCTCATGGGCCAGCCTCGACTTCAATTTGAGTTCTGAATAGCTCAAAAAGCTGACTCAATATTTTCTGATATTTTGGTTGATCAGGGTATATTGTGCAGTAGATTTTGGATTGCGTCCCTTACTGGACCAACACAAGTACCTATGCTTTTTGTGCTTCCTTATCTGGAATCCAGAGGAAATGTTAATATAGATTGTAAAGGGACGATAGCATCAGAGGTTTGATCTAATTTAGTAAGCTACCATGGACTGAGAGTGTTCATACCATAGACTCATGATCTACAAACACTGTAAAGTCTCAGGATGGTATGGGACTGGTATAAATGTTAAACAAAGGGTTCCCAAACTGTGGCCCTTTTCATTAATGTGGTCTGACATGGGCTTGTGGCTATGTCGTTGAAGAAAAGACAAGACAAATCCATCTCATTAAATATTATTATTGACTTTTAATTGTATTTCAATTGCTTATTTTATATCTTATATTGACTTTTATGGCATTACAATTTGTATTCTAAAAATACAATAAAAAGTTATAAGAAATAAAAGAAGCAATAAAAATACAATTAAAGACCACACAGCTTCTTACGATTGCTACAAATACGCAGAAAAATCATTAGGGGATCTTCTAAGTACCTCAGCAATTTTCAGGTGGTGGTGGGGAAACTTTCTATAGGGGGAAAGTTTGGAAATCACAATACTGGGCGTCTTGATTTCCTTTGCCTGGTCAACAGATCCAGTTCCTTCTGCTTGCAGCACTTTGGGCTCCTGCTTCCACCTGAATCCACTGGTTGGAGGGATCTAGCAGGTGAAAGGCCCCTAAATTGTCCCTGAAAGCTCCGATGATGTTTTAGAGACCATCTGTGTTGTACCAGCACAAGATGTCTGATTAGAAGTCAGCGAAAGTAAAACAAGCAGAGAAATGCCCAGTTCAAATATTTGTGGCAACCTTAGTCAGTTAATAGAGGGACGCGGGTGGCACTGTGGGTAAAAGCCTCAGTGCCTAGGACTTGCCGATCGAAAGGTCGGCGGTTCGAATCCCCGCGGCAGGGTGCGCTCCCGTTGCTCGGTCCCAGCGCCTGCCAACCTAGCAGTTCGAAAGCACCCCCGGGTGCAAGTAGATAAATAGGGACCGCTTACCAGCGGGAAGGTAAACGGCGTTCCATGTGCTGCGCTGGCTCGACAGATGCAGCTTGTCACGCTGGCCACGTGACCCGGAAGTGTCTGCGGACAGCGCTGGCCCCCCGGCCTATAGAGTGAGATGAGCGCACAACCCTAGAGTCTGGCAAGACTGGCCCGTACGGGGAGGGGTACCTTTACCTAATCAGTTAATGGGGTGGCAGGGGAAATGTAGGGACATACTTAATCAAGTCCACAAGCCTTCTGATCAACCCCTCCACAAGTTTTATGTCTCCTGGCCTTCTTACTCTTAAATAGACACACATGGGTTTACTCTGTAAGGGAAAGACCCAAAAATTAAGGGAACTGTGTCCCCTCTTTCCCCAGTTATTTGTTTACTGGGGTGTGGGGTGCTAGACTTCATGAACATTCAAATATGGAATGAGTGGCAGGGAGAGCCTGGTGCTGCCCAGGAATTTGTAGAAACCCCCAAATATTGTGATTTTAAAAGTATATAGTGCAATTTCTGAGTAACTTGCTAAAAATTGGGTGAAGTCATGCCAAAGTCACATTTTGGTATATCATCTTGATTCAAAAGCAGGGATGTGGGTGGAGCTGTTGGTTAAACCACAGAGCCTAGGACTTGCTGATCAGAAAGTCGGCAGTTCGAATCCCCTCGATGGGGTGAGCTCCCGTTGCTCGGTCCCAGCTCCTGCCAACCTAGGAGTTTGAAAGCACGTCAAAGTGCAAGTAGATAAATAGGTACCACTCTGGCGGGAAGGTAAACGGTGTTTCCGTGTGCTGCTCTGGTTCGCCAGAAGCGGCTTAGTCATGCTGGCCACATGACCCGGAAGCTGTACGCCGGCTCCCTTGGCCAATAAAGCGAGATGAGCTCCGCAGCCCCAGAGTCGGCCACGACTGGACCTAATGGTCAGGGGTCCCTTTACCTTTACCTTCAAAATGGTGAGTGGCATCTAGACATTGGTGAAGATGGCTGCCTCCCACCTCAGGGAACCCTCATGCCAAGTTTGGCAATGATATATTGAGGGCCAGCTGAACCTATGCCCCCCAATGGATGAAGTCAAGTCAAAATCATCTTGATTCAAAACGGTGACTGGAACTTGAACATGGATGAAGACCACTGGCCCCATCTGGGGAACCCTCATGCCAAATTTGGCGATGACATTTTGAGAAGTGTCCAAACCCTCAGAGAACAGGCAGGCAAACAATTCTCCAAAATATTGAGTAGATCAAAGCAAAGAGAAAGGAAGACTGAACCAACAGGGAGTGGAGGACCATAGGAATCTGCTCAGACCCTAATATCACCCATGGAGGCCATGTTTACAAAGCTGGCAGTGGGTATAATTAGTCTGCCACAACCATGAGGCAGGGCCTTTTCCTTGATGGGTCCTTGCCCAGGAAATGCATTCAGCTCCATACCTATTTTATTTTAGGCAGGCCCTAAAAACATATCTTTTCCAATCTCCCTTTGGTTAGATAGTTGCTGCAGGTTTGAATTTGCTTTTGTTACCTTTATGATGCAGACTGTTGTGTGTTACTTTGTTTTTAGGGCTTCCTTTTAGTTTTCCAGTTTTAAAAATGTCTTATATGGTTTTGGTGAAGTTACTTTATTGTGTTTTGTTATAATTTTTTTTAAAAATGTGAATTGCTTTATGGCTTGGTCCTGAAAACCAGCTTTGGAGAATAATGTGAAATAAATAGATGAAAGATTTTAATATTGAGATTATGCAATATTATGAATTCTGTGAATATGATATAAAAGTATAATTTGAGGCACAACCAAGCCCAGATTGAGAAGTTGGAAGTCCTATTGATGTGAATGATAAAGGCTTAAGCCTGTGTGCATCTCTCCAACTGAAGTTGGTGGGATTTTAAAGTGCTTAAATTTGGCAGGATTGTACCTTACATTTCCTGTACCCAGGGCTGGATTTAGGTTTGATGGGGCCCTAAACTACTGAAGGTAATGGGGCCCTTTATATGCCCAGTTGTCCTTTGTCAACAACAAATTGTCGCTGTTTTTTGTGTTGAATATATGCTATATGGCAATTTATGGACCTAATAGGTATCTCAAGCCATTTGCACACGTTGCCATTCAACCAGTCCATGCAGAATGTAGGTACCCTATATATAGAAATGAGCAAACCAGTGATATTTTAGGGAGCAGACTAGCAGGCAGGGCCCATTACTTACATCATATGAGCCTACACAACACAAAACACGGTTGTCGTATGTTGGTTTTATTTTATTTGTTTTTTATCTTATATTTTGGAAATGTACATCCAGTTTTTCCCCTTTAAATCTTTTTGGGGGCCCCCAAGAGAGGGGGCCCCTATGGCTTACACTTAAATCTGGCACTGCCTGTACCCTATGAAGATGGATTGTTCTTTACCTCATATATGGAATGATGCATATAAATAGTTTAGAACTGTCTTTAGGCATGTTTTGTCACGTGGATTTATCTTAACTCGGCACAGTAGAAAGCACTCTGATACAAGCTTAAACATTTAACGACAGCAGAGAACAAATCAATGCGTATAAACATCTCTGTATATTTTTGACATTAACGCCCCCCCCCCAAACCTTTGTGAGATCAAATCTGTTTCTTGTGGCTCTTTTCCGCAGAAATTTGTACTTAACGAGGGTGAAATTCATAATCATGCAGAGACACAAACTGGGAGTCAACCTTGGAGCAACAAGCTCACCTTTTCTAAAATAAATAAAGCCCGAGAACAGAAAAAGGAAAGATTTGCAATGTGTGAACGCGACTTCAAAAGTTGAATCTGTTTAGGGAATTTGTATTTTCTGTTCCTATTTGCATTTTAAATAATTAAAACATTAAAACTGAAAAATTTATAAATGAGGGCTGCTAAGAGAATCCTGCTTGGCAGACAATAGAAAATAAATTATTACCCTGCTAGGTTTGCTTTAATGTCATATCCGTCACTCTCCCCAAGGTGGGTTTATTACCATACCAGGAGCCCCCCTGCCAATCCCTCCCCCCCGCACTTTCACTCTCTGCTGCTGAAGAAATCCAGGTCTCTGGAGGACTTTGATCTCATTGTGCAAACTAACCCAAACAAAACCTCTGCTGTTCTCAATATTTTTTTTCCCCTGTTAAAAAAATTGGGTGTGTTTGCAGGGGTGTGAATTCATGTGAAGAGTGACAGAACCCTTTGTCCGGCACAGCTTTGGCTGGTTGTAACAAGCGTCAAGACATTAGACACAACAAAAGCTGGATTGACAGTATCATCAATCACAGGACTGACAGTCGACTTCAGTTTGTTTGTTCCACTCTGCATAATAAGTGATTGGATCAGGTTTAATTAGAAATTGGGTAATCAATCATTGCCAACGAGGCAACTCAGCTTGGGATCTAGATGTTGCAATGGGGGGGGGGGAGGGAGGGGAAACGTCCCTCTAAAGGTGGGTAAATACAGAAACCGGGAAGGTCTTCCGCTGACGCTTTGGAAGAGAGCATGAAGATGTCTACACAGTGGCACATCGTAGAGTCACCCGCATCTGTGCAGATTCCATTGGACATCTGCGTTTTGACATTTTACTTCCACTGCAGAAACACTTTGCAGGAGAATATAATGTAAGAACCTGTGGGAGAAAAACAAAGCAATTCAATTTATGGATGGAAGCCATTTAAACAAAATATAAAGTCATCCTCTCCTCCTCCAAAAAAAAAGACCCCCCCCAAAAGACCAGATGTTGCTGCCCTGATGAGTATTTAATAATAATAATATTTAGCATTTGGATTTTTTAATTTCTCACCTATACTATATCAGCTTTCCTGACAACAACAGACCCACAAAGTAGATGAGTGATATCATCTCCACCTTGTAGTGCCTGCAAACACTGCTGGTTCGAAAGCACCTAATAAACCCTTCCATGGCTCCCCTTAAGACATGGAGGGATTTTGTAGTAAAAAAAAAAAAAGCAATCAATTTCACATCTAATGAGAGTTTGAGAAGATACACACTGTACGTTAAAAGCATGTTCGACGTATGTTTAAAGCATGTGACTTCCCACAAGGAATTCTGGGGCCTGTGGTTTGTTCAGGTTGCTGGAGATGGTAGCTCCAGGGTTGGATTCGATGGGGGTTTGAGGCAGCCACAATATATGGAGTGTAATAGGTAGATGGCGCAGCATCTACTGGGATGAGATGTGGTGAGGTGAGAGGGCAATGAGGTGGGAAGAGATCCCAGTGCTACCAACCTAGAGCTCTCAAAACCCCACACCAGGGGTGCCAACTTGAATAAAATATTGGGGGGCAGGTGAGCCACACCCTGCATAATTGATCCACGATGGGGCACATGCACACCATTTGAATGGCAATGCCAATCCATTTTCAGGGGCCTGTCCCCCTCAAATACTTTATGGGGGGGCAAAGATCCCTCAGCCCCTAAGAAATGGCTCCTATGCCCCACACCACCTTGCCTTATTAAGGTAAACGGTGTCTCCCTGTGCTCTGGTTTCCATCACAGTGTTCTGTGAAGCGGTTTAGTCATGCTGGCCACATCACCCAGAAAGCTGTCTGTGGACAAATGCTGGCTCTCACAGCCTGAAAAGTGAGATGAGCACTGCAACCCCATAGCTGCCTTTGACTGGACTTAACCGTCCAGGGGTCCTTTACCTTTTCACCTTGCCCTATTAAGTGGGCTGAGAATTATTGGGAGATTCCTTACAGAGTGACAATTCCCTGCATCCTTTATATTTGGGCTTTGAGCCCCCAAACCCATCCCGAATGGAAATAAAGACACAGTGGAGACAGAATTTAGTTTAAATGTTAATGGGCAAATTTTGGCCACAACTTTATTAAAATAGAAGAAGAAGAGGAAGAAGAAGAGTTTGGATTTGATATCCCGCTTTATCACTACCCTAAGGAGTCTCAAAGCGGCTAACATTCTCCTTTCCCTTCCTCCCCCACAACAAACAGTCTGTGAGGTGAGTGGGGCTGAGAGACTTCAAAGAAGTGTGACTGGCCCAAGGTCACCCAGCAGCTGCATGTGGAGGAGTGGAGACGTGAACCCGGTTCCCCAGATTACGAGACTACATTGCTCTTAACCACTACACCACACTGGCTGTGTGACTAGTATTGGCTTAGGCATTGGTATCAAACTATATCTGGCTCCTGCCCCACCCTGCAGGAAGCCTGTAAGCGTAAACAACCGGCAGGGGGATCTCCGTCAGTGTATATTGACTGGTGTTCACCCCTGGGGTTCCCGGGGGTCCTGGCATGGCCCTAGCCCCTGTCTGGGCTTCGGACGAGATCCGGACCCCCAGATTCATTTAACGGAATACCCTATTCATTGGAGGGGCAGGTGATGGCCACACCTCCCTTCCCCACATTCCCCTAAACCAATGCCTAACCGCCAAACCTTACAAAGTTGTGACGATTGCTAAGAGATAGGCAGAAACCAAGTGGCCACAGCCAATCTGCCACATTGGAAAAAATTCCTACCTGGCCCCCATTCCAAAACAGGTAATCAACCAAAGTCCAAAGCAAGGCCAAACACGACCTAACGGGTGGGAGGGCGGGTGTTCGGCAGCGTAAAGCAAAAGGAGGTCCCTACGTTGTGCTGCCAAATAGATACCCCCAACCTTGCCACGCTGCTGATTGGCTAAAGGCCATTGGCATAACTGTGGCACCACCGGCTTGGAGCGTGGCAAGCCCCTCCCACAAGCCGGTTAGGGAAGAGTTTCAGGGCTGAGCACAACATGGACCCTCTGTTAGGAGGATCCAACTTCCCATAATTCTTTGGAGGAAGCCATGCCTGTTAAAGTGGTATAAGAATACTTTAAATGTATGGCATAGATGTGTCCAGACCACAGGACACAAGCTATTTCAAAGGCCTGAATGAACAAACATGTGGCATCGCAAAGATGGTGCCAGGCAGGCTGTTGCATAATCAGAGCCACAACCATCAAGTCCCTCTTCTTGGTAAAGGTGCAGGAATTTGAGGAAAGAGACAGGGTGAAGGCAGAATATGTCATATTTTATGTGACATAAGTGATTTGAGAATACATCCGTCTTCTGAGGCATTTGTTTTCAAGACAGCATATGTAAAACCACACCAACCATATGCCTCCACACATTCCACATGCACCACATCAGGAGGATTTTGGGTATCAAATGGCAGGACAGAATTTCAAACAAAATGCGCTCTCCCAAGCTCACATTCCCAGCATGTTCACGCTCCTGTCCCAGACATGTCTACATTGGCTTGGTCATGTCCACAGAATAGAAGATGGTAGGATCCCAAAGGACGTGCTCTACGAAGAACTGGCGGTTTCCCCCCTACCTCAAAACTATAAAGGCTATCAGTGCAGGAAAACTGCACTTTTGAAATTTGATAGGTTACAACCCCTGCAACAAGTCAAACATGCCTGCAAATTTTATCCACTTCTGCAAAAAAAACCAACCACACACCCAAACCCCTGCCCTGTAGGAATCCCTTGCTGACAAACGCAGTGCCTGGAGACCAGGGTGGATTTGATTTAAATCAAATTGATTTAAATCACGATTTAAATCACTAGTCAGTAAGACATTTATTTTTTTTACCGAAAGATTCATTCTTGCTGGTATAATCTTAATATTCACAACCAGATGAAGGCTTCATTTTTGGAATAATAAATTTTCAGAGTAGTTTTTACAGTTATATCAAAAATTACTGATTTGGTTATACTATATTAGAAATACATAGACAGACAATTATGAAATTATTGTGATGCTTAATAAGTTAACTGTTTATACTTTGGACACCTTTTCTGCTGTACTTTATTGAAAGGAGAAAAATAACCATTTCCTTAATAACAATTTAAACAATTTATTTAACTAAAACAATAACATTATAGCATATGTATCCATGTTTGTTAACTGATGTGGCTAAACTGTTTTAGACTGAGTTTCAGCACACATGAAAAACTTAAAACAAATCCTTATTTCCTGATGAATAGCCTTTTAACTATAATGTAACTTAAATAGTTCTTTAGAAATATTTTTCCTCCAAAAGCATTTTATTTTAAAAATTCAATTTAAATAAATAAAAAAAATCTGATTTAAATAAAAGAAAATCTGATTTAAATAAAAAACTTCCATTTTTTATTTTTAAAAAAATATTTGATTTTTATCCATCCTGCTGGAGACACAGTCAAGATAGCAGTGACCAGAGAAGAAATGGCCGCTGGGAGGAGCGCAGAAAGAAGAAATGCCACGATACATCTGCAGCAGCACAACTGGATGCCTTTATCTGCCTCAGCTGCAACAAAACATGTCTCTCCCACATTGGTCTCTACAGCCACAGCAGGTGCTGCAACCTTCCAACAGCTTGACCTCAACCGCAAAGGCTTAATTCTCCATTGTCTCCCAAGTCAGACTGATGTCAGCAATGATAGGGAGAGTGAGGTGATCTCTTCAGGTAAGGATGGAGAGCTCTGTGATTTTCGCCTCTCTCAGTTTCTCATTCTTCCAATTTTAAACTGAGCTCTCCACACATCTGCAGCAATCTGCATTTTTTCTTAAAAAAATCATTGTGAAAATGTGTCCGTGTTTTTGTGCAAATTTCTCCTGATAAACCCATTTGGGTATCTGGTTTTGACCGATATACATTAAAGGCAATGACCTTTAATATAGTGCATTATTATACATTAGTGCATTATTATACCTAGACAGCATCTTAAAAAGTAGAGACATCACTTTGCCAACAAAGGTCCGTATAGTAAAAGCTATGGTTTCCCCAGTAGTGATGTATGGAAGTGAGAGCTGGACCATAAAGAAGGCTGATTGACAAAGAATTGATGCTTTTGAATTATGGTGCTGGAGGAGACTCTTGAGAGTCCCATGGACTGCAAGAAGATCAAACCTCTCCATTCTGAAGGAAATCAGCCCTGAGTGCTCACTGGAAGGACAGATCCTGAAGCTGAGACTCCAATACTTTGGCCACCTCATGAGAAGAGAGGACTCCCTGGAAAATACCCTGATGTTGGGAAAGATGGAGGGCACAAGGAGAAGGGGACAGAGGACGAGATGGTTGGACAGTGTTCTTGAAGCTACCAGCATGAGTTTGACCAAACTGCGGGAGGCAGTGGAAGACAGAAGTGCCTGGCATGCTCTGGTCCATGGGGTCACGAAGAGTTGGACACGACTAAAAGACTAAACAACAACAACATTATACATTATTTTCACCAATATATTCGTCTCCCTGTACGCTTTCCTCTACTATATGCATTTGTGTAAGCATGGGTTGGTTGGAGAGCTGCATGGCAACATTCAGATAAGTGTGAATTTCAAAGGGCGACTGTGTTCTGGTTCGCATATTGTTCTGGAAAGTGCAAATTTGACAGATTCGCCTTTAAATGCAAACTGAATCACATTTCTGCCCCCATCGCACTAGCCTGAGGCAAATGATTCTGGCTGTAATGAAAGGGCAGTACATTATTAGCTATTTGCTTTACTACTATAATATTTTTACGGCCGCGAAAAGGGAGAGGCACTGGTGGGATTTGCTGAATTAGGTGCTAAAATAACAACCTGCCTTGGGTACTGTGTATTTTGACGGTGGCGGCATTTACTGCTCTGCCTCAGGTGGGAAAACATCTTGAGCTGGCTCTGGTTACATCTATCTTCACTCTAGAGAGATGTGAGTGAGGCCCTGAATGGCGAAAAACTAAGCACAGAAGATGTGAGACTGAGAAAGTGTGAGCGGGTACAAAACCCTCATGTAAACTGGCCCTAAGAAGTTGAATCAAGTTGGAAGAAATGAACAGGGAGAGAGACTGGCTGAAAGCCAAGGTGACTGAAGGCAGTCATGGACTTGAGGCAAGGATGGTTAGAGCATAGCTTTCAACTTATAGATTTGAAAATAAGGGACCAGCAGCCTTGAAAATAAGGGACCAGCAGCCAAAATAAGGGACCTGCAGCCTCACCTGTTCCAGGCACTCCAGTCTTCCTGTCCTCCTGCAGTCTGGTCAAACTCATGCTGGTAGCTTCGAGAACACTGTCCAACCAACTTTGTAACCAGAGGTTCAACTGAATAGAATCTGAATCACATGCACCACAAGGCCTATGCAGCCTCAACTTAAGATGGCTCCCTGGCCTGGCTTTGCACTGCAAAGTTTGCAGCAGCACGTGCAACAAAATGGCTTCCAGCATTCAAAAAACCCCTCAGCTTGCATTAACTAGCCACATACAAGGCATGCAAGCTCCACCCCCCCAGTCGTTCTTAGACTTCTTATTGGGTGAGCAACACAGCCAAGCAACACAGTTGGAACCTCCCTCCTCCCTGGCCGGCAGGGGGGGGAGGAGGGAGAAGAGCTGCTTCCTTTGAAATTTAAGGGCCATCATTTAAGGGACATTTAAGAGGCATCCATCAATAAGGGACAGCAGCAGGACATGACGCTGGAATAAGGGACTGTCCCTTCAAATAAGGGACACTTGACAGCTATGGGATAGAGGCTTCATGGAGCTGAAGAAAGGAGGGACAAGGAACAGTTGTGGCTATGGATTTGTGTTTCCACCTGACTAGTAGAAACGGGCTTCAAATATGGAAGGGACAGTTTTTTTTATATTTCTTGGTTTTTAGCCCTTGCACAGATTTGAGTACTTGAAGATCTCTGGCCAGCACAGATCAAGGGCAAGGACCTTTTCCCAGCCTGGGCCCCCCATTCTGTTGTGAGCAATCATCTAGGAGCTACATTCCTGTGGCCATGGTGAAAGTTGTCATGGCTAGAGGCAACAGAGGGTAGACAAATGGATGCAATCCTTAATTTTGTACAGCAGGCTCCATTTCAGCCATCCAAAGTCAGAGGGTTCGACACGCTTTATCTAGGGAAATACAGTAAAATATAACATCGCCAGATGTCAAATGTGGATATCAAGCATAGTTATACCTTGGATCCCAAACGCCTTGGTACTCAGACGTTTTGGCTCCTGAACACCGCAATCCCGGAAGTGAGTGTTCCAGTTTGCGAATGTTCTTTGGAACACAAATGTCCAAAAGGGCTTCCGATTGGCTGCACGAGCTTCCTGCAGCCAATCAGAAGCCGCGCTTGGGTTTCCGAACATTTTGGAAGTTGAATGGACTTCCAGAATGGATTCTGTTCAACTTCCAAGGTACGACTGTATCTGATTAATATTTCAGAGAATATTTGGTGAATATTCAACATTTTTAAAAAGAAAAACACAACCCTGAAGATTTTGTTTTAGCGTCAACTTATTTCATCTCTAACAGTTGTTTTATTGGGACCCAGCAACACTATACATTTAAAGTAGCACCATTCTACATTAAACAGTCCTGGCTCCCCCCCCCCCCCAATAATTGTAGCAACTGTAGTTTGGTTGCTTATTTATTTAATTTTTATACCTCCCTTCATACGAGGATTAGGTAAAAGGTAAAGGACCCCTGACGGTTAAGTCCAGTCGTAGATGACTCTGGGGTTGCGACGCTCATCTCGCTTTACAAGCTGAGGGAGCCGGCGTTTGTCCACAGATAGTTTTTCCAGGTCATGTGGCCAGCATGACTAAGCCGCTTCTGGTGCAACGGAACACCAAAACCAGAGCAGCACACAGAAACGCTCTTTACCTTCCCGCAGGAGTGGTACCTATTTATCTACTTGCACTTTTTTTTGCGTGCTTTCGAACTGCTAGGTTGGCAGAAGCTGGGACCAAGCAACGGGAGCTCACCCATCGACCTTCTGATCAGCAAGCCCAAGAGGCTCAGTGGTTTAGACCACAGTGCCACCACACTTATTCCCAACAGAGAGCTACAATTCCAAGAGTGGTTTAACAATCAATCCCTCTACCCAGGGAACTCTGGAAATTGTAAATACAGAGCTGAGTAGCAACAGTTTAGCAACTTTAACAAATCACAGCTCCCATGATTCTTTGGGGAAAACCATGGCTGTTAAAGTGGTACATGCTGCTTTAACTGTACAGTGGTACCTCGGGTTAAGAACTTAATTCGTTCCGGAGGTTCGTTCTTAACCTGAAAATGTTCTTAACCTGAAGCACCACTTTAGCTAATGGGGCCTCCCACTGCTGCCGCGCCACCACTGCACGATTTCTGTTCTCATCCTGAAGCAAAGTTCTTAACCCGAGGTACTATTTCTGGGTTAGCGGAGTGTGTAACCTGAAGCGTCTGTAACCTGAAGCGTCTGTAACCTGAAGCATCTGTAACCTGAGGTACCACTGTATTATGCAGAGGTGACTTCAGTGTCCTTTGGTGTAAATGTTTCGGAGGTCTCTAGTCCATTTCGGCTGGGCATGTAATAGTATGATAATGTTCCAGTCATTTATATTTATCTATTTTAGAGTGATACTTACAAATCCATGGATTTCTACGTCATGGATGAATCATTTTGTACCTGAACCAGAAACATTTTGTCCTGTCGGTTTGCTGACTTTCACCAGATTCTCAGTTCAAATATAATTTCTGTTCCCTCTAGGCCATGCTGGTTAAGGGTTTCTCTTGGTGCCCTCAAAGCTCATTTTCTTTAATCCTGGATTAGCCTTGTTGCTCTCTGCTACCTTTTCAAGTACTGTAATGACTCTCTCCCCTCCCCCCCCAACACAGTTTGAGAAAAAGAACCTATTACCCATTTTGACCAAAGCAATTCTTAATCATAGTATTCCCTCCACAAACATTACATGGGCCTATACAGGCAGAATGCTTTTTCTGCACCATCTTGACATTATTACAAGGAAGTTGACTTTCTCACAGAGAAAATTTGACCTCTGCGATTTTGTCGTTGCTTTTGTATGTTTGTTTCCAGATAGGATGACTCTGCTGCCCAATGCTAAATAGTATGGTAATGTTCCCTTAATTTGTGAAGCGAAAGGTTCCCAAAGAAATACAAGAAAATTTTAAAATCAGAGTCAATTGACTGGAATATGGGCACTGTGTTGAACTGTTAATCCTCAAAGCTTTGCACATAATCCAATATGACTCAGATATTCAAAATAGATTCTGATTCCTCCCCAACCCCCATTTATCTCTGCAAGTTTTGCTTTATTGAATGGCATGTACATTGTCCTCTTGCTTCAGAGCCTGGTTGAAAAAAAATTGCTATGGAGGTAAAAGTCTGAACTGCGCCCCCTTCCCCCGATTGTGAACTTCAAGCAACTTTTTTTTTTTTTTTGCAATAAATTCCATTTCTCAATTTGCAGGCATTCATTTTATCTGAAAAAATGAATTGTCCACATCTTGTAATCAAATTACTATACATTTAAAATATATATCTTACAGGTATAGGTCTGCCATACATTTGTAACAAAAGATAGTTTTAGTGGTTGTGTACATATGGACGCCTCATTTTTGGCCATAAACATTAGTCAGAGATACATCATTTGCCAACGCTCGTTATGTGGAACGTTAACTGTGTGACAAAATGGAGGGACGAGGCAGGAGTCAACTCACTGCAACATTAAAATTTCAACACAACTCTTTCCTGTGCAAAAGATGCTCAACAAAATTTTCACATTCACTTTTCCCAATGAGAACAATCACAACTAAGCATAGCTGAAACAACTGGCTAAAATCTCCTGTTGGTGTGAAAAATTCACAGGACGAACAGGTTCAGTACCAGGCAGAACCTTTCGGTCTCAGCCCTTTGGTTGTATGGTTCTGAGAAACGAAACTTTCTTTGAAAAAAAAAAAAAGGGTGTCATTGACACACTGGTGCTCCTTGTCAGGTTTAATGGTGGTTGCCGGACAATAATTTAGACTATGAACCTCTGACATGTACACTTCTACATATGATTGTAATGATGGCCAACTCTGTGGGTGTGTATTAATTATATCAAATTTATAAATGAGTGTTAATTAAATGAATGACGTACAAGCTATAAGGTACGGTAAAGGTACCCCTGCCCATACGGGCCAGTCTTGACAGACTCTAGGGTTGTGCACCCATCTCACTCTATAGGCCGGGGGCCAGCGCTGTCCGCAGACACTTCCGGGTCACGTGGCCAGCGTGACAAGCTGCATCTGGCGAGCCAGCGCAGCACACGGAAACGCCGTTTACCTTCCCGCTAGTAAGCGGTCCCTATTTATCTACTTGCACCCGGGGGTGCTTTCGAACTGCTAGGTTGGCAGGCGCTGGGACCGAGCAACGGGAGCGCACCCCACCGCGGGGATTCGAACCGTCGACCTTTCGATCGGCAAGTCCTAGGCGCTGAGGTTTAACCCACAGCGCCACCCGCGTCCCTTCATACAAGCTATAAGAAATATAAATTGAATTTTGAGGACTTAAATATTATAAAAAAGAATTCAGATTACAGTTAGTAAATAAAATGAAGATTTCAATTGTTAGCAAACCAGTAATTTTGCAAAAAACCCCAAACTACATACCCTTTTTGTCCATGCCTTCTTGGATGTCTTATCTTTTGGTGGGAGCTTTATGTCTCAGGATTTGAAAAAATCAAAACCAATGGAATTTCTCTGGGGAAATCCAGCACCATCGTAGTTTCTGTTCACATGACTTAAGCTTGTTTTTTTTTTTAAAAACACAAAAACTAGAAGCCCTGGATTCTCCCTCTAAAAGCATCAATACCGTACTTAGTATGCCAGAAACATATAAAATTGTGATTGTGATTTCCAGGTGAGAGGACACAATTGACAGGCAGATTTGGGTTCCCACAAATTTTATTTTAGATGCTGTGCACCGAATGCAACATATGCAAGAAGGCTGCTTAAAATTACTGCTGGGTTCTGTATCTGTTTTTGCTAATATTCTTTTCATACAAGAAAACAAGCTTTAATAATACCAAAACCCCGATTCAAGTCTTTTAATGATGGTAGCGAGGGCAACATACAAACTAAAAATAGGCTGGGTGAGATCTTGCACTCTTGCCACCAAACCGGCAGCTGGCGTCGATGAGACGGTGTTACAAGTTTCCCAACAGCTGCCAACTAATGTTTGATCAGGGATAAAATATGCCAAGGTGACAAGATCTCGCTGCCCTGCATTTCAGGGACCGTCATTAAAAATGCAGCAAGCCTCATGAAGGCCCAGAAGGTCCCATGTTCTCTCAAGATACAAGGGAGAGAGACAAGTTCACAAGATGTCAAAAACAATATCCATTTGTGTTTACTATGCAAACCCGCTGAGCAACCCTTTGATGCATGTTTGTACTAAGGGACCATTGAGACTCTTTTTTTTTTTAAAAAAAGGGGGTGGTCTATTTAGGCTGTGCATGTTAGAGAAAGGAAGCGAGGTTGGCAGTCAGGCCAGAAGGGTCAGCCCTGGAACCACGAAAGGTGGCTGTAAATCTGTTTGTGAACTGGGCAAAAGATTTCCCCGCTCTTCTGGGTTCTTTGGGGGGAAACAATGCAGAAAACAGATGCAATGTGTATGGCAGGCTGTAGTACCATCGCAGGTTTGTGCCTGTCTCCCCCTCCCCCTTTAATAATATATTGATGTGAGCAGCTTGGGCACGCCAAGCAAATTCTCAACGTAAAAAGTCAACTGTCGGAACGAGGCTCATCACTCTGGCAAAGTGCATTCAGGTAGAACGCCTCTCGAGGCGCAATCCCTGGCAGCCATATTGTTCGGAGGGAAAGGGATTGCTCCATCTAATGAGCTCATAAATGTTTATTAAAGAATGTTTCTGCCAGTTTACAGAAAAAGCAGCTGGGTTGCAACTTGGCGGGTAATTGGCTTTGAAGCGATTCGGTGATAAGGTTCCCATAGGGTAATTGAACTTATTCTTGCTACTAATCTAACGCTGAAAAAACACTTGGGAAGGAAGAGGAAGGTGAAACTCCTAGAATTGATGTTGCAGGAATGCAAGATGGATTTTGAGAGGTGCTTTTTTGCTACTGTACCCGCTTCATTTCCCCCCCTCGTCACTTAATGGTTTGTGTAAACCCCACTAAAAATATATATAGACTACATGGAGCTGGCTGAGATGACTGGCAGAATTCGAGACCTGGGAAGAGAGGCGGTGGAAGAGGACTGGAAGAAGTTCAAAGATTATTTACAAAAACTTTATAAACAAAGATTATTTACAAAAACTTTATAAATTGTATGAATGTTAAGAAAGTGCATGAAAGGAAATAATATGGTATCAGCAGCCTAGATGAGAAATATATGAGAATAAGCGGAATGATAAAGATGAGATTTGAAGTAATGTTATGCCTAAACTAAGCAGCTAAATATTTGATGGAAACATTTAAAATTAGAAGCATAAAATTAGAGGCAAAATGTATGAGAATTTGAATATAAGAATTGAAATAAGGTAATAAATTGCGGTTTTTAAGCTTTTTATAGAGAACGCAGGAAAGGGAGGCGTGAGGAAGTCCAGACAGTTATGGAAAAAAAATGTATGAAAGGTTGTGATTTTTTCTTTTTTTTCTGTTTTATGTTCTATATATTTGTTTATCTGTATTTTCTTTGTTTGTTGTTTAGTGGTGATGGTGTTTTATATGTTTGGTGATTTCCCTTTGTTAAAAAATTGCAATAAAATATTTTATAATATATATATATATATATATATATATCAGTAGATTTTTTTCAAACTCTTTCTTCTCACAAGGAGGAGCCTCCAGTTTTTGCCTCAGATGAAAACTGACGGCAAGTCTCTCCACATAGCTCTCATTATTTTGCCTCCTGCGTAAAGAGTTCCTTAAACAACCTGACTCACAACAGGAGTCTCAGTAGATGGAGAGGCACAGAGGACAACACTCACAGCATAGCTTGACGAACATCCTGTGTTAATGTTGTCCCCACAGAGAGATACTTGGAACACTCCTGGAAAATATGGCTCCTTTTTTTAAAAAGATCAAAACTCCTGCTGTGTCAAAATCTGCCCTTCAATTTCTTGGAAGTTTTCTTTCCCCTGTAAAAGAGGCTTCCAGTCTTCTGCCCTGTTCTCAGGGATCTTGAGAATTCCTTTAGAGTTCCTGTGGGTTTTAAGCTTAGCTTATTGATGCAAGGTGGCTGAGAGAGAGAGGTGTGTGTTTTCTTCCAGCAACCTTCAGCCTCCTTAGCTGCCCATGCTTCTTGATCTGAAAAAGGGCCCAGTGGGAGGAGTTACCCCATGATGTCTCTCCCGGGCTTGAATGGAAGTGTGGGCCACCAGGAAGGCTGCAGACTGCAGACTGCTGCTGCAATCTGTAGAATGAACACGAATACACCCACAAACACCTATCAGCCACTACGAAAGTGAGGAATGCATGACAAAAACAATGCACTCCACACATGAGAATTCCACTGATATTTTTGCTGGCCTTCCAGAAGTTTTGAATGCTTCCCTCCTCTGACCCTCTCATAAATCAATGGAGACTCGTTAAAAAAAAATGTAGGAGAAATTTTCAGCACACCACTGATCAAAACTCTTTTTGGATCTTTCAAAATTCCCCAGGTATTTCATGGAATCAGAAACCTCTAGCCTTGCTGCGGAGCAGGAGAGGAGGAATTGATAGAAATTTCAGCACTGTGCAACCCTTACAAGTATTTCCTGGACATTCATGTATTAAGTCTGATGCTGCTGCCAGTTAGGTGGCTCCTAATGATATTCACGCATTGCTTTTGTGTTTTAACCTACAAGGTTAATTGCAATTAACCTTCTACACTACTGGGAGCATTTCTTTTTTTCTGCATATAAATCGTCCTATATTCCACCCATATCAGTAGGTGCTGTGGGTGGTGCTGTTTGAAGTTCGACACATGTTCCTTATAGTGCTTGTGGCGGGGGTCATATTATGGCTCCAGATTATTATTTTTCAAAAATTAAACTTTTAATTATCGCTAAAATGCTTCTCTCTCCCTATTCTTCTCTATCATCTATCTATCATCTATCTATATCTATCTATCTATCTATCTATCTATCATCTATCTATCTATCTATCTATCTATCATCTATCTATCTATCATCTATCTATCATCTATCTATTTATCATCTATCTATCTATCTATCTATCTATCATCTATCTATCTATCATCTATTTATCATCTATCTATCTATCTATCTATCTATCTATATCTATCTATCATCTATCTAATCTATCATCTATCTATTTATCATCTATCTATCATCTATCTATCTATCTATCTATCTATCTATCATCTATCTATCATCTATCATCATCTATCTATCTATCTATCTATCTATCTATCTATCTATCTATCTATCATCTATCTATCTATCTATCTATCATCTATCTATCTATCATCTATCTATCTATCTATCTATCTATCATCTATCTATCATCTATCATCTATCTACCTATCATCTATCTATTTATCATCTATCTATTTATCATCTATCTATCATCTATCTATCATCTATCTATCATCTATCTATCTATCTATCATCTATCATCTATCTATCTATCTATCATCTATCTATCTATCTATCTATCTAATCTATCATCTATCTATCTATCTATCTATCTATTATCTATCTATCTATCTATCTATATCTATCTATCTATCTATCATCTATCTATCATCTATCTATCTATCATCTATCTATCTATCTATCTAATCTATCTATCCTCATAATCTATCTATCTATCTATCTATCTATCTATCTATCTATCTATCATCTATCTATCTATCATCTATCTATCTATCTATCTATCTATCTATCTATCTATATCTATCAATCAATCATCTATCTATCTATCTATCTATCTATCTATCTATCTATCATCTATCATCTATCTATCATCTATCATCATCTATCTATCATCTATCTATCTATCTATCTATCTATCTATCTATCATCTATCATCTATCTATCATCTATCATCTATCATCTATCTATCATCTATCTATCTATCATCTATCTATCTATCTATCTATCTATCTATCTATCTATCTATCTATCATCTATCTATCTATCTATCTATATCTATCTATCAATCATCTATCTATCTATCTATCTATCTATCATCTATCTATCATCTATCATCATCTATCTATCATCTATCTATCTATCTATCTATCTATCTATCTATCATCTATCATCTATCTATCATCTATCATCTATCTATCATCTATCTATCTATCTATCATCTATCTATCATCTATCTATCTATCTATCTATCTATCTATCTATCTATCTATCATCTATCTATCTATCTATCTATCTATCATCTATCATCTTAGTGAAGGCCGTGACAGGGTGTGCATGGCTGCTGCTGTTGAAAGGAAAGGAAAAAGACCGGATTTTAAAATCCTCCCAACAACAGCTGCCACAGTGATCTCTTTCATCCTCCTCCCCCTATTGGTGGCTTTGCAAACTGCAGTGTGATGACAGACTTACAATGTTACTATATACAAAGATGTTTATAGGTATAGCAAGTGCTTTTTTCCTGGGAGGACCCAGGGGTTCGCATGTCCATAAACATTTTGTGAATCTAAGTTTGGCCTCATATTTCAATATGAGTAGGAAAATGAGAGTACCCCTAAACATTTTTTTTAAAGAAACAAAGCTCTGGGCATAGCACCATGACACCACCTTATTTAAAGATTTATTTTTGTATAATGATGCTACAGTGGTCTAACATGATATTACAATAATGTTTTATATATATATAGGTAAAGGTAAAGGTACCCCTGCCCGTACGGGCCAGTCTTGCCAGACTCTAGGGTTGTGCGCTCATCTCACTCTATAGGCCGGGAGCCAGCGCTGTCCGCAGACACTTCCGGGTCACGTGGCCAGCGTGACAAGCTGCATCTGGCGAGCCAGCGCAGCACACAGAACGCTGTTTACCTTCCTGCTGGTAAGCGGTCCCTATTTATCTACTTGCACTTGGGGGTGCTTTCGAACTGCTAGGTTGGCAGGCGCTGGGACCGAACGACGGGAGCGCACCCCGCCGCGGGGATTCGAACCGCCGACCTTTCGATCAGCAAGTCCTAGGCGCTGAGGCTTTAACACACAGCGCCACCCGCGTCCCTCTTTTATATATATAGTTAAAGTTATAAAAAACATTTTCGTCCCTTCCACTTTAGCAACATGGTTAATGCTGGTGACTGGCAAGTTGTTGGTTTTTTTAAAAAATAGACGAATAAAGTCATCAAATGGCAGCCACTGCAAAAGTTAAAATGAAGGTGTTTGGAGCTGTGACACATTTTCTTGTGCTTCCCCTTTTTACATCACTACTATATCAAAATTTCAGCCTTTCCAAAAGATGGGAAAGTAGCATTAAAGGCATCTATCTCTGTGGAGGCTGCTTTTGTGTTCCCTTCATCTGAAAAAAGTCAGACTAGAAGCATCCTATTTTAACCTAGAACCCTTGTAGCAAAATAGGAACTAGCACTGTGGCGAAGAGATCTCATCTGAAATACCACTAGAGGGCCTTTCTCCATCCCATGTCTTTGTAGGCCTCACAGGGCAGCTCATTTTGGCACCATTATATCACTGCCAGTTCCTTCAGTATTCCAGAGCATAAGACCTTAGTAACATGAGCAACATCAGGACCACGTGCTATGATAACCTACTTCAGTGATACATGTTAATTTTACTTTGGCCAGTTCCCTGTGGCACATCTATTCCCTCCATTAAATTCAAGAACAATATCCTTCCTTCAGCCTTAGTTTAATTAATAGGTTTCCCAGGAACTTGCCCTTTTTGCAACTGGCAGCTGATTTTTTAATTTCTAAGAACCTGAGGTGCGAGCCCACAACCTTGCATTCTAAATCCTCATCTAGAGATGAACTGCTGTAATTATATGTTAAATATGCTTCAAATCTGTAGGGAGCAGTAACTCAATAAAACCATGAGCAAAATTTAATGGGAAGCTTAATTATAATAATAATATCATAAAATCCTAATGAGGAGAAAAATGCAGCTTCATTTTATTTTAGCTTGGACACCTAATATAAGAAGGGAGCTTTTTTTCTCTCCTTTGGTACAATGGTAATATTCTCTCGAATTTTTGGAAAGATTAGTTTTCTCCCCTATGGTAATGTGTCTGGTTTTCAATTACTTTCTTATGAATGTAATAAAATATTTGGCAAACTCTTAAGAGCACATGCAGAAACAACTATATTGGAAAAATGGATGGCTCAGTTAAAATAGTGCACTCTCACGCACACACATACTGGCCGTACAAACTGACTCACTCACCTGTTACCTGTTACCTGTGTACACAGAGGTACTCCAACACCTCATCCCCATGTGGATTTGAAGTTGCTTGTGTCTCTATTTTTTTGTTTCCACCTACTTGACACCCAACACCATCCAACTGGCAGTCCAAACTTCCCCCCATTAAATTTGGGAGAGGGACAAAGCCCATTGCACAACTGGAACATATTGTCAAGGGCTTCAAATTACGGGACTTGTTTGGTTAATCCCACCCATTATTTCTAACCTGCCGTTTTGCGCCAATCTGTTGGATTGAAAACTTGTGTTTCGAAACTATTTTTAAAGCTCTTTTGCCCACTGCAAAACAAGATTGAAACATGGGAGAAGTTTAATGTTGTGCATTTCCACAGACATTTTTTTAAAAGATGTTCACATGCACAGGTTAACAATAACCCGTGTGCATGCCCGCAGTGAACCTCAGTTTTTCAGAATGTACAGAGATTGGGAAAGCACCATGAATAGTAGAGAAGAAGAAACTTTCTCATTTCATATCGCTCATATCATCTTCTGTTCACTTCCAGTCTGAGTGACAGAGAGGTGAGTTGCGAAAGGCTGCTTAACCCTTTCCCCTCCAGCTGTTTCTCAGCTCAAAATTGTCCTCCCTAATTTTTTCTCTCTCAGCAAGGGAAAATAAACAGGGGACCGTTATCTCTCACCTCTTCCAATGGGAAACCATATGGCTCCAATTTCAAGCAGATGGCAGAAAGTGAAAGGGTTAAACAAGCTCTCTTCATTGCTGTTCTTCATTTTTCAGGTGCAGCCTCCACACCTGCTTTTCAGTACGGGGGGGCAGGGAGAGAAGGCACTGCTGAATTTTTATAGCCCTATTCTGGCATTTGGGATGAACATAAACGGAAAGTGGGTGGAGGGTACACAGAAGCTCCACCCACCCCAATGACTCTGTACCACTTCAGACCTTCTCACATTCTGCAAAAAGATTTGAAGGAGGGTTCCAGACACATTCATGTGAACATGATTAGAAGCCTCCTTTCATTGTTAACATTTTCCCCCTAGTATGTGTTTGTGTAAAGACATACATGCATCACAACTGAGGATAATGCAGAAAGGTTTGCGCCAAAAAAAGGACAAAGACGATCTACCTTGGTTTATATAGAATCATAGAATCACAGAGTTGGAATAGACCACAAGGGCCATCGAGTCCAACCCCCTGCCAAGCAGGAAACACCATCAGAGCACTCCTGACATATGGTTGTCAAGCCTCTGCTTAAAGACCTCCAAAGAAGGAGACTCCACCACATTCCTTGGCAGCAAATTCCACTGTCGAACAGCTCTTACTGTCAGGAAGTTCTTCCTAATGTTTAGGTGGAATCTTCTTTCTTGTAGTTTGGATCCATTGCTCCGTGTCCGCTTCTCTGGAGCAGCAGAAAACAACAATATAGACACTTGTGGCATATGTAGACATTCTGATGTCCAATTTTATGTATTACCATAGGTGTGGCAGCAAAGGGGTAAGGGAGAGAGTTTATACTCCTACTGTCAGAGACATCCAAATTGCAGTAATGTTGATTGGAACGGAGATGCATTGTTCCCCTTCATGCCTTAAGCGACACTTTGAGAAGACTACAGCATACCAGAGCATCCATTATTATCTCGGCGGAATGAAGGATGGCAAAACCAGTCTTTCAATAAACGATTACTTATTTATTATCACAATTTCCAACTCTTTCCTTTAAAAAAAAAACCACACACACCACCCCAAGTCCATTACAGCAATTATTTGTAAATAAGCACAACATTCCTGAACACTCAGTCCTGCTGGTGGAAGAAAAGGTTTAAATGTGGAGTACATTAGCAAGGCATTGAGATTGTCAATAATGCATGCTTGACACCATTTAATTATTTGGGAAACATCTGTTGAAGAGAAATATGCTCCAGAGAGGAAGAAGGAAGTCAAGTGCATTAGTGGCTGTGTTAACCACATCACACTCTGAAGAGAGAGAGGAGGGGAAAACCCTTCAAGGATAGCACAACAGTCAGGAACATTACAAATGCCTTCCTCGTTTTTTGCACATCTGGATAAACACGACAGTGGCCTATTTACTTATTTCCTGCTCTTCCTTTCAGAAAGCTCTTTGGGGTTTACATGGGACTCCCCAGCGGTCTCCCATCCAGACACTGATCAGGTCCAGACCTGCTTGGCTTCATCAGTGCTACAGCATCTGGTGCTCTAACGCCGACCATCCCCTCGTGGGATATTCCTCGGTTTATCTGAATACAGGGCAATAGACTGGGTTGTAAGAGGAAGCCATGCAGGGAAGTGATTTTGGCAGCTATGTCACAAAGATAATTTCACCCCTCAAGGAGACTCACCAGAGTCTGAGCCTAAGTATCTCTGGAAACGCTGCAAGATTGTCTTTTTCGTGGAGCAAGAGTTCAGTGTACTCTGCCTTCAGTGGACAGTTCAGATTTCATGTCTAAAAACTAACAAATAAAACATCCTTTTTAAAAAATGAAATTGGGCCTTATTGGTTAGTAGAGGGCACTGGCACCAACTCTAGGGGGACCTGGGCACCCACAAAATTTTTGCTATGGGTGCCCTGCCTCTGCCTGTGCCTCCACCAGTCACCGCCACCACCCGCCACGCACTGCCGCTGCCACTTACACAGTGCCCCCCAAAAGAGGAAATACATCATGGAAAATGAGGATGTGAAAACTTGCATCAAATTTACACATGCTAATTTTTATGCCTGGCTATATAAATTTAGAAATAATGGCTTCAGTTTCAATAGAAGTACAATACACCTTGCCATAGTGGGGGAAGACTGACCAGCTGACTGCTGATGTGCAACTTCAAGTCCCACCTTACACACTCCCTTCGTTGTTGTTGTTTAGTCGTTTAGTCGTGTCCAACCCTTCGTGACCCCATGGACCAAAGCATGCCAGGCACTCCTGTTTTCCACTGCCTCCTACAGTTTGGTCAAACTCATGCTGGTAGCTTCGAGAACACTGTCCAACCATCTCATCCTCTGTCGCCCCTTCTTGTGCCCTCAAACTTTCCCAACATCAGGGTCTTTTCCAGGGACTCTTCTCTTCTCATGAGGTGGCCAAAGTACTGGAGCCTCAGCTTCAGGATCTGTCCTTCCAGTGAGCACTCAGGGCTGATTCCCTTAAGAATGGATAGATTTGATCTTCTTGCAGTGCATGGGACTCTCAAGAGTCTCCTCTAGCACCATAATTCAAAAGCATCAATTCTTTGGTGATCAGCCTTCTTTATGGTCCAGCTCTCACTTCCATACATCACTACTGGGAAAACCATAGCTTCAACTATACGGACCTTTGTTGGCAAGGTGCTGTCTCTGCTCTTTAAGATGCTGTCTAGGTTTGTCATTGCTTTTCTCCCAAGAAGCAGGCATCTTTTAATTTCATGATTGTGGAGCCCAAGAAAGTAAAATCTCTCACTGCCTCCATTTCTTCCCCTTCTATGGCCATGATCTTAGTTTCTGGTCATTCAAATTGAAGACTGTCAGCCCTTCAAACAGACGGCTGTCAAGTGGGACTACCCTAACAATTAAACAAAAGTTGGCAGAAAGCAACATTATTTAAAGGCTGGTCCATATGCAACATCAGCCAGCATCCAAGTGGCCACTGGACATGGTGTCCACTGTGAATCAGCAGGCCAAGGACACAGTCGATGCCAATTTCTATGGACATAGCAGCTATCTTTTTCCAGTCGCCAAATTCATGACAATTGCCGCTGACTATATCCATGATTTGTGGTTTCACATGCTGTATCTCTCCATGCACACAACACACCCAGTGCTTCAAAGCCCTCCATGTGGAGGGTCCCGGTGGAGCCAGCCCCATAACCGAAGTACCATCTGTTCCAGCACAACGATGTTGACAAGAGCCACTTCCTGGTGCTGATTCGTGGGAGTGCATTGACCCGTTTTGTACCTTGCATGGTCATGCAAATCATGGCCAGGAAGAAGTGGTTTCTCAAGCTAAGTCAGATATTGTGTCACAAAGTGGCTGCATCAAAGGGGGGTGGACAGTTGAACGTTGCTGAGTGTCGTTCAGAAAGGTCCAAAACACTCATCAACAAACAGAACAAGAGAGATCTGTCTCAGGATTGGCTGAAAACTAGCTATTGAAAATATTTGCTCATCAGATCTCTTTTGATGAATTCCCCTCCAAATATTTACTAGTCATTTGTTTTTATGTGTGTAGTTGGGGAAGTTGTTTAATGCAATTAACTAAAGCAAAGGCATTTCACTTCAAAAGGCAGGCAGGGAAGAAAACCCTTTGCTTTCTCTGTGCTTTAATAATGCCCTTTGCATTATTGGTACCCAGGCTTTCTTTACACATGCATATTCAAAGAGTGTTTATACCATTTAATTCTGGCAATTGAGGACAAAACACAACACAACCATGCTTGACTGTGGTGTGAGAAATTGTCTTCTCATTCCAATGAGCAGGAAAGTATGTTTGTGTGTGTGTTGGAGGGGGTGTTGATCACACAAATTCTTATACAGGCTTTGATGTACTAATTACCCAAGGCGGTTACATTCTTAATTGTATGTTACCTTAACAAAAAGGGGACTCTGACAGAACCTGGAAAAAAGCACACTTCTTCAACTACAGTGTTACTTGGAGGGGTTTTTCCCTTGTCTTCTGTCTGGAAGGCACAATGCTCAATAATTCAAGAGGAGCAAGAATCAACATATCTTACAGCATATTTGATGTGCCAACAAACAGACTGAAGACTGTTTCATTTCAATTAGCTCCTTTGTTGCCAACAAAAGACTGACAAACACACTGAGTGAGAGAGGCCAGGTGTTGGTTGCGCACTCCTGGTTTTTGCCTGTTGCTGTTTGTTTTATGTCGGTCCTCCAAAGATCCCTGCTCTTCCACCTTTGCCATATTTTAAGGATTCATTGTTCCCCATATATCCTCTTACCTGGGATCAAGTGATTCCGTCCCGCACAAAAATAAAAGATTCGGACTCGTTTTTCAAGACCCTTCTGATCTCCTCAGCTAATTGGCTCAGGTGTAAGCCAAGCCAGCAGGCCTGTGACTTTGATGTGACATTTTAGAGCTGAGCACCTGGTAACATCCTTGCTTGTGTGTCAAATACCAGCCGGCCTTGCCTGCTGCTTGAGCCCGGCTAATAAAAATGCTAGTAATCACGTTGTATTACAAGGCTCAATTTCATGCTGTTACTTTATTGCGAGGTTGTCATTAATTTTGCAGGGTGAACCTGGAATCTGATCTGACCTGTTTTTAATAAGTGTGGGTTTGTGCGCAAAGTGTGTTTGCAAGTGACAGAGAGGTGACTGCCAGCTGTTCCTTCTTTACATGCGGTGCTACCTTCGCCTTTGATCAATAATGCTGTTTCACTTTAAAAGAAACTTTTCCCCCTTCTTCTGCAAGGAGGCAGAAAAAGGGGCCTCCTTGTTCCTGTGGTTTATTTATAAAGAATATACAATTATGCAAAGGTCAGGCAATGGAAAATAATTTCTCTCGTGGCTTTTCTTGACATGACTCTGGTACTCTGCCCTGCAAACAGCTGGGCCGCTCATTGCTCAGAAGCCTCCATGCCTGTCCTGGACAATGCTATTGGGAGGGCAAGAGAAGAGCTTTACAAAAGAGGAACAGGGCATTTTGAATGCCACAAATATTTCCCAGAGAAATGCACTGGCTAGACTAGAATGGAACTGGAGAGAAAGTCGTTCAGGCACAGGTCCTTTCAGAGAGTCTGTAACAGAAATCTGTCAGGGCTAGGGTGAACCCTCAAGTCGTTCCTCCTTGGCACATGGTAGTTCCCCTCCAAACTGTTTAAAGGTTTGATCAGTTGGGGAGAGTCTTGAAGGCCCTCACCCAGCCTTTTCCTCCTCCAAAATCTGATGACCTCCGTTACTTCAACCACTCACCGTTCCCACTCTTCAACTTTCCTCTTCTGGACTAGGGATGCAGATCTTGTGGGCCTCCAGATGTTGCAGGATTCCAATTTACATCAGCCCTAGACAGCATGACCAGTGGTCAGATATTATGGAAGTTACAGTCCAGTAACATCTGGAGAGTAAGAGGCTCACCATTCCTGCCCTAAATCCCTTATTTTTTCCAGTGCCTCAGGATTGATCTTGCTGCTTCAGGGGTGCTAACATGAATAAAATATTTTTTATTTACCTGGGGCCCAGGTACGCCCCGACCCACATAACTGATCACACAACACAATGCACACACAGAGAGACAGGGGAGAGCCAACAGCTGCAGAATTCAGCTCTTCCTGACCTTGTTGAGCAAGCTGACAGTAGCTGAAAACAGGCTAGAACACAGCCAAAGCTCACCGGAAGCACAAAACGGCACGAAAAAACTCAGAGACAGCCTCTCTGAAAAGGAAGAGGTAGGAGCTGAGCCAGTAAGTCCACACAGCCAGCGAATGGGAGGGTTGCTAGACCGGAAACAAAACAAGAGATGTAGTGTGCGAAAGTTCAATATTTTCTGTAGACATAGGAAGGGGTCTTCAGAAGGGTCATCTTGAGTGATGATGCCGGAGGCTTTGTTAGAGCTGTCCGGAGCTATCTGTTTGTTTTTGCAATAAATCCTCCTTTTTAATTACCTATGTTTACTGTGTTATCAGGCTGAGAACCGGAACCCCTGGCAGGTAAGGTGGATTTGATCCCCCCTACCATGACCCTGACGTAGGTCTTTATTCCTTGCTTGTTCCTGATGTAGATATTCACTCACCCCTTCTTCTCTAGCAGGAGAGGGCACCATTTTGTGGTTCTCCTCATGTGCCAAAATGTCTTGGCCCAGCCCTGCTTCCATCCCCAGCTGTAGATATTAAATATATATATAGTTAAGAGAATGCATTTTTCAGCTGACTTCACTCAGAACAGAATGAAGCATTTCCACATTCGCTGCCAGGGCCAGAGAACTATGCATTGCAATAAGACCGGGTCATTGGATAAATTACTAACGTAACACTAGATATTACGGAGGAGGAAAGGGTAAATTGGCATAAGGCTGCCTTTTCCAATGGCAGCCCCATGTTTCTTGTAATGTTTCATTCTGCCCGTAGCAGAAAACTTGTTCAGTCCTGCTAGTGCCAATTACTGCTAGTTTAACTGTCAGGAATTACAGCAGAAATCTTTGGTATGGTGATATTAATTTGGCCATGTACACACTTACAAATATAGCATTTCTAAAGAGCAACAATGCCTGAGCAGGGTCCAACACGCTACATTTTCTCATCCCCTAAAGGTTCCATTCTAATGGTGTTATTAATTTTATCAGCAAAGAAACATGCCAGATGTTCTAATCATTAATATGGTACAAATTTAGAAAGACACCGGAGCATCTTTCTGGGACAACAACAACAAAGATTTTACCTAATTGCTCAGGTGTTCCATCCACATTTAAATACTCCTGCTGTGGGAGTACTTCTGTTCCTATATTCCCTATCACTGAAACCCCCAGAAGTGTAAGAAATGGAAGAAACTTAATGATAATGAATTCAATTGGGCACATCGAAAGCGGAACTGATTGGCAGGATGCCGGAGACAAAGAGATCCCTGACGATTGTTAAGAAAACAAAAGTAATTGGATTACACAAAGAAAATAAGATAAACATTCATTAAAATTACAGTAATAGACTATGATTAATGAACACATATGAGTGCAAACAGCACATGTTCTTTAAGCCCTGCAAGGCCTACCTGCAGTGGTGTAATTAATAATTTTTAATCTTTCAGTAAGTAATTGTTATGCACGCTGCAGTTCAAAAGATATGCGCTTGTTTTCCCGACACTGATTTTATCTGTGGTTGCTGTGGAGCAATCAAAGCTATCATAGCAGCTAATGAAATTGTTGACTACCCTCTTGCTGGAAATTTTAAAGTTGCGATTTCTACTTTAAAGTAGCTTTAATGCAAAGAGAAATGGAGGCAGCGAGAGATTTTACTTTCTTGAGCTCCATGATCACTGCAGATGGTGACAGCAGCCACGAAATTAAAAGACGCCTGCTTCTTGGGAGAAAAGGAATGAAAAAACCTAGACAGCATCTTAAAAAGTAGACATCACCTTGCCAACAAAGGTCTGTATAGTAAAAGCTATGGTTTTCCCAGTAGTGATGTATGGAAGTGAGAGCTGGACCATAAAGAAGGCTGATTGCCGAAAAATTGATGCGTTTGAATTATGGTGCTGGAGGAGACTCTTGAGAGTCCCATGGACTGCAAGAAGATCAAACCGATCCATTCTTAATGAAATCATCCCTGAGTGCTCACTGGAAGGACAGATCCTGAAGCTAAGGCTCCAATACTTTGGCCACCTCATGAGAAGAGAAGACTCCCTGGAAAAGACCCTGATGTTGGGAAAGATGGAGGGCACAAGGAGAAGGGGACGACAGAGGACGAGATGGTTGGACAGTGTTCTTGAAGCTACTAGCATGAGTTTGACCAAACTGCGGGAGGCAATGGAAGACAAGGAGTGCCTGGCGTGCTCTGGTCCATGGGGTCATGAAGAGTCGGACACAACTAAACGACTAAACAACAACAACAATGCCAAGAGAAAAGCATGTGCATTGGATAAGCAAGATGTTTCTTGGACTGCTCCAGTGCTAGTATGGAAAGCTTAAAATTACATGTACTGAGTTCGGTGGGACATATTCCCAGGTAAATGTGCATAATCTTGCAGCATTACACCATTAATAGTGAATACTGGGCTGTGAAAGAATACAATGAAGAAGGATATACAGTGTAAAGGAATGGACCAGCTTTTCAACATGGGCCTGTGAAACCAGGGTTCCGTCCCACCTTAATCTAGAAGGCAACTTAGGGGAGAAACAGCCAACAAAAAGGAAGCATTGCTGCATTGTGGTGCTGGCTCAAGAGGAAGCATTCGGAGAAGACTCAGAGGGAACGGCTGACAGCAGTGGTGGGCCTTGGGGTCTCAAATTTCAGCAGCGCCCTGTGTGACACCACAATTCAGCACCCCTCTGCCTCTTGTGCTCCACTCTAAATCATAGTTGCGGTGCCCCTGAGGCTCCATACCCAGTAAGAGCAAACCAGTTGTGGTCCCTTAAATCCACCTATGCTGAGAGAGGACTCAGGAAGAAGGGATGGGGGGTTTTTGACCTCCAGCATCTGCCACCTGAGGCAACCATCTCACACTGCCTAATGGTAAGGCCGGCTCTGGGTGCACAAAGGAGAGCCCGTCATTGCTGTTGATGCTAGAAAGGCATTTTCTTGGTTTCCTGTTTATTTGGGAGAAAGTAGTGGAGATACATAACAAGGTGACCATGCAAGAGAGCCAAACAGGAAGCTCCAGAGAGCCAGTGTAAATTCTTCAGACTTGTTTATCACCACTATACTTTAAAGAGAGTCTTATGGATTTCTGATTTGCTGCCATATTTTCCTTGATTGAACTAGATATTTGTCGCCTGAAAGAACTGTGGATGGGGGAAGAACTTCTCCTTCTCCAACCAAACCTTTCCCAAAGGAAAATACCACCCTAAAATATAACTCTTCCTTCCATGAGAAGGTTCCCCCACTTTTTGACAAACATTTGCTTTGTGTTGGGAAGAGGATTGCTGTTGAGTCGGTTTGTGGCTTACATTAATTGCTCCTTGAAGCTACAGTACATTTTTGCTCTCAGGTGCTGATGCTGGCAAAGACAAGCGTGCTTTGTTGAGATGCTTGCCAAGGAAGGCATTTTACATATCATTCTTAACTGTAAAACAAATCTAGGAATTTCCCTTTGCTAATCTTTAGCATTTCATCTAATGCCCTCCAGCAGAAGAGCCACTCCCTCTGCTGGGGATAGTTCTATATACATCACTTTGTCCTTACAATGGAAAAGATGTAGGCTTGTTCTGGAAAACAGAAGATGACAATTTAGATACCACCAAATGCTTTAAATGATAGCTAGAGGTACAAAATGTCTATGGCCGTCTTCAAAACAAACAAACATAAACCCAACCTTCTATAGCAGGTGGGGGCTAGCTGAAGAAGAAAGCTAATTTTAATTCAAACCATGGTAAAAGATTGCTCATAGGTTCACACGTAAGGAAAAGTTGTGTGGAATCTCCCTGAGGGATTTTTATTACATACTATAAAGGTTTATCCTTATCTTGAGGATATAATCTTAACACAACGCCCTAGCTATGCATGCAAGCATGTGACAGTAAAGCTCTTCCTGTGGAATTACCCTGATTTTACTTTACTATGGCACTTGACCACAAAGGGGTCCATTGGTGCCCAAAGGCTGGAGAGTGAACATTGGCCAGGCTTGTTCTCTGCTAGCATCCCATTGCTCTGTTATCTGTCTGTTCAGCTCCTGAGCCACTTTGGCACTGGAAAGCTGAGTAGGAAGGGAAAGCCATAGTGTATGTTTGGAGAACCTGAGGTTTTCCACCTAAGAAAGAACATTTCCCACCAAGGAACTGAGTGTAGGAGCAGCACTAGGCATTGATTCCTTTGTGACACCAGCAGCTGTAGAGGCTATGGAAAGGCTGGACTGGAGGTGGTGACAGGCTTAATAATAAGACTATTAATACTCATAATATATTTTGTTGTTGTTGTTTTTTAGTCGTTTAGTTGTGTCTGACTCTTCGTGACCCCATGGACCAGAGCGCGCCAGGCACTCCTGTCTTCCACTGCCTCCCGCAGTTTGGTCAAACTCATGTTAGTAGCTTCAAGAACACTGTCCAACCATCTCGTCCTCTGTCGTCCCCTTCTCCTTGTGCCCTCCCATCTTTCCCAACATCAGGGTCTTTTCCAGGGAGTCTTCTCTTCTCATGAGGTGGCCAATGTATTGGAGCCTCAGCTTCAGGATCTGTCCTTCCACTGAGCACTCAGGGCTGATTTCCTTCAGAATGGATAGGTTTGATCTTCTTGCAGTCCATGGGACTCTCAAGAGTCTCCTCCAGCACCATAATTCAAAAGCATCAATTCTTCGGCGATCAGCCTTCTTTATGGTTCAGCTCTCACTTCCATACATCACTACTGGGAAAACCATGGCTTTTACTATACGGACCTTTGTTGGCAAGGTGATGTCTCTGCTTTTTAAGATGCTGTCTAGGTTTTTTCATTCCTTTTCTCCCAAGAAGCAGGCGTCTTTTAATTTCGTGGCTAGGTTTGTCAACGCTTTTCTCCCAATCACAATATATGTGGGGGGCCTATTTGGACTAAGCACCGGATGCTTGCTTGCATGGATAATAGCTGTCAACTTTTCCCTTTTTTAAGGGAAATCCTATTTGGAATAAGGGAATTTCCCTTTAAAAAAGGGAAACATTGACAGCTAAGGCATGGATGCGTGGCAAGGACCAGCACAGAGCTATTGAAACTCTGAGACAATAGGAAAGCATCGTGTATTGTGATTGTTCAAAGCTCTAAAACGATTGTTCATTTTGAGTCATGAACATTTCTTTCTGTTTCTTTAAATTTTACACTATCTTAATTATTATTTTTCCCTGTTACTGCCCCTGTCCCCGGGAGGGAGCAGAATGGAGAAATAGTGGCTTCCCCTGCCAGTGTTCAGGAAATCGAGAGTTTACTGACAAGACATAATTTGCAACCTATAGAACAACTGACAACCTGAGCAAAATGCTCACACTCTCCCAGATGTTACAGAGGCTGCAACACCTGGAAAAGCTGCAGGGAAGAAAGCAGGGTGACCTCTGCATTTACTCTAGCAGCAGCTGTATATTCAGCAGGCAGGATACATTGCTATAAACTACAGTTATCTATCAATCCCATGCTCTCCTAATTTATGGCACCAGCCTGGAGAATAAGCGACTGAGAAATATGTGCAACAATCTCTTGGGGCAGCCTAGACTTCAAAATGGATTTCATCGTAACTTTCTGAAAACTAGATTGAATAGAATAAAGAGTAACTTGTCTGAATATAATATCAAAATTATTAAGCTCTTGCAGGTACATACATTATTACTCCTGCCCCATACATGAGCAAGTTTCAAGCACAATGTATTTTCCTCTTAGAGTTGCCAAGTCTGGGCCTAAATTGGTAAAGTGTTTAGCAATTACACTCTTTTATAAGCATTTCTGAAGTGTGGGAGGCAGGCACCAGGAATCTGAGTTCATTCAAGGCTTTGATTAGATGTGGAATGTGCAGAGGACTTGTATCTTTCATACATTCTTTGCTGTTAGATCTTCCATTTTCTTCCCTTCCTTCTTTGAAATTTGCTCGGGACAGATTTTGGATAATGCAGAATGGAGGAAATACTATGGCTTACTCCCTCTTTTAGATCAGTCTCTGCAACTCTCAGAGAAATTTCTCCAAAAATAACCCACAGATGGTTCTTGACTCCAGTCTGCTTTTGCACATATAACTAAAGCTGGTTGCCCTATGTTTTTGAGGGGGTGTCGTGAAAGAGGAACCTATTGGCATATGTGGCGGTCTTGCAAACATGTGTGTAAATTTTGGGAAGAGATACTGAAGGGAAATTCTGATATAATAGGTGTACCAGTGCTTTTAAACTGCAAACTGTATATCCAGATGGGTGGGGTATAAATAATAAATTATTATTATATCCCCCCCCCCCAAATTTGTAGCTGCTCATTTTACCATATCACAGGGCTGGAAGGGGTCTTCTGGGGTTTTTTTTAATTACATATTTCCTTCCATAAAGTAATGTTTACTCTCCCATCCCAATGGCTATAATTTAAATAGAGTTACAACATATCTCACCATAGTGGGTGAGACCATGACCTGTGCACCTGCACAGCCTGCTATCCATGTACTAACTGTTGATGGAAATATCTTCTCCCCTCTTAGGGCTCTTTATCTTTAAAGTGAAAATCAATAAGTAGTAAATACCCACCCCCAAAAAGTGATAGGCCTATGGCAGCCTGCAGAGAGACTTTCTATACACCATGGGTTGGGAACCGCAGATCCAGGGGCCTCTCTGCCTGGTCCTTAGGCCTCTTCCAAGCCATACTTACTTTTGAGCCATACCTCTTACTGGCTTTCCTTTGCACCATCCCTAAGTGTTTTTTTTCCTAGTTGAAACATGTCCTTGAACTCTGATCATGCAAAATAGAGGGGTCTGTGAAAGTCTGTGTCAGTAGCAGGTGATGTGGTGGGTTGGAGGTACTTACCTGACCTCTCAACAACTGTGCTGCTGTTGCTGTCTGAGATGAAAAGGTGAAGGGGCAAGGTGAGGAGGCCAGTATGGTACAAATGCACTGGCAAGAGTGCCGGATCAGCTCCTTTGGTCCACCATCTCACCCTTCCCATGACTCAGCTGTTGGGAGGTCAGGCTGGGCAAGTGCCATTGCCACACCATGCGGCCCACTTTGTGTAGAAGGTAGCTTGGTGTACAAAGTCTCCTTTTGAAGGAAAGGTGAGCAGGAATAAATAACCAATATATACAGTTCACATTTGTTACTCTGTGCACCTGTGCCTGTGGCTGCACTTACCAAAGACATGTGCCCCCTGCAAGGTTGCCCAGAAGCAGATGTGGCCCCTGCTATTGATCATAGCAGCAGCTGTCCTCCAGGTACCCCCAGAGAGCTCCCATTTGCCTCAACACTGCAACCCTTCCTCATTCATAGTCCCTCTGTCAGCACCTATTTTCTAAGGGCACACAGGGGGTCAGGGGTCAGCGAAGGCCAGTCACCAGTTCCTTCTGCTGTTAGACGAGTGGACAAGCAAGTAGCAGCCTTGGCAGGCAACAACAATGAGAACAGCAAGGGCAAATGCATCACCATAGGTAAAGGTAAGGTAAAGGGACCCCTGACCATTAGGTCCAGTCGTGGCCACTCTGGGGTTGCGGAGCTCATCTCGCTTTACTGGCCGAGGGAGCCGGTGTACAGCTTCCAGGTCATGTGGCCAGCATGACTAATCCACTTCTGGCGAACCAGAGCAGTGCACGGAAACGTCGTTTACCTTTCCGCCGGAGTGGTACCTATTTATCTACTTGCACTTTGACGTGCTTTCGAACTGCTAGGTTGGCAGGAGCTGGGACCGAGCAACGGGAGCTCACCCTGTCGCAGGGATTCGAACCACCGACCTTCTGATCGGCAAGTCCTAGGCTCTGTGGTTTAACCCACAGCGCCACCCGTGTCCCTGCATCACCATAGGCGGAGCTATAAATTCTTGACAATTGATGCTATAGTCACCCAAAAGCCTCTAAAAATGTGACAGGCTACTTTGCAAGCTGTGATGCCCACTGGAGTTCTCAGGTGTAAAAAAATTGGATGACCCATGAGGTGTTAAAAGTGGGGCAGGCTCCACCCCACCTGAAATCGACAAGTTTTCCTTGGCACATTTTCTTGGTTTGGGGACTCGGCCTTCATTACAATGTGCGTTTGTTGTATAACAGATGGCATTATTTCTACAATGTATTCATTCTATAAATGTTGGCAGACTCTCAGAAAAGCCTATTAAATCCAGGTCCCTCTACCTTCCCTCCCCTTTTAGTTGTTTTTGTTTGGAACTGTAATAAAGTCAGTTGTTTGCTTCGAGCAGTACTAAGATTTAAAATAGGAGCTCCTTTGAAGCAGCATGGAGCTGCACCCAGCCTCTAGGTTATTAAGCGTGTTCTCTCTGTTCAGCTTCCTACACATGGCTTATTGTTTAGGAGAGCTACAACTGGATGTTTCCATAATAGACATTTCAATTTGTCTTACTTTAGAACTATGTAATTACACATACACAAAACGCCACGGCATACTGAGGAGGTTACAAGGAGAGGCAGATTAGAGACTGTACAAGAAAAAGCCACAGCAGGTTTTCAGGAACAACATGTAAAGAATGCCTCAGAGGGGAGGGGGGCGGAAAGAGAAGTAATATAGCACTGAACTGATTGCCTCAGAGTCAAGAGATGGAATGTTCTGGTCCTTAAACTTCATAACTAAGACCCCCGTTGGTGCAATACATACTTCTTTGAGTTTCTCCGAAAGAATTCTGGGAACCATGGGTTGTTAAAGTGCTGAGAGTTGTTAGGAGACCCCCTATTCGCACTTCTGACAAGATGGATTTTTGAGGGACACAGGTGGCCCTGTGGTCTAAACCGCTGAGCCTCTTGGGCTTTGTCAGGGAACTGCCATCAGCTCAGAGGAGAGAGGTGGAAGGACAGTTGTGTTATAGGGAACCTCCGAAAATCTTGTGAAGCAGTTCCACCAATGGAGAGGAGGTGGTGGGACCAGGGGATGCTAGGGAGAGCTCCAACACTGAGCCTGAGCAAACCGGAGAGGAGGAAAGTACCCCTTTGCCACTGCCCATTCTGCGCAGTAGGTTTCGGCGCAGGGAGGGGAGGAGAAGGTTCGGGGTCACACGACCGTTATGCTGGGGGAGGTACAAGGACCAACCACTCCCAGATTCTGCTATCGACTGAGCCAGACATGAACTTACGACGCTCTTCACTGTAAATAGTTTGCACTAAGAATAACCCTGGAAAAGGCAGGTCGGAGTCTTGCCTGTTTGCTCTCAAGCAACCACACCACCACCTGACAGGCTTGCTGATTGAAAGGCTGGAAGTTTGAATCGGTGCACTGGGGTGAGCTCCCGTTACTCTGTCCCAGCTTCTGCCCATCTAGCCATTCGAAAGCATACCAGTGCAAGTAGATAAACAGGTACCGCTGCAGCAGGAAGGTAAATGGTGTTTCCATGCGCTCTGGCTTCCGTTATGGTGTTCTGTTGCACTAGAAGCGGTTTAGTTATGCTGGCCACATGACCCAGAAAGCTGTCTGTGGACAAACACCGACTCTCTTGGCCTGAAGCAAGATGAGCACTACACCTCATAGTCACCTTTGACTGGATTTAACCACCCAGGGGTCCTTTACCTTTACCTTTACTTATTCCCATCACAGAGCTACAGTTCCCTGAGTTCCCCTGGAAGAGGGATTGACTGTTAAACCACTTTGACAACCGTAGCTCCATAAGAGGAACAGGAGTCTGCTATCAATACACAGTACCTGTAACAAATGATAGGTTCCAGGATTCTTTGGGGGAGGCCATGACTGTTTAAAATGGTGTGACACTGCTTTAGAAGCATAGCGCAGATGAGGCCCAGATTATGGTTAGGCAACTGATGTCCCTTGGCCCCCATGTGTCCCACAAAATCAATTTTAGCTGTCCCTTTGCAAGTTTACCATTTTGCAAAAAACAACAAGATGTGGTAAAATGTAGTCCACTTGCCAGGAAATGAAAGCCAAATTCGAAAACCATGTGAGAGCAAAAGGATTTCACATTTTAGGGATAAACCCTCCCCCATCATACCATCCTCGTTGGAGAAATGGCACTACACTTGCTAAACATTTATTGGCTTCTCTCAAAATTCATCAGATATTTTGCCTGAAGAGAGCCCTCCACGTTTGCTTGGAATTTCACTTTTGGTGAAAGCCGGTGATAGCTTAGGGCAGGGGCAGGCAACCTAAGGCCCGTGGGCCAGATGTAGCCCAATCGCCGCCTCAGTCTGGCCTGCAGACAGTCTGGGAATCAACGTGTTTTTACATGAGTAGAATGTGTCCTTTTATTTAAAATGCATCTCTGGGTTATTTGTGGGGCATAGGAATTTGTTCATATTCCCCCCCCCAAAAAAAATATATAGTCCAGCCCACCACATGGTCTGAGGGATGGTGGACTGGCCCACGGCTGAAAAAGGTTGCTGACCCCTGGCTTAGGGGATGTGTGGGATTGCTCTAAGGAATTCCAGTATCCTTATGCAAAATTATTTTTTCCACTTTCTGTAGAATCGCATTATTGTGGAGTTGGAAGAGACCACAAGGATCATCTAGTCCACCCCCCTGCAATGCAGGAATCTGTCACCCCACGTGGGGCTCAAACCCACAACCCGGAGGTTAAGAGCCTCATGCTCTGCCGACTGAGTACTTGATGGAGAAATGTTGAATGGTGAGGAGGCAAATTGATGTATTTCAATTAGGGAACTGCATTAAAAGCTTCTGTTCAGAAACTGTACTATATATATGAAAAGGAAGGAAGGTTGTTCTCAACATATGGTATACAGTGGTACCTCGGGTTAAGTACTTAATTCATTCTGGAGGTCCGTTCTTAACCTGAAACTGTTCTTAACCTGAAGCACCACTTTAGCTAATGGGGCCTCCTTCTGCCACCGCACTGCCAGAGCACGATTTCTGTTCTCATCCTGAAGCAAAGTTCTTAACCTGAAGCACTATTTCTGGGTTAGCGGAGTCTGTAACCTGAGGCGTATGTAACCTGAGGTACCACTGTATGCTTCTCTGAGCTTATCCTGTCCCTCGTGTGCCCATTTTGCTGCCCATTCTCCCAGTTTGCTGAGGTTCTTTCGGAGCACTTCACAGCCTGCTTTGGTTTATACCTTCCTGAATAACAGGATTAAAGTGTATTATCATTGTTTAAGGTTTGGTTTTAAATACCGCTACAGCATCTCTTGTCTCCTTTATCAGCTTTACATCTCAGTTTAAGCAATAATGTTCTAACATATGTCTTGGAGAGGAAAGCATGCTACAACAGGATAATCTGAAAAAGAAAAAGAAAACAACAACCAGTCCTTAGAAACCAACTGATATTTTCATTGGTGGCCAAAACAGCTTTAGCTGCACCTGCACACAAGAGATTATTCCTCCCTTGCTTTGTGAACTGGCAAATCGCCATTCTTGGAGCAACACTAGTTGTGGTGGTTCTGTACTCATAGATTGTTGTTTTTTCTCACACACCTCTTTCAAGCAGCACCACCTGTTTAAAGCGTTTAGACCTTTCCCTCAGGTAGGTTGCAATTAAAAACATGTTAATACTCATAATCGCCACACCCCATGTTAACATCATAGGCCCTAGCAGTGGCTGAGGGTGGCTTAACTGTGATATTGAAGAGCGATTATTTCAAGACTTGATCTGTTATTAGCATCCTGTTGACAACGAAGGCCTCGGGTCAGCAATTGTGGTACACGGTCGGCAGTCAAGAGATCAAAAAGAAAATCACACAGATAGTACAAAGAGATAACCATATATTTGCGTCAGCTTGATGAACTAAGGAGAGGTTGCAGAGAAGTAATATAAGTAGTACAGCGCCAAAGTTTCTCAGACCAGAATTTTCTGAGAAATTCTATTGCAATTTCCCTTTTCTGGCTCTGCCCCACAACTGTTGGACAATTTGGGGAGGGGCATGGCAATTCAGTGAAATCCCTCCCCAATTTCCCTGCCCACAAATAAAGTATAGAAGTTAGGATCCCACCGCCTTAGTATTGTTGACTACAGTGGTGCCTCTACAGTGGTGCCTGTAAAACTCACAAAGTGAGGCATGATGGTGTTGGGCAGTTCCTATTGTTTGTCTCTAGGGACGTGGGTGGCGCTGTGGGTTAAACCACAGAGCCTAGGACTCGCCGATCAGAAGGTCGGCAGTTCGAATCCCCGCGACGGGGTGAGCTCCCGTTGCTCAGTCTCTGCTCCTGCCAACCTAGCAGTTCGAAATCACGTCAAAGTGAAAGTAGATAAATAGGTACCGCTCTGGCGGGAAGGTTAACAGCGTTTCCGTGCACTGCTCTGGTTCGCCAGAAGCTGCTTAGTCATGCTGGCCACATGACCCAGAAGCTGCACGCCGGCTCCCTTGGCCAATAAAGCGAGATGAGTGCCGCAACCCCAGAGTTGGTCACGACTGGACCTAATGGTCAGGGGTCCCTTTACCTTTATTGTTTGTCTCTAGCATCTGGTAAGAAGAAACTATGACATACCTACTTCTTAAGATGCTGAATTCTACAAGCGAATTTTGTATTCTATTTCCTTTTCTCTCTCCAGCTGTGAGTTTCATTGGATATGAGTTCTGACATTTTGAGAGAGAAAGCCAGATGGACTGACAATAATTTGTCTCTATTCATCCTTTACATGCCATTCATAAACCTCTGCAGTGCCATCTTTTCTTTTGTTAAGGTCCAATTTTTTTACCCCTCTCTGCCCCCATCAGCCCAGGTTGAATGGGATTATTTCCTTTGTTTAAATTCTGTGCTAGGGATATAAGAAGGCATTAGTTTCCATTCTGCCCCATAGTCATCACACACAACACTGTCTCTGTTTCGCTGCAGTTCAGCTTCTGAAAAAACAGATTATTCTTTTCACTGTCCATTATGGTGAAATTTTACATAATTAATTACATTATCATTACATTATTCCACACCATTTCAATGCAAGGGAAGTAGAATGCAAAATAGGAGGGAAAGTTATCAGTTGCATATTGTTTGTGGACTGACAACAGCAAATACCAGTTGAATTAACTGGATTGATTTCTGTTCCACACATGAGACAAATAAGCAAACATTGACAATTTCCATTTCTCTGCATATCTTCTTGGGATTGGATTGAACAGTTGAACACTCCTGTGTTTCCATACAGTAGAGGGCAGTGATACCCACACTCTTGTTCTTGTTATGTCTTTGTGAAAGAAAGCACTGCGAATTTCCTGCCTTTACTTTAGAACCATTCAGTCCTTTGAAATAGTCCCCAGTCGGTGTGTGCCAATTCTTTCCCTTCACAGTGAACACAACCAGTGAAATCTGAATTTGTTTTCCAAATCCACAGACTGTGCATTGGGAAGGGAGCATGAAGCATCAACATGCAAAATAGAGCCCCAAACAAACCTTGTTTATACTTTTGCTGAAGGTGGGCTGCTTATGTAATTCTCTGTATCTAAATTTCACTTTGGTGCCCCAAAGTTCTGGATCTACTTTGTGCATAAGAATCTGGTAAAGGTAAAGGGACCCCTGACCATTAGGTCCAGTCGTGACCAACTCTGGGGTTGCGGCGCTCATCTCGCTTTATTGGCTGAGGGAGCCGGCGTACAGCTTCCGGGTCATGTGTCCAGCATGACTAAGCCGCTTCTGGCGAACCAGAGCAGCCCACAGAAACGCTGTGGTACCCCTGACCGTTAGGTCCAGTCGCGGACGACTCCAGGGTTGTGGCGCTCATCTCCCTTTACTGGCCGAGGGAGCCGGTGTACAGCTTCCGGGTCATGTGGCCAGCATGACTAAGCCACTTCTGGTGAACCAGAGCAGTGCACAGAAATGCCGTTTACCTTCCCGCTGGAGCGGTACCTATTTATCTACTTGCACTTGATGTGCTTTCGAACTGCGAGATGGGCAGGCGCTGGGACTGAACAACGGGAGCTCACACTGTTGGGGGGATTCAAACCGCCCACCTTCTGATCAGCAAGCCCTAGGCTATGTGGTTTAGACCACAGCACCACCCAGCCAATGCAAGGGTTGGCACTGCCTATCAGTTTTTCCCCCTTCTTAATGTCAGTGCTCTCCTTGTAGAACTGAGCAGGGAGGAGGAGGAGGACAAAACTAAGACTGAGCCAACTAATCCCTCATTGGTTATGGCTCTTCCCATGTTGGTCTTCCTGTGTTAAAAGTGCCAATGGGCACCTGCCACCACCCAACACAAGTAAACCGATATACAGTGGTGCCTCGCAAGACGAAATTAATCCGTTCCGCGAGTCTCTTCGTCTTGCGGTTTTTTCGTCTTGCGAAGCACGGCTATTAGCGGCTTAGCAGCTTAGCGGCTTAGCAGCTATTAACGGCTTAGCGGCTTTAAGAAAAAGGAAACAAACTCGCAAGAACTCGCAAGACGTTTCGTCTTGTGAAGCAAGCCCATAGGGAAATTCGTCTTGCGGAACGACTCAAAAAACGGAAAACCCTTTCGTCTAGCGAGTTTTTTGTCTTGCGAGGCATTCGTCTTGCGGGGCACCACTGTATTTCAACTTGCATTTTTCTCACAAAGTGCCATGAGGTTTAGGATAAGAATCTGAATTCTCACACGCTGCTTGCCAACATGCTTCTGCCAACTGAGTAGAAATATTTTTTTTGCGGTATTCCATCTCTCCTCTCTCTCTCTCTCTCTCTCCCATGTTCCCCACCCACTTCTCTCTTTTGGAGTTCAGTCAAAGAGACAAATTCATTTGAAATGGAGGTCTCAAGGGTTCATCTGGGGGGGGGGGGACCTGTAGGTGATGGAAAGAAATGCAACTTCTTTGATAACATATTTGAATTTTCAAGTGCCCCCCCTCCCCACAGCTTCATTAATGGTTTGCCAAAAAAAAAAAAAAAAATGGAGAGAGAGAGAGATTGAATTTTTGAGACAAAGCCTCTGTGGCTTCCTGACAATGATTAGTCAGGCTCAGGAAATTTTAATTGACTACTTGTAGAGCCGAGATAGCAATGGGCCTCCAAAGCCAAATTAGAGTAGTCCCAGGGTGCGCTGCTTGCCGTTTACTGGGTCACACCAAAAAAACTTCATTAGTGGTAGAACATGTCAAAATTAGTCACTTAAGAATGTAAACAGCTCCAAAAACAGGAACAAACAGGCCTCCAGCCATCTGCTTGGTGCGACTGTCCCGCTCCTTCACACTCCTGGAGCTGCTTTTCGCTCGTTCAACCAGATGATGGTTGTCTTTGATTCAGCAGAGTGTCCTGAAGTAGCAAAGCGCTGAAGATGTCAACAGATTGCTGTGCCTTCCGGTGGGGGCACAAGGCTCAGGACTCAGCAGGGAGGAGCAACAGCAACAGCTGGTGCATCCCAGGACTTCTCTTCCATCTTCTCTTCTCAATTTTTTTTTGTCTTTCCCTTTTTGCGGCACCGTGTGCTGCTGCCGCCGCTGCAGATGTGAAAAGCAAACCGCCTTGTCATTATTAGCACCGGCACCCTGGTGGAACTCTTTGCCTTTCTTTATGCACAACGTGATTTTGGCTTCCACGCTCGAAATTTATTGCCTTCCTAATTATGATAATTCCCCCACCGCCCCCGGAATCGCTGTCAGTCATCAAGAGCTTGACTGGTCTTGTCCGGTGAAGCAGCTTGGAGCCTGGGCCAAGGTTTTCTTTACTCAGAAGCAAATCTATCACTGCTCAATGGGGCTTACTCTCAGGTAAATACGAACAGGATTGCAGCCTCGAATCGGGTTTAATCCAGAGGTGATGGCTTATACAGTGGTACCTCAGGTTAAGAACTTAATTTGTTCTGGAGGTCCGTTCTTAACCTGAAACTGTTCTTAACCTGAAGCACCACTTTAGCTAATGGGGCCTCCCACTGCTGCCGCTGCGCAATTTCTGTTCTCACCCTGAAGCAAAGTTCTTAACTAGAGGTACTATTTCTGGGTTAGCGGAGTCTGTAACCTGAAGCATCTGTAACCTGAGGTATGGCTGTCTCCAACTATGGAGGGAGAGCATAGCCATAATGTAGCCATTGGGAGTCTCCTTCTCCTTCATGTGTTTGCCTAATGCTTTTTTGAAGCCATCCATGCTGGTGGCCACCACTGCCTCTTGGAAGAGCAAGTGCCATACTTGGTGTCAGGGACTGGACTGAAGAGGAGGAGGAGGAGTGGTGGAGGTTGCCCTCCTCCTTCGCCTGTAGCTTCCAGGGAAGAGGAAGGCAGTCTCAAGTTATAGCAGGGCTTTGAGGACGATAACGGCTCAGAGACAGGAGAACAGCAGAGCAATGTGGTGTTAGGAGAAGGAGGAGGGGAGACAGAGCAGCTAGCTGACACATCACTGGACAGCAAAACCGACTCCCCTTCTCCCAAAACACGACGTTCACTAAGGGTGCAAGAACAAAGGGCACAAGGACAGTTGGCCATGGGGAGATGCCGTAGAAGCAGGTATTGTTTTTAGGTGTTATTGTTTTCTCTTCTGCTCAGGTTCTGTTTCTCTTTCTCTTTTTCTCTTTTTTGTTTGCGTCTCACCATGTTTGGTGCATATATAGTTATGTACTTTTTGAACTTTCAAGAAAGATGTGAGATAGATAGATAGATAGATAGATGATAGATAGGAAGGGGGAGATGTTTTTTAATAAAAAAAATAGAAGGGAAGGGGGAGGAACTCAGTGCGAGCAACTCCATCATGGAGGAATGACTAGATTTCTTTGTCTTTCACCGTGACAACTGAATAAATCATAAAAACGTTCTTGTTTCCTACCTGATTCTTGGTGCCATAGGGGGGGGGGAGGAGGAGAGAGGATTCCTCAAGCCTGACATGTTGACTATGCACTGTGTGAAGGAGTGTCTCCACCCCCACCGTTCACCCCCACTGAGGTCCAGCGCCGAGGGTCTTCTGGTGGTTCCCTCACTGCGAGAAGCGAAGTTACAGGGAACCAGGCAGAGGGCCTTCTCGGTAGTGGCGCCCGCCCTGTGTTACACCCTCCCATCAGATGTCAAGGAAATAAACAACTATCTGACTTTTAAAAGACATCTGAAGGCAGCTGTTTAGGGAAGTTTTTAATGTTTAATGCTGTATTGTGTTTTTAATATTAGGTTGGGAGCTGCCAAGATTGGCTGGGGAAACCCAGCCAGATGGGCGGGGAATGAATGAATGAATGAATGAATGAATTTGTCCTGAATCTTCCAACATTCAGCTTCATCGTATAACCATGAGTTCTAGTGTTATGAGAGAGGGACAAAAACTTTACCCACTTTCTCTGTGCCATGCATAATTTTACAAGCTTCTATTATGTCGCGTGGTGGTTTAGAACGGTAGACACGTAATCTGGTGAACTGGGTTTGATTCCCCCGCTCCTCCACATGCAGCTGCTGGGTGACCTTGGGCCAGTCACACTTCTCTGAAGTCTCTCAGCCCCACTCACCTCACAGAGTGTTTGTTGTGGGGGAGGAAGGGAAAGGAGAATGTTAGCCGCTTTGAGACTCCTTCGGGTAGTGATAAAGCAGGATATCAAATCCAAACACCACTTCGTCTTCTTAGATAGTTTTCATTTCATTTCAGGTACAGTGGATGCTCGGGTTGCGAATGTCTTCCATGAGGGAGGCATGTTCGCAACCCGCAGCGATCGCAACCCGCAGTCTGTGCACGCATGGGTTGCGCTTCTGCGCTTCTCCACATGCACAAAGCGCGATTTAGTGCTCCTGTGCATGCGCGAGCGCCAAACCCCAGAAGTAACCCGTTCCGCTACTTCCAGGTTTCGGCGCGTCCGTAACCTAAAAACGTGCAACCTGAAGCGTCTGTAACCTGAGGTATGACTGTATTTATATGCTACTTAATAGTCATAATTTCTAAGTGGTGTACATTAAATATTTAAAAAATACAAAGGATGAGAACAATTGAAGTTCACCAAATTAATAGGAAGGTACTTTAAAATGCCCGTTAAAATAGGAAGTGCCTGAAGTTCGGGGGGGGGGGGGTTGGCATCTAGAACAAGCTTGGAATCTGCCCATGCCTGGTTTGCATAACTCCAGTTAATGAAATGTACTAACCAAACGCGCTATTTAACTGACAAAATTTGTTACAGCTGGTCTCTTATCTTCTACACAATTTTTACAAAATGAAGGACGTGTTATCTCTTTCATCTGTATGGGAAAAAAAATACAAATAAGCTGCTGGAATAAATAAGCACCTGAAGGAAATTTGCGTAATCTATACTTGGAGTAAATGCTACTTACACTCTTAATTCATCAGATAAAATTGCTAAAATGATGTAAGGAACCAAAAGTACTCATGTAGTGTGTGAGATATATATAAGCCTAGCAGAGGGTGTTTCTTGTAGGGTGATGTGGATCACAATGGCTTAATTACAGATTTCGGCAGTAAAGTATAAGCTCATTTAAATTGTTATCTTTCTTCCAAGGCACATAGGAGTTAACACGCATGTGGTTATAACATGAATTGTCCATTTTGCAAAATGTTGCATTTTCCTATTGTGTACCAGCAGGCTCTTATGTGGCAAACGGTTGATTTTAATGAGTGATGGGGGCAAACTTCAGGAAAATGAGGGGTGAGGAATCAGTCACTCACTTCGGATTCTACAGGGAAAACTTCCTGTTCAGAGAAGTTTTTAGCGTGTGAACTAAAACTTGTAAAGCTGTTTGTAAACCGGTATATAGAAATGAGCAAACCAGTGGCATTTTAGGGAGCAGGCTAGCAGGCGGGGCCCATTACTTACATCATGGGAGCCTACACAACACAAAACACTGTTGCTGTATGTAGGTTTTATTTTATTTGTTTTTTATCTTATATTTTGGAAATGTGTGCCAACATGGCTGCCATTTTGGCACCAGGTTAAGACCTATGTGTTTGGCCAGGCATATGAGCATTTTAGTCAGCTGGGGTTAGTATGGCCTGTTATTTTAGCTGCTCCTTTTGCTTTTAAGTACTTTTTATGGTGTTTATGAACATGTACTAGAGACAGGGGTCAGCAAACTTTTTCAGCAGGGGCCCGGTCCACTGTCCCTCAGACCTTGTGGGGGGCCGGACTATATTTTGAAGGAAAAAATGAACAAATTCCCTATGCCCCACAAATAGCCCCGAGATGCATTTTGAATAAAAGTACACATTCTACTCATGTAAAAACACCTCCCAGGGTCCGCCCTGGCGAGACGCCTCATGTTACACCTGCCTCTCTCGTCTCCTGTGATTTTTCATTTCTACAAGGCAGGCCCCTCAAATAAACCAGAGATGCATTTTAAATAAAAGGACACATTCTACTCATGTGAAAACATGCTGATTCCCAGACCATCCGTGGGCCGGATTTAGAAGGCGATTGGGCCAGATCTGGCCCCTGGGCCTTAGTTTGCCTACCAATGTACTAGACTGCTGATCTTTAATTTAATGTGTTCATCCCATCCTGCTACCTGCACAGGTAAAGGGTATATTACGAATATTTTCAACAAATAGTGAACTATAACAATGGTTTCGTTTCCCCCTGTAAGCTACTTTGAGTCATATAATGAAAAAAAAGGTATACATTCCTTAAATAAATACTGTATTTTTTGCTCTATAAGACTCACTTTTTCCCTCCTAAAAAGTAAGGGGAAATGTGTGTCCATCTTATGGAGCGAATGCAGGCTGTGCAGCTATCCCAGAAGCCAGAACAGCAAGAGGGATTGCTGCTTTCGCTGCGCAGCGATCCCTCTTGCTGTTCTGGCTTCTGGGATTCAGAATATTTTTTTCCCTTGTTTTCCTCCTCCAAAAACTAGGTGTGTCTTATGGTCTGGTGCGTCTTATAGAGCGAAAAATACGGTAAATGGATAGGACAGTTGCAATCTGGGAAGGAAAGGGATACCAGAGAAATCTGGTGCATATGTATACATAGCAACATTTTAAATAAAGATATTTCTAAAATTGCTCCTGAAACAGGGTGTAATAGTGACAGTGATTTACTCGGGATAGACTCCGGGGGGGGGGGGGGAGGAATTGTCCCTAAATAGCATATGACATCATGATTCCCCTACAGACTAGGCAAAGAATGGCTACGCTTCTTGTAAACCCTGATGCTGACTTTCTTAAATCTAGTTATTGTCTTCTGTTTCTTTCTAATCTTCACCCAATGATTCCCTTGAGTTACACCGCTAGCCCTCGGAGGCCAAGTCCCTTTCAGAGAGATTACCCATAGCGGTTACATCAGACAGTATTTACTATGCAAAGAGCTAGGCTGGTTTTAAATTTGTATGAGCAGCATATGGGTGTAAATTTTCCACGAGGTTTTTTGTTTTAAATTGTATATCCAATCTGCAGGCAGTCCATAGCTAGAATTACCACATCGCCACTGACCACATGGTGACCTTGCTGAAAAATTTAATGACTACATTTGTAGAACAATTTTAAGTATGTTTAAAATGTATGAATGCTGCATTTTTAGAACAAAGCAATATCGCTGTCGAAAAGACCAAACCAAACCCCGGCAGTCGGTATACATAACCTCCCTGTGTGTGTTATTACATACCTTCATTTGATTTCAAGTTTTACTTGAGAGCATTGTTAGTTAGTGGTGTGGCATGAAGGTCATTTTATGGAAAGTACACATATCAGATGTGGCAAAGGTAACATGTTACCAGAGCATCTACATTTCAAGCAAAAAGAGAGAGAGAGAGAGAGAGAGCAAAATAACAAACAAAACCCTGCCACATAAACAAAACCATAAGCTAGTACCCAGTCAACAGAACTGCTGGCGAAACTCCTACATATGCTAATTTTAGGACTAGAAAATGATCATTATGTCTTTCCAATACAAGAAGGAGGTATTTCAGTCCAATACAGTGGTGCCCCGCAAGAAGAATGCCTCGCAAGACGAAAAACCCGCTAGACGAAAGGGTTTTTTGTTTTTTGAGGTGCTTCGCAAGACAAATTTCCCTACGGGGTTGCTTCGCAAGACGAAACGTCTTGCAAGTTCTTGCGGGTTTGTTTCCTTTTTCTTAAAGCCGCTAAGCCGCTAATAGCCGCTAATAGCTGCTAAGCCGCTAAGCCGCTAATAGCCGTGCTTCGCAAGACGAAAAAACCGCAAGACGAAGAGACTCGCGGAACGGATTAATTTCGTCTTGCAAGGCACCACTGTACTGATGGAGAAAAAGATATGTTTTCACTGGTTGGTGTGTGTAAGATCCAAGTTCAAATCACACTTAAGCTCATGATTCTTTCTTCAGATGTTGCCCTTCATAGATAGGACAGCAGCTTCCGGAGAGGTCATGTGGAGTCAAGCAGCAGTACGGTCTCCACGCCTTACAGCCATTCGCTCTGGGCCACAGCTTCCCACGACTCCTCTTTGTTCAAATAAAAACAAACCTTGAGGGGAGGGAAGCACCTTATGAATAAGCCACATGCATCATTTGGGTCTCAGGGAAAATAATATCATGATGGGTTTTGAAAAAGCAAATATCATTTTCTGTGCGAGTATTTTCTGTCATTTTTAGATGAATTGATAATGCCATGGGGCAATCTGATTCCTACGCCTATGGGGCGTAGGAAGGGGGGGCGGTAGGGGCGGTTTGCCCCAGGTGCCATCCAGGGTGTGTGTGTGACAAAATCCCCCAGGCGCGATCTCCGCCGAGCCACATCACACACCCCAGTGTGGTTGCCGCTGCGCCACCCCCTGGGCGCGATCGCCCCACCCCCAGGCGCATGGCATGTGCGCCACTCTGGGTGCCCGAGCGGCTAGCTCCACTGCTGCTGCTGTATCCTCCCCATATCACACACAAGTGGAGTTATTGTACTGATCATATCTTCATATGTGGAGAATCACACAAGCAGGAGGACGTAGCCTATGTATTACCACAGGGAAGAGTCCAGCAGGATGACCTCTTTAGTATTTATATAGCAGTTTAGAAAGGCCATCCCATACATTATTTCCATAGCCTTCCGCAAACGCTGTAATGTAGGCCATAAATATTATGCCCTTGTTGCAAATGGAGAGCAGAGGCTGAAAGACAGGAATTTGCCTAAGACCACCTAGTGAGTTTCTGGTTGAAGAGAGACCAGAAGTGGAGAAGTTTTTCCTTTCTTCTTAGAGGCAAGTGGGCTTGTATATTTGACACACATTTCTACTACACAAATTCGTTTAATAATAATACAGACTCCCTACCATGTTTACTGGCATGGTATTCCCAACCATTTTGCACATTTTGGTATGTATAATTTTAATTTTGACTAAAACTTGACCTGGCTCATGCATTGAAGTTGTATGATAATCTAGTTGATAAAAATACAACAAAATACACCTGAATTCAAATATTATATACCTGCGAGCTCTCGCAGGTGTTTCTGAAGTGTAATGACATAGAGCCTGAAACATAGTTCCTTAAATGCCATTTCCAATTATGGTACAATTCCCTCCGCACGGAAAACTACATGTCCAGAGAAAGGATCCTAGTCTACCTTTGTCCCTGATATTTTACTTTTCTATGTGCTGCTCTTTTGTTGTGGGCTGGAAGAAAATTCACCTGTGTGCATATTGTGGTATTGGTCAGACACCGGATGACGTTGATTGGAGTTTTAATACTGGCTTTCCGGGACTGATATTTTGCTACCTGCAGCAAAGGACAAGGTGGTGCCCACCCCAAAGTCCCATGTGCTTCAGCAGCAACAGCTGGCAATCAAGAGAGGGAAGGAAGGGAGATATTTTGCTATCCACCTCTCTATGGTGGCTTCTATTGACATTTCAGTAGCCCTAGGGAAAACTGCATATCCCAGGGTTCTCTACCAGAAGTTGCCAACCTTTTTGGGCCATGGTAAAAAGGTACGTGGGGACGCGGGTGGCGCTGTGGGTTAAAGCCTCAGCGCCTAGGACTTGCCGATCGAAAGGTCGGCGGTTCGAATCCCCGCGGCGGGGTGCGCTCCTGTCGCTCGGTCCCAGCGCCTGCCAACCTAGCAGTTCGAAAGCACCCCCGGGTGCAAGTAGATAAATAGGGACCGCTTACTAGCGGGAAGGTAAACGGCGTTCCGTGTGCTGCGCTGGCTCGCCAGATGCAGCTTGTCACGCTGGCCACGTGACCCGGAAGTGTCTGCGGACAGTGCTGGCCCCCGGCCTATAGAGTGAGATGGGCGCACAACCCTAGAGTCTGTCAAGACTGGCCCGTATGGGCAGGGGTACCTTTACTTTACCTAAAAAGGTAAAGGGACCCCTGACCGTTAGGTCCAGTCGCAGACGACTCTGGGGTTGCAGCTCTCATCTCGCTTGACTAGCCGAGGGAGCTGGTGTACAGCTTCCGGGTCATGTGGCCAGCATGACTAAGCTGCTTCTGGCAAAACAGCGCAACGCACGGAAACACCGTTTACCTTCCCGCCAGAGTGGTACCTATTTATCTACTTGCACTTTGCTGTTCTTTCAAACTGCTAGGTTGGCAGGAGCTGTGACTGAGCAATGGGAGCTCACCCCATTGCGGGGATTGGAACCACCCACGTTCTGATCGGGAAGGCCTAGGCTCAGTGGTTTAGACCACAGCGCCACCCACGTCCTACTGGGCCATGGTACACACTTGGAAATCTACACAAGGCTTGCCCCACAATTACACAGTGATGTAAGCCTTCATTCACTCTCCATTCCTGCCACCTGTTTGTCTTGAGGGAAAAGGTGTTTTAGCTTTCTTCAACCCTAATGGTGGTGCTTTTCCTGCAGAGTGCAGCTGAAGGGAGGGGAGTGTAACTCCCCCCCCCCAAAAAAGCTGGAATCTTCAGAAAGATCACCTGTCCCAAATATTATTGGGGAAAATATTGGAGCCAACAGAAGTCTTTTTTCAAGCCTAACTGCAGCAGGGAGGGAGTTTGATTTTGCTGTCCAGATCTGCCCCTCTCGTCAAATTGCCCCACACTGGAATTAGCTTGAAAGAAACCCTCAATGGGAGCTGTACTCCAAACATCTAGAATGCACCAGGTTGGGGAACCATATCATGAAGGGAACTGTCACATGAACTGAAGTCTCCTAATTCAGAAATTGTGGCTGCCATGTGACCACCTGGTGGGAGGAGCTTCACTGCCTTGCAGGTGGGGCTGATCACACCATGCACGCCCCATCACTATCCTTACCACATTTTGTACAAGCGATACGTGAAGAGCGCTTGTGAGTAGATGCTTTTTGGCATATCCTCCACCATCATTTTTGCCTCTGTTTTTCCTCTCCCGCTTCCTGCTGGTGACTCTCCCTCTACTGAAATGTGGACTGTAAGATCCTTGGGATGATAGAATCATCGGATTGTAAAAGGTAAAGGACCCCTGGACGGTTAAGTCCAGTCAAGGCAACTATGGGGTTGCAGCGCTCATCTCGCTTTCAGACCGAGGGAGCTGGCGTTTCCGGGTCATGTGGCCAGCATGACTAAACTGCTTCTGGCAAAACGGGACACCGCGATGGAAACCAGAGCGCACAGAAACACCGTTTACCTTCCCGCTGCAGTGGTATATATTTATCTACTTGCACTGGCGTGCTTTTGAACTTCTAGGTTGGCAGGAGCTGGGACCGAGCAACGGGAGCTCACCCCATAGCGGGGATTTGAACAGCTGACCTTCTGATTGGCAAGCCCAAGAGGCTCAGTGGTTTAGACCACAGCGCCAACCACAAGGGTCTGCTAGTCCAACCCCCTGCAATGAAGGAATCTTTTGCCCAACATGGGGCTCAAACCCACGACTTGAGAGTAAGGGTCTCATGCTCTACCGACTACACTATCTCCACACTTACCTGTCTTTCCCTCCTTTCTTTTCCTTTTTGGGGGGGAAACTGTCATGTACATCAATGATGCAACAATAATACTATTCTTCCCACCCTGCCAATTGAAATCTAGGCATAGTATCTCATCACCCAGCACTGCCAATTGAGCATCCGTAAGTGAAGAACTCTCTATTCTGGCCAGATGCTTTCAGCCTCTCTAACCATTCTTTGATTAATTGAGGTGAACCACCCTGTATAACAGGGTCAGCACACACAAGCTTTCATTATTTTCTTCATTTACATCAATTAGAATTATAGAGAGCCTGGGGCTACTCCTGACTTCTTAAAAAAACATGATCTATTTCTTGATGGTGTTTAAGTAGAGCACGGCAAGGGCTACATCATATTTCATTAACAAATAAAACTTTTATTTCTCCCATCAACAATACCAAGATTTATATATGGTGCATTGCTAAAGAAAGGCATTAACATCTATCATGCAAGGTGGCTGGAGTCAGAACGCTGGAGCTTGGGGCATTCTACCGCCATCAATCTAGACTGGAAAGAGAATTTCATTTTTTTTTACTGACTCTAGTAAAGAGCAGAACAGCAGAGATTCTTTAAGAGTTTTTGAGATTCCTTGGTTATTGTAATATTGCATATCTAACTATGTGTGTATATAAATATCCTCTCTCTAAGAGAAAATGCATGTGATATTAATTCTAGGATAGTAATATTAATATTAATATTAATATTACAATGAAAGTCTGGAATGCGATAACTGTGAGGCCAGCTTAGCCTAGCAGTTCCTTCCAATCATGGTGATGGCTGTATGTTGACACTCACAAGTGAATGCTGTCAACCCCAGAATTGTGAATGTCTGAAAACAGATGTGCACTTGCTCCTTTTTCAGATACGGTGAAGTCTTGGCAATGATGCATACAGAAAACTCAACCTTGTGTTTTCAGAAATTCGTACAATTTGTCTGCAGTTGTCAGCATGCACATTTTGGACATCCAGGATTCCACACACACACACACACCTCACTTCTCTCTCTCTCTCTCTCTCTCTCTCTCTCTCTCTCTCACACACACACACACACACACACACATATTCAGAAAGACAGACATATTTATCAGGGGTTGTCAAGGTGGTGCCCTTCAGCAGTTGTTGGAACCCATCACCCCCAGCCAGCATGGCCAATGGCCAGGGATGATGGGAGTCCAACAACATCTTGAAGGCACAACATTGGCTATCCCTGATATATAATTTTACAAACAATAAAATCAACTAAAAATTCTTGATCTAAATTATTTGCTTGGTTCACACCAGAACCTAAATAGTCTAAATAAATACGCAAGTACGCCATTAACTAGCAGTCCGACTGATTAATGTTTACCCATACCAATTGAAATTGACTACCACTAATTAACCAATTAAAGTTTTAAGCTATTTTGCAGTCAGAGTTAAGCATGGCAAAGTCCCACTGAAACAACGTAACAAGTTATACATAATTTGATTCCCATTGGTTTCTGAGGGTAGCCCTTGGGTGAGATCCAAAATACCTACTTTAGGTGTCCCCAAGGCATACAGATCAATCTAGTCTAATCTCATCTACTTCATTTTAGGAACGTCTCTCAACCAACTCAAGATCCACCCACCCCATTCATTAAACACTGTGTTAACATCAGAGCAATTCCCAAAACTCCTTATACAGGATTGCAGAAGGTTTGGATCAAGAAGAGGTGTCTCTTTGCTAAGCTCTGCTGGCTGATCTGTAGAGGTTGGCTGGCAGGATCCTTGCCTATGAACCCAGCAGAAACCCCCCAACTGAAACCCTGAGCTGGTTTCACAGGTGTTGCTGGTCACCATCAGGCCTGGAATTACCACAGGAATTGGGCCTAGTCATCCTGCCTGACCTTCTGTCATGGCTGCCATGTATGGCGGGGCTATGGATGTGGTGGCAGCTCTGTTACTCCTCAGAGTCCCTGCAGCAGTGGGAGGTTCAGATTGTACCCTAATTCATTGATCATATAAGGATTATGGGAAGAGACCTACCTAAGGAGTGCCCTAGACTCTGATTTTTTAAATAATACTTTCCTCCCTTGAGTGGCATTTGCCATCTCTTCGTGGCATATCAAAAACAGAGCGTGATGCTCTTCAGTCTCAAAAGCTGTGGCCTCCTGCAGCATGTGTCTGGGCATGGAAAGAAACACAAGCCCAAATTCCTTTAGGTACATGAGCTAATAATATGGGTCTCTGGTCTGCTAATCATACTGAGTGGGCACCTACATCAAGCAGACTGCCGCATCTTGCCGGCCGTAATTGCCTGGCGTGGACTTCAAAGGCCTCTCGCCTTCACAGCCGAAGTACAATCCACATACCTTGGAAATTCCCAGAACGCTGCTTCAGCCAACAGCAGTCCTACTCCTGTGTAAAGCCTCGATCTGGGCCCATGACCTTGATTTCGAAACCGTGGGATGGATAGCCAGCTGGCTTGGCCCCAGTTGGAGCGTCTCCCTTCTCAACCTTGCCACTGCAGAGATCCATCAGTCATCCTCCTCCGTCATGTGTCCGCGACTCAAGCTGCTGTGCATGCAAGAGCACACATTACTCAGCAGAGTAAACACACAACAGATCAGGCTTGAGGCGTGGATACTATACTAAACTACGCATTTATTATACATAAATCAGGACAAAGAAAAACATGGCCTCTCTCCTTGTCATTCTTCTCGGAGAGAGAGAAAACAAAGGCGATACAGAGCGGATGTTCCGCTCACAGGACTCCAGCAATCTGTGTTGGAATGTAAACAGACATGTGACATGTAACAATCCCACATATCTGCAGCAAGGGTGGAGGGGAATTCCCAACAATATGTACACACACGCACTTTAATTTGTCACTGTTCATTAACTGGAGGATGGTTTGGGGAAGTTGTTTTTCTGCTTTTTAAAATATAAATTTGTAAATGTCGAGAGCACTGTGGTCTGAAAGGTGGGTTAGAAGTCTTGAATTCTGTTAATTGTCTGTCACTTTATCTTATGGGCCAAAGAGGCAATACCTTTGTCAGCGAGAATATAAGGAAAAGAAGATTGCATACTGTGCTAACCAGGTGAAAGGTAGTGAGTGCATGAGGAAATGGCACACTATGCAGAAATTAAGAACCAAAAATGGATTCATGGACATCTCCAATATATCCAAAGGGCAGAATTTGCTTTGATGGATAAGTGTCCACACCTCTGAATAGCTCCTCTGTTTCCACAGAAAGCCAAGCTCAATCCAAATTTGCATCTTCACAGTTTCCCTCCATAGAAGACAGGTTGGTACGGATTAGATTTCTCCATGCAAGGGTCTTAATCTCTTAGCAGATTCATTCCCAGACAAAGACAAAGACATCACAAGCTCCGGAGCCTAGTCAAAAGTCCAAGTTGCCGTGTGCTCATGCACAGCGTTGTATGTGGCAGAACAACAAAATGATATTAAAATATTTCTAGAAGAAATTAATTTAGAAAAGTATGACTCAGCTGAGAGAGCACTCTGCCAGACTAAAATGTTCAGTACATAACACTGTATAAGGAAGAGGCTTGCTACACAATGAGCTTGGTGGAGTTGCTTTCCTAGTAATTCTGGATTGCTACAGTCATCCGACATAGCTTTTTATTGATTAGATTATACTTGTTTTAGGAAGAAGATGTGTGAAGTAGACGTTGGAATGGAAACATTTCTGAGGCTTTCTGTTGATAGGTGAGCTTTATTAATCATAATGCAAGGAATCAAATCCACTAACCATTGTACTTCTCATTCTCTTAACACCACTGAAACTACAACTTCTCCAAAATGTAAGTAAAGGTAAAGGGACCCCTGACCATTAGGTCCAGTTGTGGCCAACTCTGGGGTTGCGGCGCTCATCTCGCTTTATTGGCCGAGGGAGCCGGCGTACAGTTTCCAAGTCATGTGGTCAGAATGACTAAGCCACTTCTGGCAAACCAGAGCAGCACACAGAAATGCCGTTTACCTTCCCGCCGGAGCGGTTCCTATTTATCTACTTGCACTTTGACATGCTTTCGAACTGCTAGGTTGGCAAGGAGCAGGGACCAAGCAACGGGAGC